>NC_135532.1:223967941-224267941 GCF_045843805.1 Urocitellus parryii | reverse complement strand
TGACCTTTATTTTATTTATTTATATGTGGTGCTGAGAATCGAACCCAGTGCCTCACACATGCTAGGCAAGTGTGCTACCACTGAGCCCCAGCCCCAGCCCTACCATTCTTGCTCACTGCTGTCCCAGCACCTAGCATAGTTCCTGGCACAGATTGATGGACACCATGAGTGGCATGCTTGTGGGTGGGCAGAACTCACATAAGCAAATAGATCTCACGTTAGTGATAGGTCCTGTGTGGGGCAGTCACTCAGTTGTGGGCTCCTGCCTGTTGTCATCCCTCTAGCTCACCCAGCTGGGCCTAGTTTGGGGCTGTAGTGGAGACAGGCCTGTGTTGCTGACAGGTACCAGTCACTGAACCAGACTCTGTTGCTGTTGGGGACCTCACCTGGACCCCTCACATTTTCTGCTTTGCATTTTGCACCCACCCTCTGCACCTTCAAGAAAAGAGCATCCCCTGAGGATAGCCCCATGGCGGACCTCCACTTTCCCTGCCCTCCCCAGAGAGTGCTGAAGGATTTTTGCTGATGTGGCATTAAGGTGTTGACTGATTCTGTAGCTCAGTTGGCTCCAGGGCCAGAGGAGCCTAGAAGACCTGTGTCTCTCAGTTTCACAGCAGGTGCTTGCTGTGTTTCGCCCAGTGTACCCCAGGCATCTCTGTCCACCTGGCTGTCCCAGCCTGGCCTGGCCCAGCCAACTCTTCCTTCCTGTGGCACATCACTTGGAAGTCACTGATCAGGTGGGAAGATGTGCTGCAGAGGAGGGTGTGCCCCAGGCTGCTGTATGGGCAGCAGCGGGCACTGTAACAGCCTGTGGAAGAACAAGGCAGGCGGCTTGCTCTCATGCCCAGGGGACAGTCAGGTCTGGAAAGGAACATCGTGAAGTAGAGCCGCTGGCCTAAGACTCACTGGGTAGAGGAACCTCATCCTATCTTATCATATTCTTGGAGATTTCTCACTGTTCTAGGGTTCTTAGCACAGTCCTCTAATGGTGACCATTGGTCCTGGTTGGTCTCCTGGAGCCACGGAGCCTCCCACTCACCCTCGACAGGTCTCTCATTGTTTGAAGAAGCTGCTGTCTGTCTCTCACCTCCTACCACCAACAACAGTGCTTCTCAGAGAAACCAAGGCGAAGGCTTGGAAGTGACTCTCTAGAAGTTATCACTCCTGGTGGCATGTGGTCCCTGAGCCCCAGGGCTGCGGCTTTGAGGCAGGAGGACCTGGTCAATAGAGATGAAGCGTCTGTGGGCCCTGGCTGTGGCCCTGGCCCATGAGCCCTGTCCTCCCAGGACAGCACCTTTTCAGGACAGCCACGTTGAACCATGTGGAAGATCAATGGCGGAGGGGCTTGACAAGGGAGGGTATTCTTGCCATGGGTATAACATGTATACCTTCCAGGAGGGACAAAGGGCCTCCATCTCCTCCCTTGAAATCTCCTGGAACACACCCATGGTGGCAGTTTTTGGGTGGCTAGGGGGCCCCTTCTCTCTAGGAAATGAAATGGAACTCTAGGCATATAGGTCAGTGGTGAAGCAGCACGGTGAACATGGCACTGTTGGTCACCAGGGCCCACTGGGCACCCCAGCTCATAGGGACTTGGCCTGGGAGATTAAGAGCCTTGTGCATCTAGTTCTGCTTCTGGTGGAAGGGCTAGAGGGAGGGCTCTCCCCAGGCATTGCTCACCCAAGCGGGAAGGAACTGGAAGGGGCTGTGAAGAGGCCTCTCGAGTTCCCACCAACTACCCACGCTGCGCCATGGCCATCTTCCCTGAAGATGGGAAAGCTGATTTGAACATTTCAAGTGCCTCAGCCCTGCAGAGTGGGCCAGAGCATTAATCACTGAGCCGTCACCCTCTGCAAGGCTGGGGAGGAGGAAGTGAGTCAGTGAGCACTGTCGCCACAGCAGTAACTCAGCACAGGATCCAAAAGAAATCCTTCTGCTTCCTGCATCTCTGCTGGCGTCAGCTCCCCAACTGGCAGCAGGGGATGCTGTCACGGAGGAAACACTTGGCACAGATTCCGAGTGTTGGTCAGGAACAGGAGGCTGTGTTCTGAAGGCTCCTCTGGCTCTCATCTGCAGTGGTGTGAGGCAGAGTGGGGGCCTCGTATTGTTCTAGGTGTCTGATGCCATTTTCTGTGGACTACTGCCCCCCACCAGAGGTACTGGAAGATTTTGGTGTCCTGGGCATGACCTAGAATTCCACTCTGGCCCGTTCAGCAGTGAAAGGGTCTCTTCTGCTCTTCGTTGAAGGTTCCCACACTGACCCAGAGCCTGGAGGGCTGGGTTGCCTCGTGGTGAACAAGGAGCCAGCTCAGTGCCTGTCCTGTGGGTCGGGCCAGGGGAGGGTGTGAACGACACAGAGCAGGTGCCACGTCACGGGAGTGTTGGTAAGAATGCCAGGCCATGTCTGCAGTACCGGCCTGTGGTTGCCAGATGCTCTTTCCCTGTCGGTGGGGTCCTCGGCTGGTGCAGAGGGTTCTTGGCCACCTTCCGAGGAAACACTCTTCTTCCCTTTAACAACTTGAGCTTGTGGGTTTGGGGCCTGCTCTTGTCTGGGAAGGGTCATGTGGACCTTGGTGAGAGCAGCAGAGCCCCTCCCCACAGCTCCAACAGGGCAAGGCCACCTCCCAGCCTGTGAACAGTCTTCCCTAGTCACTGTCACTTGGATTCCATATTACAGCTTTGAACACATCTTGTGACTCTGTGTACTAGCATGAATGTGTGTGCACATGTGAGTTTGTGTTGAGCTCCACCTGTGGGATGCCACAGACCTGCCCAGGATGTGGTCACATGTGCCTTCCTTCAAGAGCCAGGGGACCTTGCAGGCTTTGGAGAGCAGTAATCTGGCTCCCTCTTGGTGGCCATGCCCACCCCTTGCCTCCCTCGAGAACCCACTACAGCTTTCCTCGTCCTCCGGGGTGCCTCCCTCTGACCGCACTCCAGGGCTTCTAAGAAGATGAAGAAGCCTGAGGACATCTCTGGTGGGTTGCTCAGCCATGTAAACGTCCACACGTATCCATTGTCATGCTCGTTTGGAAAAGGAAGCAACCCACTTCACTTGCCTTCCTTGTCCCTAGGGCTGCTGAGGGGTTAAGGACCTTGGAGCAGGGCCAGTTGACCCAGCCCCCACTCCATTTGGGAGCCACCATCTTTTTATCACCCCATGAGGGTGGAGACCTCATGAGCTAATTTTTTCCCACAGGTTTTATTTCTTAGACACTGTCACTTTGAGGGGTAGGTTTCAACATATTAGGAATTTGGAAGAATGTCTTCCAGGCATGAGTCCTGCCTGCCCCATGCCAGCTGTGGAGGGAAGGCCACTGGGAACTAAAGGGCAATTGGGGTGTGGGGAGAGTAGGGGTGGGGAAGCTTGTCACTGGCTCCTAACATATTAGCAGAGTCATAGAGGGGCCTGTAGGCAAGGTGCTGTGACCTGGTTGGGAGTGAGGTGGAGGATGACCAGGAGACTCCAAGGACTACTGTTCACCAGAGAGTGTCCAGAGCCTCCGAGGACGGTCCTCCCCCTACAGTAATGGGCCCAAGGCACCAGCGAGCAGGGAAAGCTTGCCTGGCTCAGTACACGGAGCCCCTTGTGGGGAGGTGCCCACAGCCACAGGCCCTGTTGCAGGGTGTGCCTGTGAGCACCTCGTCCTGGCCATCTGCAGGGCCCTGGAGGAGGTGGAGGGTCCACTGTGACCTGGGTGAGTGTCCTGGGGCTGCTGTCATGAGATGCACAGCCTGGGCTTAGATATAGCAGTTGCCTGTCATCTCGCATCATGGAGACAGGAGTTCTAGGTCGAGATGTCTTGGGGCCGGTCCCTCCTGAGCCCTGTCCTTGGCCCGCTGCGTTGTTGTGTGTGTGTGTCCTGATATGCTTCTCTTATAAGGACATGGTCATGTTGGATCAGGACCGCTCCATGACCTCACTGTACCGTACTCGCCTCTGGAAATACAGACTTTATCTCTAAATACTGTCGCGTTCTCAGGAGCAGGGGGCTAGACTTCAACATAGGAGTGGTCCACAACGTTGCCCTCTGCTGTGGGTTTTATTTGTCTTTCTTATGGCCCTGGGAGGTGCTGTTACCAGCCACCTAGGCTCATGGGAGAAACTGAGGCTATGATGTGAAGAAGTGTGTCCAGAAACTATGTACCATCCCTAGAGGGCAGTGTGGACACAAATCACAGTGCCACCCAAGTACTCCAAGTGCCATGGGTACTTGGCCACGTGTGCAGTGAGGGGTGCCTTGTGCTCCTAGAGGGGCTGATGCCCCACCCTGGCCACACAAGCACGTGCTCACTGACCCTCCCAGACGTGTGCTGCGTACCAGTGGGACCGTGTCCTTCACCTGTCACAGAGAGTAACAGTCCTGGTGGGGCGTGGCCGTCATCTCCCAGGTTGCAGGGAAGCAGAGCTCTGTGTGGCGCGGTGACTCTGGTAGGCTGTGACTGAGCTCTGGCCACCCTGCTGGGCAGGAAGGAGCTATGGGAGGCAGCGGCAGCTGCTCTGTCACATGGGCTACACCCTGGGTGACACCCTCGGGCCTCCATGGAGGTTCACTCTGCGTCTCCTTTGCTTCCCCACCTGTGTTCCTGCTGGCCACATGCCTGAGGACAGCTGACTTTCCTACCTCCAGCTCTGACCTCTGAGGGTCAGCCCAGGGCCACTGTCCTCATAGCCACATGTGTGTCTTGCTCACTTTCCAGTCTGGCTTTGTAGTCACCATCACCTGGCCAGCTCTTCCCTGCCTCTGCTACACACTGGCCTCCTGGGTCCCAGGTACTTCTGTCCATTTGAGTCCAGGTCACATTTGTTGCTCTGTCCTGGGAGTCCCTTGAGGCCTTGCCTCTCTTTTGAGGTCAGTGTCCTTTTGGGGTCTCGTGAAGAGAAGGGGTCCCTCAGAGCTTGTGGTCTGCCCTGAAGTCATTAGTGGGAATCAGGGACATTCTCCAAGTGGCACTCTTTGAAATGGTGTCATTGTTTGAAAGAAGAATCTGTCTGCAGAGGGCTGGCTGGATAGAGGGGTGGGGCAGCCTACCCACAGCAACGATGACCAGAGAATACCCAGTGACTCTCAGGACCTGGAGCAGAAGGCTCTCAACATGATCCGAGAGCTCTGGCCACAGAGGAAAGGACAGGAAAAACCCAAAAGGTACCAAAGAATACAGGTGTATCAGAACCACCTGAAAGAAGTGTGAAGGGCAAAGCCGCAAACTGGAGCAGGATACCTGTGACTCTCAAAACTGACAGGATAGTTAAAGAAGAGAGGGAGTTCCCACAAACAGCAGAAAGAGCACCAGCCCACTGGAGAGGGGGCCCAGATCACCAGCAGGCACCAGGGGCTTGACCACCTAGCATGGGAAAGATGGCCAGTTTCACTCATGTTTGGGGACACAGAGAAATAGGCCTAATGGGAGACCGTCACATCTGCTAATCGGCGGGAGCTGAGTGCATGGTCCTGGCAGAGTGGGTGCCGTGGCCCATCCCATGCTGCTGGAGAGCTGTGGATCAATCACTGGAAAACCTCCTGGCACTTTTCCTGGAGTCGTCGTTCATATACTCTCTCTGCAGCAGGGGTCTTCCTAGGAGCCCCAGGAGAAGCGAGAGCCTATGCTCAGGCGCCCCACTAGCTCTCTTAGGAATGGCCCAAACCAGACGAGCCTGTGCCCGGCACCAAAGGAAAGAGGGAGTTGAGGTACTGTTGCACACTCAAGTCCACTTGCGGTGACTGTAGCCACACGTCAGTGCTGATGCCATTTGTAATGTAAGATCAAGTGGTGGGACCAGTCCCCAGAGACCTCTGGTGTGGACCTGTCCCCTGCAGCTCAGAAACGGGCAACGCCAGCCACATGGATGTGTGATAAAACCATTAAGAAAAAAGAATATAATGCTCAGGACAGAGGCTGTGGGACAGTGGAACTGGGAGGGAAGGAGTTCCCTGCCACGTCATGTCACTGCTTTGGTCCTTGGACAGGCTCTCAGGCCATCATCACATTATGAAAGAGAGAGTGGTGTAAAATACAAGAGTCCTATAAGGATTACCGAGGACCTAGGCTTGTGCCGTCACTCCTGAGCCCCTGGATCCTCCCAGGAGGGGAAAGGAGAGAGGCAGGAGCAGGGAGAAGCCCTGAGGAGATAGCAGCTCCTGCAGCTTCCTGTTTCTCTTCCAGCCCAGTTGCAGGGCAAGAAGTAAGCAGCCTGCTGAACACCGGGCCTTGGCCCCTAGGTCCCCTGCTTGCCACACCTGTGAGGGGACTTGGGGCATTGGGGAGTCTGGGGTCAGACCTCTGCTCCCCATGGGCACTGAGCTCTGTCAGGCCTGAGACTTCAACACTGTGGCTACTCTGTGGCCCAGCAGCTGCTGCATGGTGCCTGGGAGGCTTCAGCTGATGGCCCTCTTCTCAGAGCCCTTGGCAAGGACGCTGACCCATGAGCAACTTAGTGAGACCTTGTGTCAAAAAATAAAGCCCTGCAAACTTGGACGAGGAGCAAACTTCTGCACCGACAGCCTCACCTGTGAGGGGGCTGGGGTATCAGTGATGGAGACCTGGTGGATGTGGTGTACTGGTTGCCACACGCAGCCAGGCTCACAGCCCGTGGTCTGTATCCACCCAGATGAGGGACCTGCATCAAGGGTGGTCCCCAGTGCCTTTGACCTGGCTGTACCTACACAGGTGGGATCGGGGACCTTAAGGGATGATGGGTGGGTCCAGTGCCCTCTTACCTTTAGGACATGCAGGAAACTTCTGAAAAGTCTTACCATGCTTTTGCCAGGCCCACCCTCGAGGCCTAAAATCAGTCCCTTCCAAAGCTCACATGAGGTTCTTGATGGCCCGTGAGGAATTGGGACTGACAGGTTCTGCAAGCTCTTAGCCTTTTCTCTCTGGAAGGTTCTGGATCTAAGGATGGACATGGGGGAAGCTGGTTCTCTGGGGCTTGGCTAGTGGGGCTTGCTCTAGTCTGTAATTGTGGGAACTAAGGTGTGGGGTGCTGGTGGCCCAGGCTGCGTGGCAGGGCCCGCTACTCATCTGAGTTCCTGTGGTTCTGGGAACATAGGAGAGGAGGAGCTCCCTTGGGAGGTGTCCCAGGGAACTGTGCTGGCCTGGCAAACCCAGACCCCATGTTAAAAGCAAACCTGGGGCAGCCTGACCTCGTCTCCGGGGTTGTGACCTTGAGGAGTAGAGAGAGGTGGCCCAAAGATGAAAGTGGCCAGTGAAATACTGCACCTCCCTGTCTCCAGGGAGCTGCTGCCTGGTAGCAGCTTCCGTCAACACTTAGGCCAGTGACCAGGCTTCCTGAAACTGACCCAGGGAGGGGGCTCCAGCCAGGTCTTGGGGCCAGGCCAAGGCTGTGGGCGACTGGCCTTGTCCATTCCCCAGGAGAGATGCTTGCCTTCCAGAACTACGCCCAGCCACTATTGTTGAGATCCACTGATTTCAAAAGGAAGGATCGAATTTAGGCTCCAACTGACTGGAGAAAGAGCTGGCTTCTGCTTGGGCTTGCTGGACAGCCTCAGGTCAATTGATCAGTCACCTATCAGGAAGGGCTAATGTGGAGAGGGGGCTTCAGACATAGGACTCCCAACCCACCCCTGCCTGGGTGGGCCTTCCAGGCCTTAGTCTCACTCTGAGATGAGGCAGAGTCTCTGTGGTCTCTTCACAAGGTGGCCACCATGCAGAGGGACCATGAGGGTGGGGGTGGGTCCCACTGGGTCCCACACCCCATGACCACCTATCCAGGAGGGTGCGCTGTCTGGGTCCTGGCGGCCACTTGGGCTTTGCCTAGTAGAGGCAGCTTCTAGGTGACCCTAGAGCTTGGCCCTCCAGGTGCTGCTGGGCACTGTTGCCCCCCAGTGGGCATTGTTCTGTGGTCACTATCAGGGCAGTGTGGGGCAGGGTGAGGACTGACCATAGGCCTCCAGTAGTTGCAGGTTTCCATGAGCCTAAGGGTGAGAGAAAAAAGAACCTACGAGAAGGAAGGTTTGGGAGGAAAACCTTGGGGCACAGCCTAGGTGAGCCAGGAAGGAGAGGCTGTCTGCAGGGCTGGAGTCAGGAGCTCCAAAAACACAGGGCCTGCCCCTCCTGGGCCTGTGGACACCAGGGCAGCAGTGGTGGCATCTCTGCAAGGACAGCCTTGTGAATCAACCAGGATCCTCTGTCCTCCAGTGCAGCCTCCCCTCTTGTCCTTTCAGTGTACCAGGCCTGGTGTGGGGGTGGGGGAGGAGTGGACAGGAATGGGATCTGGGGTGGAATTGGCAGAGATAAGAAGTCACTCAGCAATGCACTCTTGCCTGGTGAACTCTGTGCAGAAGAGGGGACCCCAGGGCTGGATGAGGCATGGCACATGCTAAGGCCCTGAGGCATGAGAGAGCCAGGTGCACAGGGGAAAATGTGCTAGAGAGACAAGAGGGCTGGGGTGCTCAGGTTGCATTATGGGATTCGACTGAGGCTGGAGCGCACCATGGCTCTCATTGCTTAGATGGCAGATGGTCAGAAGCAGGTGGGTTGATGCCCTCAGCCCAGATGTTGGCTGTCTCAGTGGCTCCCCAAGGGCTGTGATAAATGAAGGCTCAAGCAACAGACCACTGGCAAGTGAAGATGGCCTCGTCCCCCATGCTTCTCTAGCTGGAAACTTGAAGGCGCAGGGGGACCCTGCAGTGGCTCTCTGCAGCTCCAGGCACGGGAGGGGTGGGGCAGGGCTATCTGCTATCCAGGGTCTCAAAGAGCCTGGGGCTGGGAGTTATAAATGGACAAGAGCAGCTGTCGCCACGGTGTCCAGTGTGATGGCGCCAAGAAGCCCCCACAGCCCTCGCCTGCCCTCCTGGGAGCTGGGAGACTGGACTGATCTCAGCCTTTTAAGGGCATCTCTGGCCAGCACCTCCATTACCGGTTGTACTGGCTGAAATGTGAGCTTGGCGGGATCCCGAGGCGCTCATATCGAAGGAAGTTCTTCCTGGCCAGGCAGACAGCCGACACTGCTGGTCCCACCACAGGGCACTCCTGTTTGGGAGTGGGGAGACAGGCTGTTCTGCCCCAGAACTGCTGCAAGAGTGTCTGGGCCACAGTGGCAAAGACACTCAGAGAAGCTGTGATCTCCGGGGCCCTGGTAGATCAAGATCAGGGTGGGGGTCAGGAAGATACTGTGACCCACTGTGCACTTCTTGCTAGATTTAGGACGTTTGGTCCCTCCGCTTACCTGTACTTGGCTCTTTCCAGGGCCAGGAGTTCTTACCTTTGCAGAAGACCCTGACAAGGGAGTTCTGGCAAGGCCTGGTGGGAAGCTGCTGGGAGATCATCCCCAGCATCCCAGCCTCATGTCCCTGCAGTCAGGGACAGAGCATGGGGTTGGGGCTGGGTGAGAAGAGGAGGCCTCTGTCCAAGTTCTGCTGGGTGCCCCTCTGTCCAGCTGGGTCTCAGTTCTCTGCTCAGCCCACAGGGGGTCCTCAGCGAGTATGTGCTGCAGGGAGAGCTGCCTGTGCAGTGGGTTTGGTGCCCAGGCCTCTCCTGGCGTCTGCCTCACAAGGTACAATGGCGTTAAGTTGCAGGCTGCCCAGGACCCTCTCCCTGTGTTTCATAGAGGAAATACAGACATAGCTGTCCAGGGGCAAGGAGCTCACTTGAGGGCCGAGAGGCCCCTCCAGTTTCCCTAATGCTGGGCCTAGGTGGGTGAGGACCTGCAAATGCAGCAGCAGAGGTCTGACCGGCACCCAGGAGAAAGCTCAGCTAATGTCAAGGGTGCCCGGAGAAGGGCAGGTGCTCCTCCCTCGTTGGTTTCCTAGGGCTGTTGTGACAAAGTACACAGATTGGGCAGTTCGGATAAGACGGGCTTATTCTTTCAGTTCTGGAAGCCGAAAGCAGGCCTGTTCCTTTAGAATCTGTGAAGGACAGCTGCCGCAGGCCTCTCCTGGTTCCTGCTGTGCTGCTGGCCACTGCTGGCCACTGTTGTCCTTCCTTGCCTTGCAGAAGCACCACCTGACCACCGCCTCTATCTTCACATAGCTCTTTTCCACAATGGCGCAGATCATGCTGGACTGGGATCACCCGACTCCAGTGTGGCCTTGTCTTAACTGTCAGGCCTGAGGCTGGACTGCAGCTGCCTTGCGGGGCCACAGTTCCACCCATGCCGCCCGCCCCATGATCAAGAGCAGAACAAGGACGTCTATTCTCACCACTTTGACTCAGGTTCATTCTGGTTGCTTCCCCATGTTGTAAGGAAGGGAAAGAAGAGGCGTCAAGGCTGGAAAGTGAGGAGACCAGTTCTCTTGATGCTCAGAAGACATTACCAATCACTGGGAGTCTATGAACAGAAGATTTCCTAGACCCAGTAGGCTTACAAGGCTGGTGCAAGGTTAACATACGGGGGGGGGGGGGGGGGAAGTGTTCTGTTTACTAGCAGCAACTAATTAAAATTTGAGATTTAAAAAAATGCCACCAAAAATTATGCAACATTTAATCATAAACCTTACCAAAAAATGTGCAAGTCCTGAGCTCAAAATTATAGACCATCGCCCAGGTGATGTGAAGATGAAGTAAATAAATGGAAGGAGAGAGTGTATTCATGGACAGGAATTCATAGTATAGTTAAAATGTGACTCCTTTCCAGGTTAATCTGCCCGATTAAAACAACGCAATCAAAATCCTGTCAGGGTCTTTTGTAGACAGTAACGTTGAAATGACCTCAGATTCGCACAGAAATAGAAAGGGCCAATACAATCTGATGAAGTGCAAATTTGGAGGACACATATTCAGACTTACAGTATGGCTACCACCCTCAAACAGTGCTGTGTTGGCCTCATGGTGGACACTGACCAGAACAGAACAGACCCTGTGACTAAGAGTGCAGGGACAGCTGGGCGAAGGTGGCCAGAAGTGGAGCTCTGATCCATGCCTCGCACTACAGGCAAGGTGTGGTCCCAGGGCAGGTCACAGACCTAAGCACGTGAACTAACCTAGAATTTCCAGCACAGGAGAAAAGCCTCTGTTGGTCCTATTGGGAAAGGATATCCAAAAGCACAGAGCATAAAAGAATGGATAGATTGGATTTCATTAGATTAAGAACTTTCACTCCTCAAAAGATACTGTCAAGAGCTGGGTGCAGTGGTGCACACCTGTAATCCCAGTGGCTTGGAAGGCTGAGGCAGGAGGATCACGAGTTCAAAGCCAGCCTCAGCAAAAGCAAGACTCTAAGCAACTCAGTGAGACCCTGTTTCTAAATAAAATACAAAATAGGGCTGGGGATGTGGCTCAGTGGTTGGGTGCCCCTGAGTTCAATCCTCGGTACCCCCAAAAAAATAAAAATAAAAAAAATAAAGATACTGTCAAGAAATTGAAAATAGCCGGGTACAGTGGAGCATGCCTATAATCCCAGGAGGCTGAGGCAGGAGAATCGCAAGTTCAAAGCCAGCCTTATCAATTTTGTGAGGCCCTGTCTCTAAATAAAATATGAAAAAGGACTGGGGATTTTTGTGGCCCAGTGATTAAGTGCCCCTGGGTTCAATCCCTGGTACCAAAGAAAGAAAAGAAATATTTATATGCAACAGACCAGGAGAAAATTTCTGCAAAGCTCATGTATGATAAAGGACTTATATCTAGAATACAACAGAATGAACTCTCCCAGCCCCAAAGCAGGAAAACAGTCTAAAAATGGGCAAAAAAATTGAGCAGGAATTTCACCAAAGGTGACATGTGGGTGGCACCTGAGCAAGTGACTTCAACATCATCAGTTATCAGGGAAACGCAAAGTGAAGCCATACTATGTACCACTGCGTACTGAGTGGCTAGTTTGAGGCAACATGCCAGGTGTTGCTGAGGCTGTGGGTCAGCGGGCACCTCACGTCCTGTGAGTGGGGCTGTAAAGTGGTGGGACTACTTTAGAAAACAGACTGGAAGTTTCCTTAAAAGTTAAACAAAGGGACCCATTCCTGTGGTCCCAGCTGTCTGGGAGGCTGAGGTGGGAGGATCACTTGAGCCAGGAGCTCAGGGCCAGCCTGGGCATCACAGAAAGACACAGGCCTGCCATGTGATACAGCTGTTCTAGTCCTAGAGAAACAAGTGCCGACTACATCAAGACCCAGCACGCAGATGTGGCAGCAGCCTTATTTGTAGTAGCTAAAAACTGGAAATGAGATGCAGTCTGCCAGGAGCCGAGTGGGTAATCAAACAGCAAGAGAAGGGAACGGCCTTCTGCCTCAGGCCTGCCAAGTGCAAGGAGCCAGCAGAGTGCAGCGTGAGGTTCCAGGCGGACACTCCAGGACAGGCAAGCCTGTCTCTGGAGGCTGGAGTGCAGCTGGAGGTGGAGCAGGAGAGGTAGAGGGGACCCTGGAGGGCCTGGGGAGCCTCTGGGTGGTGGGCATGCTCACTTCCTGGTGGTAACCTTTGGCCATATGCATTTATGTCAAAATGTATCAAATTGTACACTTTGAATATGTGCAGTTTATTATGTGTCATTTATACCTCAGTAAAGTTCTTTATAAATGAAACCCCAAACAAGGGTAGAGTGAGTTTTCTCAGGGAATACTTCTGTGTGTGTGTGTGTGTTTATAAGTGTGTAGATATATGTATTGTATATCTCTTTGTTTCCCTGAAGCCTCCACATGATTTGGTACATTGCCACCAAAGAGGCACATATTTCAAAGAAAAGAAGGCTTGCAGAGAGCTCCATCAGCCACATGCACAGGGGCTGCGGAGCTGGGGTGTGCCGCCTGGCCAGCTGTCTCTCTGGTGACTTTGCTTCCTTTCTACCTGTGCTGGCTGAGGGGAACTGGATTCAAATCCTCACCTGGTTTAAGCAGGTCAACACATGCACACCGCTTGCCTTCAGAGGCCACATTCCGGCTCAGTGCGGGGCAGAGGGTGCGTCACCTGCACGCTGTCACCTGCACACTGCTCACCCGACAGCTGAGCCAGGTGTCCTCCAGCTGCGAGGTGAGGCTCCCCGCCCAGCAGCCTGCACTCTGAGGTTGCCTCCCATGGTGCTTGCACATTGGTTCTGTAAAGAGGAGGTGACAGCATTTCCCAGAACTGGCCCTCTGAGGAGAGCGGGAGAGGTGGGAGGGCAGTGCCAGCAGCTGCTGGAAATGGCCGTTCACCAGTAGGGGTCCTGGGGGGGGGACTGCAGCTCACGTGGAAAACCAAGCTTCCACTGTCCCTGGGAAGACACGCCAGAAGGTTCCTAGCAGCTGGATGTCTGTTCAGATACCTCCTTTTTCAGCAGTGTCCCTGGGGCCCCGGCCAGGGGGAGCTGAGAGTTCCCTGCCCTGCAGTGGCGAGACCTGTGTCTTGGGCTTGGGGAGGGGGGTCTGCGCTCCTGCCTTCTCTCGCCTGCCCCACCCCACACTTCCCCGCCACTGAAATCTTGCAGGGGGATTGTGTGTGATTCAGGCAAGAGGCACAGGGACTGAGGACAAAGATGAGCCTTGTTGTGTGGTGTTCTCTTTGTCTCAGTGATGCGGGTCACACCATGTGGCTTCCCCCAATTGAGACCAGTGTGAGGACACTGGTTGAGGGGTGGCCTGCAGGAGGGGTGCACCGTGAGGCCCTGCCCTTGCCGTCCAGCCTGCGAGGGGCTCTGCAGACGGCCTCTGGGGCCCTGTGTGGCAGCAAGGAGCACCACACTGAGTCCCACGGGGAGTGAGAGGAGAGTCACAGGAGCACCACCGGGTGGGAGGCCCCAAGAGCAGCTCCTACAGCAAGGCGTGGTCTAGAAACATGACTGGTGCCTTGGTGAAGCCCGTTTCCTCCACCGTCTGGAGTCCCACCTTCCCTTGGGAATTTACTCTTCACGGGCTCACTGGTATTCTCCAGTGTGCTGCAGTCCCGACCCCCATGGCCTCCAGGGGCCCTGTCTGGAAGAAGGGTCTTCACGGATGCCCTTGGGGTAGGAGGAGGCCAGAAGCCCCATGACTCGTGTCCATACGTGGAGGAGGTCTGATCAGACCTGCAGGCGAGCGTGGAGAAGATGGCACGTGAGGACCAGGGTGGAGATCGGGCCTCCTGCAAGCCAAGGCCCTGGGGGTTGCCAGCGGATCCCCAGGAGCCTGCAGATACTCCCTCACGCCCCGCAGGAGCCAGCCCTGCAGTCCTTGATCTCAGACTTCCGGCCCCCAGACCGAGAGCCTCTCTGTGCTGCTTTGTCCAGCAGCCCACACTTCCCAGCACCTGCTTCTCCTTTGACTGCAGGCTCCACACAGGCAGCGTCCGTGTCCATCCTGTCATGTCACTAAGAGCCCTGAGCCTGGCCTGGCCCCAGGAGGCACCAACAGAGTTTGGAGAGTGTGTGCGAAGGACCCTCAGTTCAGCGCTCAGACCTGAGGGCCTCTCGGCCAGGGCTCCCCTCCAGGGACTCCAGGAGAGTCAGCTGCTCCTGCGGTCGTGTGGGCTGCAGGCCTGGGGTTTCCTCTGCTGCCCGATGTTGAGGCTGCGCTGACATGGCTGTTACTGTTGGTCTCCGGCTTCCTGACACTGAATGCAGGCTGCGCAGGCAGACTGCTGTGCACCACTGGCTGCGGCCACCAATGCTGGGCAGGGACCCCTGCCCCAGTCCTGCCCTTCAAGTCGGGGGCCTTAGGGCCATCCTCAAGGTCCCGTGAGACCCTGCTGTCCTGTGCACTGGTGTGCAGGTGGGTGCTGGAGTGCAGGGGTGATCGTGGTTTCCTGGGCCGGGTTCCCTCCCGAAAGCTCCTTGTTGGGCCTTCTGGGCCACCATAACTGGGAGACCCACACTAGGAGAATTGGGAGACAGGGGAGCAGGAAGGTCAGCGAGGGTACTAGAAAGGTTTCCTTTCTGAGCAGTGTCCACAGGAAAGAACAGAGGCAGCCCCCACCTGGTCATGTCTTCCTGGCCACACCCCCACTTCTGCCCATAGCACCAGGTTCCCCAGGTCTGGCACACGTCCCTCAGGAAATGTGCCACTGATTGAGAATCAATCCAGTGGAAACGTGGCTCCACATGTCCCAAGGACAGGGCTGCTATGACTCCTGTCCTCTCAGGGCCAAGGAGTCCGGCTGCCCCGCGCTGTGGGAGAGCAGTGGGACTGGGAGTCAGGAGAAGGTTCGGTGGGTGGCAAGGGGTCCTTCCAGGAGCCTCCCTCTCCCGAGGCCAGCCACATTGTTGTGCAGCTGCCATGCAGAGGGAGGAGGCCAGCAGCGGAATGAGGCTGACTTGTGTGTGTGGAGATGCTGTCTTGTGGTCGCCTATGGGCACAGGCAGGTGTGAGGAGCTGGAGACTGCTGTGGAGGTCTAGTCAGCTGGTACCCATTCTGGAGGCTGAGGTGGACAGACCCAGGGTTGGATCAGTGTCCAGCATCTCCAGCTCCTCTGATGTGCCCGTAATTACTTGGCATCCCTTACAGGGCTTGGAGTCAGGACTGGCTACCTGGTCATGTCCATCCTTGAGAAGAGAGAGCCAGTTCTTCCCCAGGCTGTGTGAGCAGACCCAAGAAGACCCAAGCTGACCCTCCCTTGAAGGTCCAAACACATCCCTACCTCTGGTCTGTCCACCAGGGCTTCAGAAACAAGGAACACCCCACCCTTGGGCCAAGGCCTTCCTGCCCTGTGAAAGGACCTGGGTTCCAAGTTCCACCTGGGGAAGTTTCCAGGCACTTGAGGGAGGGTGGAGAATGCAAGCAGGCAGGGGTGGTGATTCTGTTTGCCCTGAGGCTCTGATCTAGCCTCAGGAGATGACCACACTGGCCACACACCATGTTCCAGAGCAAATGGCCGGCGGATCATCACCACTGCAGGCAGCAGGAAGACAGCTCTGCTGATCCTGTCTCTGGGCTCCCCCAGAGCTGGGCTTGGGTCCATAGGGAAAAAGCTCAGACTGTCATTTCTGTGCACAAGGGTGATGTGGACACAGCCCCAGCTCCCTGGTGGAGCCCCTGTGTTCCGGGCTCGGGGGTGCTGTGCATGTGTGCTCAGGTGGCCCCAGCTTCCTGCTGCCGCCCCTGCTGGACCTGTGCATGCCTCACTTTCTCATTTGCACAGAGAGGTGCAAGGCATCCCCCAGCAAGCTGTGTAGGCTCAAGTGAGCTCAGCTCCCCAGCTGGCCCTTCCCGTCCTGTGCCCGGCCCCAAAGAGCCCCAGCTCCTTGCTCTCCTCTGTGCTCCCCACTTACTCTTTTTCCTATTTTTGTTTATTTTTAGAAGTTTGGAAAGTCAGGCAGGTACAGTGAGGATGAGACACCTGAGTGCTTCTGCCACCCAGAGCTGATGGCCGCTGTGTCACGTGCTCACAGTCCTCCTAGCTCACTGTCCCTTCACAGGTTGAAGCCCAGGCTCAAGCCGCCCTGTTGCCTGGGACGCATCTGACATCCCACTCCTGCAGGGAGGCGTCCTTGACCACTCACGTCCCCATCTACAGTATACTTGTGACACTTGCACCTTTCTGCCTGCCAACATCAATATTACTTCATGCTTTTGTGTTGTTGTTGTGGGAGCTTGAACCCAGCTTGGGCAAGTGGTCTTCCTTGGAGCTATGTCCCCAGCCCTGGTTCATTCTTCTGTTGGCTTTGGATGCCTGACACACACACCCACTGAAAACTGAGGATATTCTAAGTAGAAACACACTGAATCCACCAGCCCACATCCCAGCTCAGCAACCCAGCTCCTTGTACAGCGCCCATGTTTTCCCTTGCAATCAGGCTGATTGGGAGCCATGGCCACTGCCACCAAGTGTTGTGACAAACAATTGCACTGCCTATCCTAGCCCAAGGAAAGATGGACACTCAGAATTCAAAGTGCAGTTTCTCTTGGATGTGTGTGTCTTGCGCCATCATAAGTCAGGCCATTCTGCATCAGGACCAAACTGTACATGAGCATCAGGGTTGTTTACTTTCCTGTGGGTGGGCACTTCAGCTGCACTCAGGCTGCCTCAAGTGTCCCCTCGTCTCCTGGAGCTGTCCTGGGATACACCTGGACGTAGAACTGCTGGTTGTTGGCACATGTGTTTTGGCTGTTGGACACTCTGTCCTGGCTGTGCCCATAGCAGAGCAGTAGAGGACTGTCCTTGCCTTCTTGGCTAGGGCAGGGCTGGCCTGGCTCCCTGGGTGCTCTGAGCTGGGTACTTTGCCTGGGGCACCCTTCAGTTGCCTCCGTGACTACTATGGGGCATTGGGTTCAGGGACTGGTACTAGGGCTCCCTGGGAGGGAAGGCAGAAGTCCTGGGGGTCCTGTGATCTCCAGGCACTGGGCTCACATTGCTCCTCCCCACACAAGCCCAGACCCCACTGCACTGACTTGGGTCCCTTCCACAGACACTGTGAGACCCCAGGAAGCTCTGCCTGTCAGGCCTAACCCACTGCAGGAGGAACAACAGGACCCTGAGCATGGTCTCTTGGGGTGAAGGTGGCCTCATTCTGTTCAGCAGGAGTGGCCTAGGTGGGAAGACCACCTATCCCTATTGCTGCATCTAGTTCAGGTAGGTGTAGCCACTGGGCAGAGTGGGCACCAGGGTCCTGGGCAGACCAGCACCCACAGCCTGGAGCTAGAAGGTGCAGGGCACAGGCTGAGTGCATGTGACACAGTGTGTATGTGTGGGCCAGGAGTGTGCTGTGTGTTGTCTGTCCTTGTATGTGTATGGTATGTGTGGTGTGTGCATTTACGCATGTTGTGTGTGCATGGCGGGTGTGTTGTCTGTGTTGTGTGTGTGGTATGTGTATAGTGTGTGTGGTGTGTGTGCAGTGTAGGTGTGTGTTGTGGGGACAGTGGGGGTACTGCTGTTGTGTGTGTTCTCTGTGTGGTATCTGAGCAAACAGGGGACAGCCAGTGTGAGCCCTGATGGTCAGGGGCATGATATCTGCCTGCGTTTCCTGACCTCTCAGGCCCTTGCTCCTGGCCTCTGGCCTGAGAGCGGCCTAGGGATGGCCACTGACTGGGTGAGAGTGCAGGACTCTTGGCTGACCCTAAAGTCCTTGAAAATAGCAGTGCACGGAGGCGGCTTCCAGGCGTCCCTTCCTCTCACAGGGACAGCCCAGGCCCTGCCAGACAGGGCGTGGCGGACCAGCAGAAGCCGCAGGCAGGCCAACATCCCCTGTCCTATGACCAGCCCTCTTGCTTGGAGGACGGCAGGACCAGGGGGCAGTGGAGGCGGAGGCCTGGCCACCTGTCAGAGGGCTCGCCTGAGTCAGCCTGGCTGTGGCAGTCTGTCACCTGCTCCTACAGTACTCGCCTCGCTCCCCTCCCCAGTCTGGCCATGTCCGGAGTTGCCCTCCAGCCTTGTGGGCAGCAGGAACATGTGGCCACCAAGAATAGCGCATTGAATGTAGACAGTAGCCTCTTTTGGACTCGTGGCCGCCCTCCCAGGCCCTCTAGGGTGAATGGACATTTGTCCCCAATTCTTTTGGGAACAGGCCTTCTGTTCTGGCTACCCCTTCATCTAGGATGGTATGGCAGACCCCCACCCTGACTCAGAGGACCTGTCTTCCAACCCTGAAGCCTCAAAATTCTTTTGATCATGTATCTACCAGTAAAAAATGTTTACACATTGAAGTTTACGTTAAATAAAAATTGCAGGAGGCTGTTGGTTTGGACTAAGCGCCCGCTCTGTCCCAACAGCCAGGCTAAAAATAAAAATGGAGTCACCCGAGCTGAAGCTCCACATCATCCAGCTGAAACTAAGCTTTCTGCGACCTTCCGAGAATCAGGAGGGAACAGCCTCACTTCCCAAACAGGCCAGTTTCAATCACAAGATAATGAAACTCTTTGCTTCAGTGCTGCCCGAGGAAAGGGGCCTGATGTGGCTGTCCCTTCCCACCTCATGAGGAATGCATCTGGACCCATGTCTGCTCTGTTCCTGTCAACCCTGGGCCAGCCTCCTCTGCGGGGCTTATTAGAGCACCCTTTCTGTTTTATGGAATGGGGTGTTTCTCAATTCTAGAATCAAAAGTAAAGCCAAGCGAGATCTTCAAGTTTGTTGCAATTTCACCCACTGACAAAAACCATATATATTTCAATCACGTATGTGTGGCCCCTCCTTAGCCAGAACCTCCAGGTGCAGTGCAGGCTTGGGGTGCAGTCTGTCAAGACAGCAGCTGCTCATCCACCCCACCAAAGCACTGGACTGAAATCCTGAAAGCAACTCCCCAGAGGCAGGCCAAGTGCAGTCTGAGTGTGCAGAGATGCTGGGGATGTTGACTGCTCCTGGCAGGTCCAGGCACCCCCAGAGAGCAGGGAGGCCGGAACCTGGCCCTTGCCCTGGTGTCTGGGGACCAGGCATATCTGGAGCGGGGGCCTGGGCTGCTTGCTCGTGGGACCCTTGCCTGGGGCAGTGGCTATCCCTGGTCCCCATGTGGCCTGTCTGCTTCATGTTCCCAGGTGCCCTGGTCCTGGGTACCTCTTCACACTTCTAGGACTCCACAGGACTGACAGAGCTACAGAGTGTTCCTAGCACTGACATGGGACACTGGAACTGGAGGACACTCCATGGCCCCAGAGGGCCCATCAAGGTGGACGAGGCTGTATATTAGCACTACTTTAAGGTAGATGCAGGACCAGAGGTCAGTAGGAGGGCCACTCTGCTGCAGAATGCACCTGTATCTCAGCTGGGTGGACACAGGCCTGCAGGTGGGACATGAGCTGTCCCTGTCCCTTTGGTCTGCACTTACTGGGCATTCGATTGGACCTGCTCCTGAATCTGGCCTGGCCTGCCTCCCCCCGCGCAAGACCTCATATAGTTGTCATTAGCTTCTTTTTATTATTGTGATAAAATAATGTGTAACATAAATTTACCATTTACACGTGTGTGTGTGTGTGTGTGTGTGTGTGTGTGTGTTTTCTAGAGATTGAACTAGGGGCGCTTCACTGCGGGGTCACATCCTAGCCCTTTATTTTTGAGTCAGGGTCTTGCTGAGTTGCCTGGGCTGGCCTCCTGCCCCAGCCTTCTGAGGGCTTGCGCCACAGCAACTGCCATCTTCACTACTTTGTCGTGCGTGGGTCAGGGGCGTTAAGCACACTCACAGTGCATGCCCCTGTCACCACCATCCATCTCCAGAACTTTCTCAACTTCCCAGACTGAAGCTCTTTCCCCATTATATGCTGACGGCCCTCCAATTCCCAGCCTCTGGCACCTGCCATCCTACTCCCGTCTCCTCTACCTGTCTTGTTTAAGTGGATTTGCGCCATGTTCGTCCTTTGATGACTGCTTAGGTCACTTAGCACACGGCCCTTGAGAGCTGGCCAGGCTGAAGCAGGCTTTTTAAGGCTACAGAGTGTCACCTGGAAAGGTTGGCCGCATCGTGCTCAGGCATCATCCGTCCGTGGACACTGGGTGGCTTCCAGCTCTCAGTTACTATAACTAACACTGCTGCAAAGGTGGGCGCATGAATGTCTCTTTCGATTCTCTCAGGTGTAGACCAACAGTGGGACTGCCGGGAAACACAGTAGCTCTACGTCTAGCTAGTTGAGGACCTGCCATATTCTCTCCCATAGTGGCTGCACCATCCCGCGTTCCCCCCAACAGTGCTCAAGGGCTCCACTTGCCAACACCTGTTATTTTTTTGATCACAGCCACCCTAATGGGGTGAGGTGGTATCTCTGGGAGGTTTTGATTTGCGTTTCCCTGGTTTGTGATGTTGAACATACTTTCATGTGCTTATTGGCTGTTCCTATGTCTTCTTTGGAGAAATGCCTGTCTATTCAAGTTCTTTGCCCAATTTTGCATTTTTTAATTGTTGTTGAATTTTAGGAGTTCTCTGTGTATTATGGCTGTCACTCTCATCAACACGTGATTGACAGGTACTCTCCCTGTTCTGTGAGTGGCCTTTTCTCTCTGTTGGTCGTGTCCTTCAATGCATAGAAGTTCCAAATTTCAATGCTGCTCAATTCACCTTTTTTCATATTGTCACTGATACCTTTGGTGGCATATCAAGTAATCATGACCAAATCCAATGTCACGAAGCTTTGCCCTGTTTCTTCTAAGAGTGTTATAGTTTGGGTCCTGTTTGGGTCTTTAATCGACTGTGAGTACATTTTAAAACATGGTGAAGGTCAGGGTCCAGCTTCATTCTTCTGCATGGGGACCTCCAGATTCCCCAGCACTTTGTTGAAGATGCCATCTCAACAAAGATGGCCTTGGCACCCTTGTCAGAAGTCACCTGGCCACACGAGGGCGTGTTTATCTGGGCCCTGTTCTGTTGCGTTGGCCCTCTGGTCAGGAGAGCTCCTGCTGGCGGCTGCAGCGGTGCAGAGGTTTGGAATCAGGAGGCAGGAGTACTTTGGCTGGGTGCTTCTTCCCAGCTTGTCTTGGCTATTATTCAGTCCCTGAAATTCCATGTGAATTTTAGGGTGGATTTTTCTATATCTTCAAAAACTGGTGCTTTTGCCTCCTGCACATCAGTTCTAACAGGCTGGTTCTGGTTTTTGTTTTGGTCTGGAGTCTTTCAAGTTCTCTGTATATAAACAAATTGATGTAAAGCACACCTGAGCCACGTAGTGTGTGTGTGAGCACTGTGTGTGTGGCAGGGGTGCATCTGCAGATGCGTGTGTGAGAGCCTGGCCTAGGGCCTTCCCAGGGTGAGGTGGGTCCCGCCACCTGCTGAGGGGCTCAGCCCCTGGGAGCACCTGCCCCAGGGGACGAGGGCTTGAGCTGGGGCCTGAGCATCAGATTCATGTAAGTGTTATTTTCATTCATGTTTGGATTTTAGTAGCCAGATCCAACCAGAGGTCGGAGGCTTCTTCTGACTGCTCCTGAAAGAGGCCCAGCTCAGGTCTCCACACACCCTGGCAGAAAACCACCAGCTCTCAGGGGAGGCTCCGCCCTGCTCTGGAATCTGGGTCGTCAGCCTGGGATGGGCCCCTCTCTTGGGCAAGCAGCCGCCCCTCCCTGCTCAGTTGGAACCTGCAGCTCATCCAGGCCAGGTGGCACAGAACGTGGAAGTCCTGACTCAGCCAGGCACCTTGGCGCCTTTCCCACAGCGTGGCCTCCCAGGAGCACCCACGTTCTGACCTTCTCCATCCCACATTTCCTCGGGGAAGGCCTGCAGGTGCTCCCCCACCCCAAGGGAGTCCGAGGGAGGCCAGTGGGGACAGGCCAGGACATGGCTGTGTCCCCACCCCACCAAGCGTCACTTGCTGGGGAATGAATGTGGCCATGACGGGGCTACCGTGTGGAGCTATTGCAGAATCCAGTGCCGACTCTGGTGCCCACGGGCTCAGTCCTGGGGAGGCCGTTCCTTGGCAGAGTCCCCTGCCGCGCTTTGAATGTGGAGCGTGGTGGAGCCCGAGGAGAGCCAAGGCCCCAGCAGTGCGGGGCAGAGCCCTCCAGGGGACCCAGCAGCACACCTCTTCATGCCCCCAGGAGCCAGCAGAGGGGCATCCGGCCCCGGCCCCACGCAGAGCCCAGCCTCAGAGCCCTCTCGCCTGTGCCCTTTACCCCCTTCCTACTTTCTAAGAAGGCTGAGCCCCAAGAGGCACTCCATGCCCACATGTCCCCACCACGGCACCTGTCAGGGCAGCTCAGGGATCAGTGTTGACAGCTGGGCAGTGCTGCCCACGCTGGACATCCCTCAAATAACCAGGCAGCCACACCCCCTCCTGCGTCAGCCTTGCCCTGGAGCTTAGCACAGACTCCACCAGCACCCGGCAGCCACCAGAGTGAGTCACGGTGACAAACACACGCCTGTCCTCTCAATGCTCAGAGGACAGGGAAACAGAGTGCTTCTCCCACAGTGCTGCACTGGGTACGAGACAGAGATAGACAGAGACAGAAAGAGACGGAGAGAGGGGCAGGCTGGGGAGAGGAGGAAGGGGAGGGGGCGGGAGGACAAAGAATGATCAGAATGTGTTTTCTGAGTGAGAAGATGCTTCTTCCCCCGCCTGGAGCCTGACCCTGTGCAGGGGCACTGGGTAGGCCACCCCCCTGGGGCCTGTCCCTCCACTGGGAGGAAAGAAGGGCCCTCCAGGTCCTGAGAGCGTGAGCTGTCTCCCTCCTTTCTCTCCCTGCTCTGACCTGAATGGCCCTGGGTCCTGGCCCTGGTCTGTTCTTGAGGAAGGACCTCACAGACCATCCCCCCACCTCAGCCCTACCAGGAGCCACACTCAGGCCTCTGCACCACAGGAAGCATGAAGGATCACAAGTTCAGCCACCCTGGGTCAGTTGGGATGGAGCCTGATGAGTCTATAAAGACGCAATGGCATCCTGAGCTCTATGGCCGGCTCTCAGGGTGAGTGTGGTGTGGCCACCATGTGGGTGAGCACAGCCGGGGTCCAGTTTCCAGAGCATCTCAGGATGCAGCACTGGAGAGAGGGGAGTGGCTCACACACAGGGAGGTGAACTGGGGTGGCCCCCGGCCTAAGGTGACTTCCAGGGAGAGCTGGCAGGGTCCACCTGCCGGCGGTGATGTCTAGCAGGCCTGAAGACCCAGGCCTGAAGCACTGCTGCAGATGGTTATGGCTCACAAGGGTGTCTTGTTCCAGGGTCTCCCCAGGCCCCTGCATGGCAAATGGAGGGCACTGAGGGAGGCGGGCTGCCCAACCTCCCAGGACAGCCCCCCACACTAAGGCCTCGGGGCAGGTCCCCTGTACCTGCACCCGGGGCCCTGAGTGGAGACATTCTATCCCTTTACTTTACCCTGGAGGACAGGGTGATGCTAGTGACAGCCAGCCCTGGTGTGCTCCTCCTGCAGGGGAGCCCCAGAAACAAACAGATATGTTGTCTCTCCCAGTACCCAGGAGGCATCACAGGAGACCAGGACCAGTTCCTGGGTCTGTGGTGTCGTCCTGTGCTGCAGGAGGGAGCCCGGCTGTCTTTGGGGAAGACACGTTCCCAGATGCCTGAAGGGCCCTTCCTCTCTGATGCTGTTGCCTTGCCCTGTCCTGGTGGCCCTGTCTGAGCCACAGATCCTATCCAGCCACAGGCCAGCCATAGGCCAGCCACAGGCCAGGCCTGTGCTGGAGGAGGGCCTCAGGCAGACCTGGCTCCCGCTGCACCCCACAGGATCTGGGCAATCAGCTCAGCCTCTGACCTCAGTGGAGAGAACAATGTGAGGTCTGGGTTCAAGTACAGGGACAAAGCTAATGGGGTAGTGTTAGTGTGACAGTCACTCTCAGTTCAGGAAATGGTCTCCAGGAAGTGCCACAAAAAATACAAGTGTTGGTTTAAATGTCCTTCTTAAATTCTGGCCCTATCAGAAGGGCTGGGGTCGGGGGCAGCCCGGGTGGGCACCAGGGGTACAGGGCCTGCAGCTCCAGGGGACAGCGGTGCCACTTAGGGCCCCAGAAGCTACCACCCGCAGTCATCATGCCATCTGGCAGCCCTCCCCAGCCATCCTGTCCTTCCTGGGCCTCCCCCCAGGGTGCCTGCAGGATCCTGCCCTCCTGCCGAGTGCTGCTGCCGAGGGGTGGGGGTGCCTACGCCTCACACAGCCAGGGTTGTTGAGGTCCTCATTTAATCACCCTCTGACTCCCAGCTCCTTCCTGCCGCCCGCCTCCACACCAGCCTGAGCACCCTCAGTCTCGATCCCTCGCCCTCCGTTCTCCCTGGGCCGGGCAGCCTCTCAGTCCCCTTTGGCCATCAGTGGTCTCCAGCCCTTCCTGTGGTCAGGTGGCCTGTCCCACGGGGCCATCTCTGGGCACCCTCTTCTTCCCAGGGACATCAGCCCTCCTCTCTCCTGCCCTGGCCTGGCTCCCCACGCCCCAGCAGGGCTGCCTCCCGCAGGCCCGCATCCCTCCTCTTGCTCTGGTCAGGGTCCTGCATCTCCAAGGAAGCCTCGGTGTCTGTCAGTCATGGGCCAGTCCTGGGAAGTGCTGGGCACAGTGGCCTCCCACCTCTGGTAGAGACATCCACGGGCCTCCCTCCGTCTGCATTCATCCTGGGCACCTCTCCCAAGTGCATGGCTTCAAATTCCACTTGCTGTGGCCACCCTCCTCCAGGGTCTAAAGGGGTCCCGCCGCCCAGGCCAGCCTCACCACCAGTGTTCCTTCTTCATCTCTGGCTGCTCCCCTGCGTCCCTCACCTCTGTCTGTCCACACACCACGACCAGGAGGCCGCTGAAGCCAGACTTACAGATAGGTAGTTAGTGTAGTTAGGTAAGTCAGGTCTAATATCCAGTGAGATAAAGAAAATGGAGACCATTATCGAGAATGGGGTCCAGAAACCAGAACAGCACCTGGGGAAATTGAATGTTCATGTCCCTAAGGCCCGAACCCATCCTAAGGAACTGTTAATGAAGCAGCTCCCAGCAAACAGGGAGGTGCTGATCAGACCTCCCCAGGCCCTTCCTAACTCCCACCTTTGGCCTTCCCACCTCATTCTGTCACTGCAGGACAGAGGGAACACAGGACAGGAGTGTGGGAGGACTGAAAGACCTCCCTTCCACGGATTCGGGTCCCCTTCTTCCCGCGGGAGACGTCGTCTCTGCTGTCCTTTATAAAGCTGTCCACTTTCCACCTCACACCTGCCGCAGCGTGCTTCTCTGGGGTTATACTTCAGCATTGGGGAAGCAAGGACTCACTGTCACCGTCACCGTCACCAGTGCCACCTGGGGCTCCACTCACTCCTGCCCAGGGCTCAGCTAACTTTCCTTTCTGTTTTTGTTTTGTTTTGGGTGCTGGGATGGGAGCCCAGGCCTCTTGCAGGCTAAGCATGTGCTCTACTAGTGGCCACACCCAGCCTACCTTCGGTTTTTAAATACACTTTTTACATTTTAAGACAGCTCTGGGTTCACAGTGTAATGGGTGACCAAACAGGCTTGGAGGTAAACAAACTGTGTAAGAACACTGTCCTGAGGGGTAGTGCCTTGGAAAGGGAGAGTCCCTTTTGGATTGTAAATAACTACCTCTGGGAATCTAACTACTCGCCTGTTGAGGGTTATGGAAGGCCTGGGTGGGGGGCAGTTCTTCCCCTTATCACACTCCTTTCTGTAAAGCCGCTTCCTAGAATGCATGGTCTTCTATCCTGTAGACTAGGCACCAGATAGCCTATAAATATGGTGAGAAACCGGTGATGGGGGCTCAGAATCTGAAGTCTGATCTCTCCTGGGCCGACGGGGTGTAAAATACATTTTGAATTCTCCTGCACTCCGAATGCCATTTGCCTGTCTTGACCCATCTGATCCTCGTGACAACAGAACCTCGTGAAGTCAGCTCTGAGTGTGCCCAGGTAGCCCTGCGAGGCCCCGTCTGGCCTTGGCAGGGGCACCTGTTGTAAGATCAGGTGAGGTGAGCAGCGACCAAAGGAGGCAGATTTAAAAAGGCTGCTGAACGCTGAAGGAGATTTTATTGAGATATCACCCCCCCACCCCATCCCCACCCCGGCAGAACTCGATCAGACCCACAGAGTGGACAGGGGAAGGGTCTGAGGAGAAACCGCGTGGGAGCTTGACCGGACTGGACTTTTACGGGGCTCACTGCAGGAAGGGAAGGGCTTGGGTCAGGAAAAGGTGTTTTTAGGGTCCCTTGTCTCGTTGGAGTTGGTCAGGGGAGTTGGCTGAACTCCAGGATTGGGTCCTGCTGATTGACAGGTGTTAGTCAGGAGACCTCGCGGATTGTCAGGTGTTTCCGATGGCGCCTGATTGATGTTCCTTTCCCCCCACGGGCTGCTTTGTTCTAGGTGGCCACCACGGACCTGACACCTATGACCATCAATAGGCCGCACTGGTACGCAGGGGTTGCTGCTCATCCCTCCTGGCTGCCGGCAGAGCAGACTCCACGCATGTGTGCTGGCCTGCGCGTGTGCATGTTTACGTACACCATGTGTGTCTTCAAGACACAAAAGCGAGTTCCTGTGGTGTCTCTGTCGGGAAGGGCCTTTAGGTGGGTCATGCTGGCTCCTTTTGTGGCTGATCTGTCAGCTGAGTTGCCTTTCAGTAATGAGCCTCAGATCTGGGTCTGCTCACACCCTGCCCACGCCCTGCTGAGACCCTGCCCATGCCTGGCCCACGCCCTGCTCAGACCCTGCCCACTCCCTGCCCACGCCCTGCTCAGACCCTGCCCACTCCCTGCCCGCCCTGCTGAGACCCTGCCCACTCCCTGCCCATGCCCTGCTGAGACCCTGCCCTTACCCTGCCCACACCCTGCTCACAACCTCCTGGGGCTTTGGAACAGGCCTGCAGCACAGTCTTAAGGACACTTCCCAGTTTAAATTCCCTGGGGTGAGCTGGCTCTGTGGTGCTGCTGGGGCAGCTCTGACTCCCGCCCTCCTGCTCCACTCCCTTCCTCCCTGCTAGCCTGGAGCTCCTGGGCGGCTCCGAGGCACACCTCTGCACAGTCTCTTTTCTGGAAGCCTCTCTGGACCACCTCCTCCCTTCACTGGGATCTCACACTAATGTCACTTCCTTGCAGAGGGTACCTGCCTTTGTACCTTCAAAGAGGCAGGGACCCCAGATGCTGTCCTTGCTCTCTCCGTCCCACTTGCCTGCTTCACAGACCTCTCCTTCCTCGTTCCCGTGTTTATTTTTTTTAATCAATTAGTAAACTGTTTTCCCCAGAGGGTGCTAGGAGCCGACTTGTTCTGAAAACTGATGCCTACAGGGACAGATGCAAGTTTTTGTCCTGGCGGAGTTGGAGGGGGACGTTCTCCATGAAAGGCCAGATGGCAAGGGAAGGGTTAGAAGGCAGTCAGAGTCCTGAGTTTGTGACTAGCAATGAAGTATGGCTGTGGCGAGGTGCTGGGTGAGGAGGTGACGGGGATATGGGACATTCAGCACATCAGGGCCCAGTCGACCCAGTGGCAAGCAGAGGAGCAACTGGACACTGCCCCTGGGGTGGGACACAGTGGAAGGCCCATCCCTGCTCGGAGCAACCTTGGAGACCAAGGCTGTGGGTCTACCCCCTGGTGTGCAGGGCACAGGAGACAGGAATGCCGGGCACCCCACCACATCCAGGCCAATGCGGCCTCCCCTCCTCGCTCCAGTCTCAATGGTCCTGAATTTACTCCCCATGTTTCACGGTCTGTAGCTAAGGCACTCAACATCTCCTGGCATTTTCATGTCCCCTGGCATCCCCAGTCCTCTGGCAAGGTGGACCTTGAAGAACATTCTCACTAAACTATCCCTTGATTACATTTAGATTGGACTAAACCCTTCCCTGGGCTCTTCTTAGGTCTCAAGCCTTCCCAAGGAAGCCACTCCACGTCTCCCCTTTGACTCCTATATGGACGCCCACCTCCCTGCTCAGCTCAGCCCCTCTGATTCTCCGCTGCCCCTTGCTCCTCATCTTTTCTGGCCCCTTCTTGCACACATTAGGAACCTTCTTTGGCAACACAGTGATGCTGTTCTGGCCAAGCCGAGTTCTGCCTCTTCCTTTCCCACTCTGTATCTGGCGCCCTGGTACCTTTAATCCCCAGCAGGCACCTCCCCTCAACTCTCTGCAAAGTGGACTGGACCTTATCGGTCATTCTTACCACTCCCTTGGCGGCCCGCCTTGAGGGCCTCCCACATTGGGTTCATAACTCCCACTTAAAATGGTTTCTCTGCCCTTTTGTACAGAGACACCCACAGGCCCTCTCAAGCTGCCTTTCTCCAAGGCCGGAACCCCCGGTCTTCCTTCGGTCTCTGAGGACCACGGGACACTGCAGAACCGTGGGGACCACCCTTCCCTTTTCATTTTTGCCCTCCTCCCTCCCTCTGCACGCACCAGGAGTTACCAGTCCAATTTCTAGGGACTCACAGCAACTTGCTCAAACCATACTAACCACCCAGTCCCAGCTCGATTCTTCAGCCACTGTGGTTCTGCAGAATCCAAGGGGCCTTGATCTTTTCATGGCCAAAAAAGGCGGACTTTGTCCCTACAGGAGGAATGCTGTTTGGTGTCAATCAATCTGGTAGAGCAAAGGACAGATAAACAACTCCAA
The DNA here is from genome assembly GCF_045843805.1 of Urocitellus parryii. NCBI lineage: Eukaryota > Metazoa > Chordata > Mammalia > Rodentia > Sciuridae > Urocitellus > Urocitellus parryii. Next base: position 224,239,164 of record NC_135532.1, on the reverse strand, counting down.
CAGGACCTTGAAGGTCGGAAACAACAGCTCTCCTCTGCTGAAGGTGGCCGCCAATCACCCCTTCTCCAGTGGGCACTTCCTCTCCTGACCCCTCTCCTTGTCACAGGCCTTCTGTTAATGCTTGTCCCCTGCATCATTAGATTGGCTCAAGACCAGTCCAAATCATCTCCAACCAAACTGTAAACCAGCTTTTGTTACAGGAATACCAATCCCTCACCCAGAACTGGGGAACCGGGGACAGTATTCCACCACCACTCGACCTCCATCACGATTCCAGTGACATCCTGCACCCCTAATGAGGGATTCAAACACCCCTTCCCAGCAGGAAGCAGTTATAGAAGATTGACCTCTGTCCCTGTTCCCTAAGGGGCCCAATAAAAACAAAAAAAAGGGGGAATATAAGGTCCCTGCTTAGCATCTGGATGGCCATCTTAAATGACAGCTGCCATTTTAAGGAAAAGGTTTCGCTTTCCCTCTGAAGGGCGTTTCTGAGAAAGGCTCAGCACTCCCTCACCCCAACCCAACCCCTGATCACCCTCATTAGGACCCCCCCTCTGACTCCTGAGCCTCCCCCTAAAGTCCCAGAACTCAAGCTGCCATGCCCCTGTCTCCCACAGAGAGGTGGCCTTTGTCCCTCAGCTCTGACAGTAAACTCTGTGTCTCTCTCTGCCTGGTCTCCGCCTTCACTCCTCACCTTCTCCCGTTTCCGCTTCCCCTTCACCGAGTCGCCCGGCGCCCTCTCCCTCCTCCTGCTGAGGGTGGAAGGAGGAACTGACTTCTCAGTGAACCAGGGCTGGAGGGCGCCCTGGGCGGGGGGTGGAGAGCCGGCCTTGGGCTCGGCCAGTGGTGACGTGGCGCGGGAGAGGGGTGAGGGGTGCCGTGTGCTTGTGAGCTGTTTTGTGGTTTGTGCTGGCTGGGCTGGCCTTGAACTCTGGCTCAAGGGGTCCTCCTGCCTTAGCCTCCTGAGTGGCTCAGACCACAGGAGCACTCCCCCGAGCCCGGCTCACATTAAGCGTTAAAAGGCAAAGTTACACCCCGTGCAGTTATGCAGGTGGTAGTGGCCCTTCCACAGCTTCTAGAACCAGGCGGCCCTCAGAACCAGGAGAGTTCAGAGTTCTGGAAGCATTTCTGGACCCACGAGGGGCTTCTGGGCCTGATTGGAAGTGTGGGCCACCTGTGACAGGCTGCTGGGGTTGGGTGCCCGTAGCAGAGCTCGCCCTACCTGGCTGCCCGGGGTTTGTTGAGCCAGGCCACAGTTCTGACAAAGTGCCCGAGTACAGAGGCCTTCTTGGGCCAAATTTAGTCTGGCATGGACACAGTTGATAGTGGACCATTTGCAAACTATCGCCATTGTTCTGGTGAAGTGGCACCCCCTTTCTCCACAGAAAAGTCTTAACTGGGCTTCTCCAGAAATCTTCACCATGGCTGATTTTAGGACTGTCAGCAAAAGAGTCTCTGCAAAAGAGTCCAGTGTGGATGAACTTCCTGTTTTCATGTCGCCCTGTTTACCTGGCCACTGGCCTGGAAGATACCTGCACTCCAGGTGCTGGACACCCCTTACTAGCTTTTCACAAACATGTATCCAATATAGTAGTTTGTAGAAATGTGCAAACAAGGCCTCTGGGCTTCACAGAGATGTCTACATTTCTAAGATAAGTTACAATTGGGCTCCATGGTAACAGCTGGCAGGGGAGGAAAGAGAGGGGAGAAGAAGCTCTCCCCTTCTCAGCTGTGGTCCTTAAAGGGTTAACTTGCCCAGAACAGTGAGAGAAAAAGCTGTTTTTATGTGAACTTCTGCAGACTGAACTTCTGAGCCCCTCCCCTTACACGCTGGGTATAAAACTCTGAAACTCCCTGAACTCAGGGTTCAGGGGGTTAATTGATTACAGCAAAAGCTGTGCCCTCTGGACCTGGATGCAGCCAAATAAAACTGTCTCCTGCTGTCTTGGTGCCCTGCCTGTCTGTCCCTACAACACTAGGAAGGTGATATTTTTCTTTTGGGTCACAAAGGACTTCCGTAACCCCAGAGCAGACTCGACATGATCTGACTCAAACCCCAGGAGGACTTCCAAGCAGGCAGCTCTCTTAGCTGGGAAGGCCTGAGAACACGCGTGGGGCCCTCCTTCCTTCCCATGGGTGTTTGGAATGTATTCCAGGGCCAGCGTTCAAAAGCTGAGAGGGCACAAGAATCTCCCACTCTCAATTGGAGATCCTGGCTTTAACGTTTGCAGCTTGGAGACTTTTTTTTAGCTGTAGTTGAACATAACACCTTTATTTTATTTATTTGTTTGTTTTAATGTGGTGCTGAGTATTGAACCCAGGGCCTCACACGTGCTAGGCAAGCGCTCTACCTGAGGCTTGGAGACTTTTAATCAAGCCTTAGGTGGCCCCGAAGGCAGCATCCCTGGGCTCCCTGATTCCTACACTAAGCTTCATCAATAAAGTGCTGAGAAGCAGGAGCTCCCTGCAGGACATTCCTGGGCCACGCCCGATCAGTCACGGGTCAGTTCACCTGTCTGCTTAGGCCGGTCTCCCCCTGGGCTGTGCACTGAGGTGGGGACTTGATGTCCCTGCTGGAGGGTGGGATGGAGGTGGGGTGGCCAGGGATTGGCAGAGCCTGAGATGGAGAATCCTCAGCATCCTCGTGGATAGGCTTTGGCTGTGACCTGGCCACCCCTGGGGGAGCAGGGCATCCTCATGAACGTGGGGCTCAGCCTGGCCTGGCATTAACCTTTGCCTCGGTCCTGCAGGGCAACGCCACACATGTGTTCTTGGGGTCACAACCCACAGAGGGAGGGTTGGGCCATGGCATGAGGGCGTGTGGGGCAGAGCTGCCAGCTGTGGGTGCTGGCGTCAGCGAGCTGCCTGCACAGAGACCTGCAGGGCTCCGGACGGAATGTTCTCACCGCAGCTGAGAGCCCCGGGTGCGGCTGCCCCTGGGCTGCCTTCTTGTTTATTTATTTGTTTAAGCTCTTCTTGTTTGAGTTGCAGAAATGACATCGGGAACGTACTCTGTGGCTGCCTGGCCACATCCTAGGTAGTTCCGTGGGGCCACTCACCCAGACAGCTGTGTCCCGTGTGACCAGCGTGACCCAGAGGGAACAGCTGTGTCCCGTGTGACCAGCGTCACCTTGGCTTCACGTAGGGTCCGCCCCCTCCCATGTGCCTATTGGTGCATTGTTCACCGTTTTGGGGTTTTGTTTCATTTTTACATGACTTTGTTAAGGTAGAATTTATATGCCCCAGATTCACCTGTTTCAGGTGTACAACTCAGTGATTTTTGTAAATTTACTGAGTCGCACAGCCACCTCCTAATGTGGAAAGCTGGCATCTTTCCAGAAAGATCCCTCATGACCTCTGCCATCAATCCCAGCTCCTGCCCGAGCCCCTGGCTACCACTGTCGATTTGCCCATTCTGAATATTTCAAGGGGAGGAACCCCTCGGGCTTTGGTGTCTGGTCCTTCCCCGGGCAGTGTGAGTTCTGCCCAGGCTGCTCAGGTGTCAGGGCTTTGTGTCCTCTGTGGCCAGGACCCTCTGCCTGCACATGGCCATTCGAGTGCATCGGAGCAGTGCCTGTGGACACTTGGGCTGTTCCTGAGAGACTGATGTGACTTCATTTTTGAAAACAGCTTCTACCTCAAGGCCCGTCCTAAGGAAAAACCCACAGAGCGCTCCTAGGCACATACCCACCCTGCTGAGTTGTTTGTCTGCAAATAACAGGAGACATCTGCGGTGCCAGGTGTCCCTGACTCTGTCAGGCTAGGTGAGGACCCCTAGCAACCCCCTAGCAACCTCCAATCAGCATGAGACAGGGTAAAGACCTGGGATGCCAGATGACCCCCCAGTAGTTTATGGTGGTTGATAACATGTTGGGAGACCATGTAGTTCAGCAGGTTCACCCCTCGTGGCCTAGACCAATCAGTTCAAAGGAATCCCCCTCTTGTACTAGCCAATCACCCTTACCCAACTTGTTCCCACCAGTGAATGTGCTAATCAATGCTAAGAGTTGTCTGACTTTCCCGCGGTATGGAATGATTTGCTGTGTAATGTTGTGACACGTAGAGTATCCCCCAAAACCTATAAAATCTCACTGAACAAAGGACTGGGACCGCTGTGTCGGGAACGGTTGTGAGTCCAGGCTCGAGCTTGCAATAAAGACTCTTGTGTGCTCGCATGGGACTCGGCTCCTGGAGGTCTATGGGGTCCTGGAATCTGGCCTTACACTCCTACTTGCTGGCTGTTGCTAAATGAAGCTGTGGAACATTCTGGAGCACTTGTGTGTTAGGCTGAAGTGGACTGAGCCTCTGGGTGGACATCTGGATGTGGCAACTAAAAGCACGTTTTTGAGTAGATTAGGGGTGCTCAGCCTGTGAGGCTCACAGGGGACAGAAGAGCGAGAGCAAGAATAGGAAGTGAATTTCCTGGGGGTGTCCTCCCAAGGCTGCCATTGTCACAGTTTCTTGACTTTCCTCCTGAGGGGCTCCCCACTTCCATCCACGACAGGCGCGCTGGCTTCTACCTGAGACGTGCTTCGTGTGGGTTCTCTTGAAGCAGAGCTGAGCCAGGACTTGGGGGCAGGTGGACTGCCTGGTGGTGACTTCTGGAAGCCCAGGTGGGGAGGGGAGGCAGGAAAGGAGGGTCTGTGCAGAGCGAGTGCCCGGGGTGGGCGGGCTCAGTCCTTCCTGGCACCTCTGAGGATCTGCCCTCCAGGGACGGGAGAGGGGGTCATTTAGCTGAGGGTTCCCGGCTGTGGGCTGGCCCCAGGGAGCACTACCCACTTCCTGCTTTGTAGGTGGGACGATGGACACTGGCACAGTCACACGTCAGTCACGGAACGTTCTGAGAATCCGGGCAAACACTGTAGCTGGTCCTTGCACAAAGCAAGGAGGCTGCAGAGCCGCTGGGGGCATGGTCTCAGGGCCCGTGGCTGTGTGTGTTGCCTGGGGTGCGATGTGGGGTGGGGGCTGCGCTTACACCCAGGGCCTCAGTCCCCGCAGGTCTTGACTTTCCACTCCAGCATGCGTCTTGGGCAGGCCCCTCACGTGGACGTGCTGGCCTTGGCTCCCCTGTCTCCCCCGTTGGTGGACACTCAGATGGGTTTTTCTCTCTCCGAGGAACACTGCCATCATCTGCTTTGACATGCCTCAGAGGTCAGGAGGGCGGGTGATGGACGGGCGTGACGGACAAGCGCGATGAAGCACCAGGGGTCTGCAGGGGGCATGTGTATTTATAGCTCAGCTGTCTGAACCGTGCTGTGTGCATTAGGAGGACTGAGGGGTGGAAGCAGGGAGAGTGTGCAGAGAGCGTCTGAGTGCCAGCGTGTCCCCCTCTCTGGGCTGGTTCTGAGAGACGCTGCCAGGCCCCTCCTGGGAGACGTCCTTGTCACATGCCACCAGCAGCAAGGGACACACACTGCCATCCAAGTATCGAGCCCTGAGATGGGGCTCGTGTGGGTGTGGCCCATCTGCTCAGCTCCTTACTGAACAGCTGAGGTGCCAAGTGTACCTGAGAGTACACCTGGAAGTGTCCTGGGATGGGGAAAAGTCCCCACAGGAGAGGTGGCCAGCATGTGGGTCCAGCTTTGCTGCAGCAGCCCAGATAAGTGGGCAGATGCTCCTAAGAAGGGAGAGACCTCGGCCAGCTGGTGCCCTGGGGTCCCAGAGCCCAAGTGCTCCTTGTGGTTCTGGTGTCCCACCCGGGGCTCGTAGAAGCTCCAGCCTCCCACTCTCTGCCCCACCTGCCTTCCTGCTGGATTTGTGCTCCCGGAATGCAGGGCCTGTTGTGCCCACACCCAGGGAGCACACTGGTCCCTTGCCACATGCTGGGACTGTGTGTGTGCCCTGGAGCTCACTTCTCAGGCCAGGAGCTGCCACACGGCCCCCAGGCACGGTGGGGTTTGAAGCCCAGGGATGCTGGTAAGACAGGTCGGAGCCCGTCCGTCCCCACTCTGCTGGGTGACTCACTCGGGTGCAGAGGACTTTGGCTTCGGTGGCAGAGGGCTCGGTGGAAGGAGTCTCCTGGAGAAGCTGCGGGGCCAGGGCTGGCCTGGAGTCCCCGCTGGAGGAGGCCAGGCTCTCTGAGAGCCCAGGCCAGTCTTGCCAGTTCCAAGAAATTCCCTGCCCAGGTCTGCCCCACATCTCCAGGAAGTGGCTGGCCGTGAGGGAAGCTGGCTCCGGCTAGGAGAGGCAGGGACGGCCACCCTGAGGACCGGGACGGGGGCACTGGCGGAGGCAGGAGCACCTGTGTGTGCCCATCAGGGGATGGAGGTGCTGCATGACAGACAGCCTTCTGGGGTCATGGTTTCCCTGTCTGTGGGTGTCACCTTCGCTGCTGGTTCCTCTGACAGGTGACACCAGCCCCAGCCAGCACATGGGACTCCGAGGGCCGAGCCGACTGTGGACTGCGTTTCTTGGCAGGATGGAGGACGAGCTTTCCTGGAAGGATCGGGTTCCTTCCTGCCCCGCTGTGGAGGCCCCTGGGCACACAGCGGCCGCCTAGAGCAGGAGGGCGGCAGAGGCATCCCCAGATGCACATGTTGACATCCCCACCTGAGCTACTGGGAGGCGGATAGGTGGGGAGGGGGGCCACAGTGGCCGCCCGACCAGCGCGGGCAGCTGAACTAAGGGACACAGAAGAAAACACAGACACCATTTACCTTCACACAGGGGGCAAGAGAAAGTCGCCAGAGGCTGACGAGAGAGAGAGAGAGAGAGAGAGAGAGAGAGAGAGAGAGAGAGAGAGAGAGAGAGCGCGAACGTTCGGAAGCCAGCTTTTATCTTTATCTGAAAGACTCTGTCCTTAGAAAGTTCTATCCATAAAAGGGCAGAAGGGGCAGGGCTAGAAGGGACAGGTGAGTGTAACTTGACCCCAGGGGCACACCCACCAGGAAGACCCCTTACTATCCCCTGGGTCTCTGACCAGGCCTCAGTGAATGCAGAATGCAGTGGTCCGCCCGAGCCCGAGGCATCGGGTCGGGAAGGCGGGGTCCTTTGGGGTGGCTCCCCACACAGAGTGAATGGGCTGAGTGCCCTGTAGGAGGCCCCAGGCTGCCTTGCCTCCCTGTGAGGACTGTGAGGACGTTCAGCTGCCCAGGGGCAGGCCCTCCTGGAGCCCAGCTTGCTAGCACCCTGACCTCAACTCACCCTCCAGGATCGTGAGAAAAGAGATCCTGCTGTTTAGAAGCCACCAGGTGTGTCATTTTGTTATAGCAGCCCAAAGGGACCCAGTCAGGAGGGAGGTGCCCGATGCTGGAAGGCCCTATGGACGCAGCCAGGTCCTAGCTCTGAGGCTCACGGCGCTGCGGTAGTGGAGAGTCATGACAAGGCAGAGACCACATCATAGGACCTGAAGCTTTGCCAACAGGCTCTGCACCACGTGGCACCGATGACACATAGGGTGCCTGTGACTGTCCTGCCGGTGGACTGGACACCACAGGCCTGGGTGCAGCAGGAGCTCCCTGAGGCCAGCACTGTGCAGCAGCTTAGGGGGAGCCCTCTAGAACCCATGTGTCCTCTGTGCTTTGTCCCCTGCCCGAGTCTCCAGGGACAGCAGGGATGGGACTTGTGGAACTGCTGTCCCTGCAGCAGGAGCAGGCATGGGGGCAGAGCTCAGCCTGGGGAGGCCCCTGGGCGAGTCAGTGGCCAGGACAGAGGTGGAGACAAAAGGCTTCCCCCTCTTCTGTTGATACCGTGTAGGTGTTCAGCGGCCACCTGAGTCCTGGTGGACAGTGTGCCGTGAGGGGGCAGATGGGCTCTCCCCAGGCCAACATGGTTGACCGTCTGGTGTCAGGGTGACAAGGGAGCAACCACGGGAGAAAGGGAAGGATGTTTGACCAAGGTAACTGGGAGGGAGAGTGGCTGGGGAGGCACAGGCTGCTGGCACGTCCCTGTGCAGTCCCCAAGCAGGGGAAGAAGGAAGGACAGCTCCTGGGAGCTTCCAGGGGAGCCCTGGCAACCTGCCCCTTTCCCAGGTCCCAGTGGAGCAAGGGGTCCTGAGGGTCTGATGGCGCGACACCTGCTGTGACCTGGAGCACTCTCAGGGCCTTCCTGACCTCTGCCAATGTCTCCTGGGCTGACTGAGATGGGAAAAGAGGTACAGAGAGGCTTAGAACCTGCCTGAGCTCACACAGCTAACAGAGATTGGCAGTTGGTGCACCGTGCCCTGGATTACACTCTGCATTTTATCTTCAGAGTCACATCAATTTATTAAACCCCTTTGCCCAGAGAGGGGTGAACCCAAGTGACTCACTGGGGATGGAGTTGGTGAATAGCCAAGAATGTCCTCCAAGCCTCCCTGTCTTATAGACCACATTTTCTTTAACTCTTCATCTGCTGATGGACACCGAGGCTGGTTCCGTAGTCTGGCCATTGTGAACCGGGGGTGCCTGTCTCCCTGCAGCATGCCAACTGAATTCTTCAGGGTAAAACCCAAAAAGAGCCGGGATTGTTCCCCCCCCAGGCAACGGGGCCAGGAGCGCCCACCTCCCAGGGCTGCGGGCCTGAGTGTGGGTGGGTGATCTCTGGCCCTGGAGGGCTCTGGAGGAGCGTCAGGCCATGTTGCCTGCCTGCCCCGACCTGGTCCCCCACCCTTTACTCATGGCTCTGAACTGGACAGACTTGGGGGAAAGCCAGCTGAGTCTGGGGGCCTCCTCCCTGTCTTCCCTGTCATCTCTGCTGTGGGTGCAGCACAGGGTGTCCCTGCAACAGAACCCACCCACGCCCCGTGGCCGGTCCCTGTGCCACCCAGGCCTGGGCCTGACCCGGGCCTGGGCCCAGCGCTCTGGCATATCCCTGCCCTCATGAGCCCCAGCCCCATACTCTGCTTGGTGAGATCATGAGATCATGACTCGAGAAGCAAAGACGGGAACGTTCCGGTGATGTCCATGCTGAGCCGCTGGGCCTCACTGGGACTGTGGCCACGGCACAGGTGGCCTGCCCTCTGGCTGGACAGGGAAATTGTGAGCAGGTGCTTACCTGAGGAGCGTGGTGGGACTGGTGCCACATGGGGTCCCCTGGTCCCAGCCAGGGCCCGGAGAACTGATGTGGCTCTGAGCCTCAGGGTCCACTCGGCAGAGGGCCAGGATGTGCAGGGAGGCAGATCTGCCAAGCACTTGGGAGCTCCTCTGATTCAGGGGCCATGGTAAGCCCCACTGCTGAAGACCCCCCTGCAGCCCCCCTGATGAGCTGCTGGCCAGTGCAGCGGCCTCCCCTGCACCTAGTCCTCCCCCTGTCCTTTTATGCCACTGCCCCCCACGAGGGGCCAGCTCCCAGACACTGTGGCCCCACCAAAGCTTATTGCTTCTCCCTGAGGGCTCGCTGGCTGCTGGCCAGTGCCTTGGCCCCACTTGGTCACAGCCACCCTCACCAGAACCCCCTGGAAACAAGTGCCTGTGGCTGAGCGGGCGCGGGGCCTGGTGTGGGGCCCACTGCTACAGCTGCCCACGGGGCTTAGACAGTGTTTGCTTCCACGAATCCTTCCAGAAACAAGGGTGAGTGCTGGGGACTCTTTTCCACACTTCCACTCGGCCAGTAGAGATGGCCATCAGCTGCAGAGAGGAGAGAGTCCTCCTCGGGCCCACGCTGGTTTAGCATGGGCCCACACTGTCCTGTGGCGCCTGGCCCAGAGCTTCAGCCCCTGCCTCTTCTCCGAGGGCTGAGTGAGTTGGTGGAGAGGGGGCCATGATGGGGTGCCTCCTGAGATCCTTGGTGGATCTGATCTGCAGATCCCAGGAAGCAGAGGCTGTGGAAACAGCAGCAGCAGAGACACAGCTGTGGCCCTGTGTGATGGCTGGCCAAGCACAGGCACCTTCCTGTGCACCAGACCCCCGTGGGGACGCTGCAGTCATTCCCATGTAAGACAGCAGCCTGCACCCTGGGGGAGCAGAGGTGAGGGGTGCCAGCCAGGGTGTTCCATCTTGCCCTCCTCCGGAGCGGCTGACGTCTGTGACCCTCCATATGTCGGTGCTGAATTTAATGTGCCCTTAGACGTCACTGCAGTGCTGTGGGTTGTTTCAACTATCCTCCTCAGCTGAACCGCAGGATTCCACCAAGAAGGTCGATTGTAACTTATTTTTTACTTCTTTATTTTTTTGAGGTGGAGGCTCACTCTGTTGCTCAGGTTGGCCTTGAACTCCTGAGCTTCTGGGCTCCTTTGCCTCAGACTCTGAGCACAGAGACCACAGGCTTGTGCCACCCCATCAGCTGTCACCAAGAAGTATTAATGAACAATTAAAACTCAGTCTTTTTCCTTTAGAACTGCATCCCCCGTGGTGGAAATACTAGGTCCAGCCATTTGGAAGATGGGTTCTGCCTGAGGGTGGAGTGTGGGCAGTTCCGTATGGCTCTGCAGAGCAGCGAGGACTCCCACTGCCTGCTTCCCACCTTCCTCGGGCACCCACTTGGGATCACTGGGCATGGTCACTGCTTCTTGTGCCCCGTGCTGCTGCAGGGTGTCGGTCTCAAGATGCCCCACAGCCCCTGATGTGGGCCTTTCCATTCCTCTCTGTGGTTCCAGCCTCAGCAGACCTTCTTCCTGGCTCTCAGTGGTCACTTTATTGTAGGTGTGCCATGTCCACCATCCCCTCTATATTATTTATTTATTTATTTATTTATTTATTTATTTATTTTTGGTACCGGGGAATGAACTCAGGGGCGCTCGCCCACTGAACCACATCCCCAGCCCTGTTTTGTATTTTATTTAGAGAGAGGGTCTTGCTGAGTAGCTTAGTGCCTGGCTTTTACTGAGCACTCCTGTGCTCCTCCTGCCTCAGCCTCCCGAGCCGCTGGGATGACAGGTGTGTGCCCGGCTCCCTGGGCTTTTATTGTTGCTGGGAAACCAGAGTGCTGGCCCTGGGATGTGTCCGACATAGGAGTGAAAAGGGCCGGCGCTAGGGCCTGGGGGCTTGCTGAGCAGTGTGCAAGTGGGAAGATCTGGGGGTACTGGTTCTCATGTCCAGGGGTCCCTGGCCCTTGTAGATTCACAGTGTTCAGGAGCCCTGCGGAGGCTGGAGGCCAGGCCGGAAGTGGTGCTGGCTGAGCCAGGGCTCCCGATGGCGACCACGCTGGCTTCCTGCTGGCTCTGCTCCAGGCCACGGCCTCCTCCTGCCCTTAGCAGCTTGCTGTGCTCTTAGGTAAGGACGCTTCCTGCACGTTCGCCTCAGCAGCCCTGAGCCAGCTCTCCACGCAGCTGGCAAGGGGATGGTAGAAGACTTCCTATTTCGGAAGTGAAAAGGAACGCGGCCTCCTGAGGAGCGTTCAGGAAGGGGAAAGCCCTGGCTTCCTGGTGAGGGAACAAACAGGGCCGTGGCTCCAACGCAGCTGGGCACGTCAGAGCCTGGCCGCCTGGGACTCGGACAATCAGCCAGCCCGGCCCGGTGCCACCCGCCCCCGGAGGACACACCGGTGAGGACTGGCTGGACCCTGTGGAGCCCTTCCTGAGCATCAGTGGGAGTCCAGCTTTTCACCAGAACTGTGCAGGCTGCTGGGCCCTCAGAGCTGGCTGGGGGCTGGGGTCTTCCCTCCGGGCCGTGCCAGGGCTCCTGTGATGCCGGCACCTCCGATGCTCAGAGGCAGTGCTGGGCCTGTGAGGGCAGATGCCCTCGCAGAGCTCCTCTGGGTAGAGTTCTGGGGCCCACCACCTTCCAGCTGGGCTGGGCCAATGGCTCATGCGGGTGGGCGCCTAGGAGAAGCCAGGGATTTGCCTTCTCTCCTGCCTCCCCCAGGGCCCCAGCTCCCGTAGCGGACCCTGACCTTGGGCGCCAGCAGCACAGCTCCTGGGCCAGAAGCTGCTCCCGTGGCCGCCACTCCCGTGGCCGCCGCTATGAGAAAGGCTGGTGTTCCATCTGCCTGAGGGCTCCCTCTGGCCAGGTCGGACATGCTGGGTGGTTAGAGTCCCCAGGAGCCCTACAGGGACAGGTGGCAGTTGGACGGTAAGAGGCCAGGTTCTCCCGACAGGTGGGGCAACCCTGAGCATGTCTCTACTGGGTCCCCGAGGTCCACAGGGTGACCTGCTCCTCTGTGAGCCCTGCCCTTCCCTACTCCCCTCCCCTGTTGGGGTCACCTCCACGTGACCTTGAGCTGCTTGGGCGCCTGCCTCCCTGGAGACCATCCCAGCAAGCTGTCCAAGCTCTGCCACCTCTCAGCCACCCCGGAGCCCACCTTTCTTTCCGGGTTCTCTGGGCATTGCTGTCCAGGGTGGAGCAGAAGGGCTGCCTCCTGGCTGGGCCACTCCTGTGCTCTGCTCCCAGGCTGTAGGTAGAGCAGGAAGGTGGAGCTGGTCAGGGAGTTGGTGTGCCACTGACCCTGCCAAGCACTGGGGACTGTGGCCTGCCCCCGGCCTGTACATGTCCTCCCTGCCTGACCTCCTTGCTCCAGGGGTCCTGCTGATTACAGAAGGTTCCCCAGAGCCAGGGCCAGGCAAGGCACAAACCCCAGAGCACATCAAAACAACCCTAGCAGGCAGGGGAGGGGGGGGGGGGACAAAGGCGGGAAGGTGGCCCTGCTGAGGAAGCCCGGCAGGGAGGGGTGGGAGTGGCCCTGGAGAGAGTGGACAGAGGCTGGCAGCAGGGCCAGCTAGGCAGAGCATGCCCCTGGCCTGGCCGGTGTGTCCAAGGCTCTGGGCCCACTGTTTCCCCTCCCCCACTCCCTGGCCCTGCGGTGGGGCTCTGGGCCGCACTTGTTTACAGGGTTCAGGTGACTTGGAAAGGCCTGGGTCCTGCAGGCTTGGGCCACCCAGAGGGAGAGCCAGGAGGCAGCCCGTGTTTTCCTGGATTACTGTGACACAGTGCCACACCCCTCGGGCCAGCAGCACAGACTGACTCAAAGATCCGGGTCAGAAGTTCAGAACCACGGTGTTGGTTGGACCCTGGTCCCTCTGTGGGATCCAGGGAAAAGGCCTTCCTTAGCTCTCCAGCTCTGGAGCCCCTGGGCCTTCAGGTCACGCAGCCCTGCCTGGTCTCTGCGACTCTCTGGTTCCTTCTGTAGCACTTGGTGACCTTGGTCTTGCTCCTCTTGTCCCTGGTGTCTGGCTGCTCTGGGGCCGATTGCTGATCTTGCATGGTTTAGAGTCAATCTGTGCTGTCACTTGGCGTGTCTGGGGACGGAGCTGTGGTGCAGTCACAGGGGCTGGGGCCTCATCGCGATCCACCATTTCCCCTGCTCCCCTCTGCTCCAGCATCCCACTTCCTTATTCTGATTTTCTGCCATTTTCCACTTGATCTGCTGGCTCTTTGCCGAGTCGCTCTTCTGTCTGTTTGGCCGGGAGACTGCGAGGCCCCAAGCTGGACCTCGGTGGTTCACACTGCTGCTCCAAGGAGGCCGAGGGTGGAGCGTGGCCCCTGTTAGAGTTGTCATGTGGCTGCGAGCATCAAAGGCCACACAGGGTTACATGCTTTGCTGTCCACAGTCACACTTTTCTTAAAGAATTAAAAATAATTTAAAATAAAAAATGATTTAAAGCCGTGTCCAGGGACCCTTGGCGTCTGCCTGTCCTCTCTCGCCTGCCTTCTGAGCTCCACTGTGTCGTTTCCCTTCGGCCCCAGGATGCCCTTCGGTGCTTCTTTGGGAGCAGGCCTGCTGGGGGCACATTGTCGAGGTCTCTCTCCCTCCGGGTCCTCCTCCGACCTCCATTCCTGAAGGGTGTGTCCCTGGACCCTGGACGGGGAGCTCTGAGGGGCCGCCTTCCCTCCTTCCTTAGAGGTGCAGTTCCACTCTCTTCTGGCCTCCATGTTCTGTTCTCATTTCATTTTATATTTTATTTTATTTGAAATTTCTGTTCTTGCTTGTTTTGTGTCTGATTTCTTTTTAAACGAATAGATTTACAGGACAGATTTAGGTTTGCACAAAAAGTGAGAAGAAAGCACAAGAATCCCCACGTACCCGCTGGCTCTGTGCCCCTTCCCTGTGGAACCTCTTGCATTGGCGTGGGATGGTGGTCACTGGTGACCCTGGACAGACGCGTTCCTTGAACCAGGCCCCGTCTGCGCTCTCTCCTCCTGCTGTGTCATATTCCATGGTTGGGGACAAGTGTGTAAGGACGTGTATCCGCCCTCACAGTGGCACACGTGGTTTCATGCCCTAAGGCCCTCTGTGCTCCGCCTCTTCATCCCCCTGCAACCCCTGACAACTGAGGCTCTCTCACGGTCTCCATGGTCTTTCCTTTTTCAGACACCTCGGAGTTAGAAGAATCTGGTACCCTGTCTTTCAGAACAGCATCTTTCACAGGGTAACATGCATCAGAATTCCTTCCAGGTCTTTTCATGGCCTCCAGGTTTTTTGATGAAAACCAGAATCTGATGCAAGATGGGGACCATTTCCTCTGGAAAATACACTAACCCTACCCTCTTGCCATTAGGGATACAGGCAGAATCATGGGATTTTCCACATTTTCCCACCAGGTCTATGTCAACATCCCTTCACTGTCCCAGGATGCTGGGGACGTGCCTGCCTGTCCCCTGCCCAGCAGAGGCATTTCAAGGGTTTGCCGGGTGCAGCTGTGGCTCTCAGCAAAGCAGCAGTAAGGGGTTTTCTGAGGCAGGCCCCAGGAACCGGGCCCATGAACCACGACAGCTGGCTGATGTCTCAGGATTGTTGAGGATGCTCTTGTCATCGTGAGACTAAACAGACGTTGGTGGGTGGTGATGGGATTCAGGAGCTGAGCACCAACAGCAGTTGGAAGCAGACACTGTGGTTTCATACAGAGAAGCCTAAACACAGAGAGCTATCCAAGAGGCATCATGTCGAGGAGGGGACCTACAGGCAGCAGCCTGCTGAGATACGCAGCGAGCTCCCAGCAAGTCCCATGCAAGTTCACATGGAGGTGGAGTGAATGCAGCTGTGGCTGGTGGCTACAGGGACTTACCTGACCTGGGGAGGGAGGCCCCCGTAAGGCTGTGGGGGATTGGGTTTGGCTGAGCCCAGGGGTGTTGGAGATGGGTGATGGGCTTGGGCTGAGCCACACTGGGCTCTAGTGAGCAGCGGGTGCCTTTGGGAGATGGTGATGGTTGTGGTTTGAATGTCAGGTATCCCCCCAAATCTGGTGTGTGAGATAATGCCAGACGGTTAAGAGGAGAAGTGATGGGGTTAGGAAAGCCAAATCAGTGAGCTAATTCCCCGCGGGGGTGGACTGAGTGGTAACTGGAGGTGGGTAGGCTGTGGCTGGAGGAGGTGGGCATGGGGGCCGTCTCGTGAGCTGCTTCCCTCCACCACACTCTGCCTCCTCGCCTCCAGCCCCGAGGGATGGAGCCTGCTGTTTATGGACCAAGACCTCTGAATCTGAGTCCCCAAATAAACTTTGGCTCCTCTATAATTTTTCTGGTTGGGTCTTTTAGTCACAGCAGCAAAAAAGCTGACTGAAACCTTGAGGAGACCACAGAGGTCACGGGCCTTGATCCAGAGCACTTCTACCGTCCCTGTGGGCAGAGCAAAAGTGGGCGGAACTTGTCACCTGCCAGCCCAGGCGGGAGAACCCGCCCCCTCCCTTCCTCGAGGGGAACAAGGGAGACCAAGGCAGCCAGGGTCGCGGAGAGAACACGGCACTGAACACGCCAGCTGGGTCTTGAGGCCCCATGTCCCGGGTGCTGGGTGGCCACGAGCAAACTGCCGTCCCACTCAGCCTGGGTTCCTTGTGGGGTCAAGGGGCTGGTGTGTCGTGGTGGTGGATCTGCTAGTCCTGAAGGTGCTGGGTGAAGGATCCTGGGCGCCTTTTAACCACTCGCCTGGGTCTGTTTATTCGCAGGGGTGGGCTCGGACCCAGGGCCTCACCAAGGCTGGGCAGGGGCTCTCCCACTGGGCGACATCTCGCCCCGAGTTGGCCACACTTATGAAAATGTAGCTTTTCTGAGCATCCTCTGCTGCAGGCCCACATTCCCACACAGTCATGGCTGTTCATCTGGGTCACCTGTCCTCCCTTCCACTGCTGTCCACCCTGAGTCCCCCCCTCATCTGCACCCTCCCCCAGCCCCTGGGCGTGCCAGCTTGCTCTCCTCGCCTAGGTGTCTGCAGAGGCCTGTGAACCTCCACCTTTCCACTCCGACCCCACGAGCCCAGATGGGGCTCTGAGCCCTGCCTGAGCTGAAACAGCCTGAAAACCAGCCATGACGTCCTCTGAGCACGGCTGGCCGTGTGGTCAGGGCCTGTGAACACATGAGCACAGGGACCCGGAGGGCAGTGCTGGTATATGCCAAAAGTGTTCCCCAGAGCGAGTGACGCTGGGCTGCTTTGGAGGCCAGCTGATCCAGATGTCGCCGTGCCATGTCCCCCATTGTCTCCCGGATTCACCAGGCTGAGGTGGGAGTCCGGACCCCTGGGTCTTCACATCCCCTGGCCATGCCCATCTCAGCCATGTTTGAGAGCCACAGGGCATCCTGGGGTCCCTCTTGCTTGGTGCCTTGGAGTTCTGGCTCCATACCCCAAGAGAGCAAGGAGCTCTGCCCTCCAGTGTCATTGCCTGTCTGGGCTCCGGGCATGCTTCCCGAATGCTGACACCAAGGCCATCTCCTGCTGGAAGGAAGGACCCAGAAGCTCCCTTCACACAGCCAAGTGTACCTATGCACACCTGCTCTCCCAGTGTGGGTTGGGTCCTGCCCTTGGGTATGTTCTCAAGGCTGTCTTTACCCAGGATGGAGAAGGCTGGACACCTTCCGCCATGGATGAGGTTCGTTGTGGCTTCAAACAGACACATGAACTTCATGCACAAGGCCACACAGATGCCCATGAGCTTACACCAGCACACTCGGACACACCCTCTAGTCCCCATGATGGTCAACACAGCAGCTACACCCGGCCCCAGTGGCTTTCCCATGCACGTCAAGAGCTGTTCTGCTGTGTCCAGGCTTTGCTGTGCTTAGGATGGAGCCTCAACTTCAAACAGATGCCCAAACTGCGCTCCTACATAAAGCCCGGCTCCAGGGCTCTCAGGTTTGCTTAGGGAATTGGGAGGGTGGGCCTGAGGGCTGGCAGGCACCAGGAAGGGACACTTGCAGAGGTGGAATCAGAACTGGATGGGAAGGGCCCAGGGACACAGGTGGCTGGGGGCAGCTGACCCTAACTGTCCTGGCAGCGGCCAGGGAGGTGCCGAGGCCCTGGGTCTGACAGGGGGAGGTGGCTTCACAACCCAGGTGCACTGAGGCTTCTGTTGTCTCCAGGGACACACAGGAGGGCCAGCTGCTGCCCAGGAGACATCCTTTCTCTGCAAACCCTCCCTGGCTCCCTGTTGCCTTGGGGCTGGCCTGGTGTCCCTTCCCTTGCCCCTGGAACCTCAGGTCCCTGCTGTTGGAGTCGTCCTTTCCCCTTGGCCACGCATCTCCAGAAGGCAGACACTCTCTGTCCTCCTTGGACAGTCACCTTGGAAGAACATTTCACTGTTGGTAGTGAACCTGGAACAGTGGACCCCAACAGCTCATCCACTCACATGGACAGGTGCTGCCACCAGGCAGGGGCAGCGCAGGCGGAGGGGGGCCTCTTGCCCTGTGAGAAGGGCCTGCTGGGGAGGAAGGCCCGGGGGGTGGGGCCCTTCCCCAAGGGTGAGTCCTCTGGGAGGGGGCAGGGAGAGCAGGGCTTCAGGACAAGGGGACTCAGGATGGAAGGTGGGGTGTGGGACAGAGAGAAAGGGAGAGTGCAGGTGCTCTGGCCCAAGTCACCTGTACCCACCTGGATGGCCTGCCCAGCTCCCAGGTGCCCCTGTGCATGGGCGGTGGAGCTGGCCACCCATCTTGGGGCAGGGTCGTAGCCCCTGTCTGGTCCTCAGCTGGCCCCTCGGGGCTGTGGGATAGTGGTCCTGTGATGGGCCTTGCCTCTCCCATGCTGAGCAGGCCCTGGGTTTGGCTTAGGCTGGGCAGTGCTGCCACTACTGTGTGCTTGTGGGGAGTGGTCAGTGCCTCTCCTCTGTCATTCATGGTCCACTGGGCAAGAGCTATGCCTATGTGGCCAAGGGCCCTGGTCATTGGCACACCTGCCATTTCCAACTGTTTTAAAATTTAGACCCCCAGGGGCCAGTGACCCAGATTGTGTTCTCCTTGGGCACCTGTGGTCCAGCAAGGCCAGCTGGCCAGACAGGTGGAGGGTTGCCACTGAGCGGGAGAGCAGGATATAGTCCCCAACACCCCCGCTCCGACCCTCCCAGCACCTTCTCCCACAGTTCCCTCGCGTATATCACAGCACACACATGTGCACCCACACCCCTGCACACGCCAGACACGTTGCTGCCCTTCCTCATCCTGTCCCCAGGGCCCCTCTGAAGTCTGTCCTGTCTTCAAGGGCCACTGGGAAGGAGGGGGCAGGCAGAAGGGAGAGATGGGACTGGTGGTGGGGTGGGCGGCCAGGTCACAGTGAGGCCACAGAATGCGGGAGTTGGTGCCAGAGGAGTGAGCCTGAGAGACGAGGGTGGGTGTACGGCCAGGAGTCCGGACAGGAAGCCCTGTCCCTGTCACAGAGGGAGGCCCAGCAGGGCCGCTGGGAGCAGGTGCTGGGGTGGGCAGCAGGAAGGCCTGCTGAGGACCAGGGGACATGGATCATGTCCTCCTGACCATTTATCTCAGGGTGGGGGGGCTGGGCTGGTAGGAAGCAGGGCTGACATTAGGGGTGCAAAGAGCCACGTGGAGGCGAAGGGTAGGCGGCCTTGAACTTGGTGGATTCTCACAAGGATTCAGGGAAACCGGAGTGTGGGCGCCTGGGGACAGGTCAGCAGTGAGTGTGTGAGCTGTCACTGGTGTGTGCCGTGTGTGAGGTTTGTGTGTATGTGGTATGTGCATAGAGTGAGCTGTGATGTGTGTGTGTGTGTGTGTGTGTGTGTGTGAGTGTGGGCTCCACAGAACCCTGCCTGGTCTCTGGTCTCTGCCGGTGCAGGTAGACACTGTACCCCAGGGACCTGCCACGCACGCCTTGTTCCCAGGAGGTCAGGCAAAGGGGCTGTCCCTGAACCAAAGCCCTGGTGTGGCCTGCAGTGTGTGTTTTGGGATTAAGAGAGAGTTCACTTGAACTCTCAAAGTCTCCCCCGTTGAGGGATTTGGCTAACAAATATTGCTAAGTGCTTTTGAGTGGCCATCCTAGGTCAGGACAGGTCAGTGTATATTTCTGGCCCAGACCTGCTTGTGGCCAGGGTGCGGGATCATTCCAGGCCGCTAAGGAGGCCACTTGTGTTTCTTCCTGAGCCAGGGTACAGGCTTGGCAGACTTGTTTCCCAGCTCGGCTAGGTCTCAAGTCCCTCAGGGAGCCACCACCCAGAACTGTGGGTCTCCTGCCCTGGGGTGGATGTGGCCTCTCCACAGCCACCTTCCCTGGGGCAGGAGGACCCTGAAGTGCTTGTTTGGGGGTCAGCATCCAGCAGGAGCCAAGCACTGTTTCTCGGGTCTTTCCAACGTGTTCTCTGGTGTTCTTGCCTGGGATGAGTTGAATTAAACAAAACCCAAACCCCAGCACCCAGTGGCAGCGACCGCTGCACCTGGAGGGAGTGGGCATTGCTCTCCAGGGCACGTTTGATAAACCTGGCTGCGCTCTCTGCTCGTCTGCTTCACTGGGTGTCAAGGCCACCTGGGGCACGTGACTTGGGGAAGAGATGGCACATGCCTATGGGACAAGGCAGGTGGTGTTGGAGCTCCAGCCAGTGTTTCTGGACACTTCAGACTGACCGCGTGCTGCCTTTGTCATCAGAAACCTGAAAATCACACGAAACAGGTGTGACTGCGGGGAGGAGTTGAGGTTCCTGTCACCTCCTGGTTCCTGTCACCTCAGTCCTAGGAGAGCGCCTGGGGCTCCCTGTGCCCCTGCAGGGGTGGGCATGCTCTTTGGAGAAGTTGCATTTCAGGCACATTGGAGTGGGGTCAGAGGGCCTGGACCCTGTTGTGGGTGGAGCAACAGGGAGAGTTCTCTTGGAGGATTGCTTGGGTGGTGTCAGAGAGATTTAGGTCTGAACTTTCTGTTGGTAGATTTTAAAGGGCGACTCAAAACGCAGCCCTGGCATCTCCGTCCCACGGGGACGGCAGCACCTGGGCCCCAGGAAGCTTCCAGGAAGACCATGGCTTTTGGAAGGCCACCAGGGTGTTGGCAGTGTGGAGGGTCAGAGCTGGCACTGGGAGCCCAGTGTGCTCCAGTGTCATGACTTGGGGCTGAGCATCCGGCACCTGTCCCTTCAGCTGTCCCCAAGGAAGCCCCAGGCTCCACGACTTCACGTTCTTAACGATGCACGTGCAGGCATGTGCATAGGCTTCTAATGTGTAGCTCGTGGACTAGCAAACCGAAAAGTGACACGGATTATAAAACAGAGAGCCAGCTTAAACACTGTGCAGGGATGGGGTTAGAAACAGCATGTGCGAGTTCAGCCGCTGGGCCCTGGGCGAGGCCTAGGAGACGCCAAGGCGAGGCTCAGCTCGGACCCTTTTTGTTGTTCATTTCTGGCCTAACTTTTTATCACGTATTTATTTCAAACATCAAGGACATTGGAGCAGTATCCCAGCCAATGCCCCGCCACCTCCCCCGTCCCTCCTCGCCCCGCATTCTTTTAAAGCAACCTCTGACCTTACTTCGTGAGAAAAATACTTCAGTGGGTCGTCACTCACCAGAATAAGGACGCTTTAAAAAAATGTAGCCAAATGTCCTTTTCACATCCAAACATTGGAATTCTTCAATATGATCTAACATGCAGTCACTGATGGGAGTTCCCTGTTGTCCCTGTCTTTTTGGAGTGGCTTGTCTGGGCACAAAGCCCCCAGCTCCATATCACTCTGAAATCTCCTTGGAACTTGGAGAGTGCCACCTCTTCCACTCCCCCCTCCGCCCCCCGCCTCGTTGCTTCCTCCTCCCTCCCTGTCCCCTGTTTCAGTGACATTCCTGGGTTGAAGAAACCTGATCTTTTGTCCTGTAGAATTTCCTACACTCTGGATTTTGCTGACTGCATACTGGAGTACTGTTAGAGTGTTCCTCCATCCCCAGCTTCCCGTAAATTGGATTAATCCAGAGGCTTAATTAGACTTCAATGTGGCCATGATATTTGGGATAATGGTGATGATGATGATGGTAGTGGTGGTGATAGTGATGATGGCGACCATATCGATGGTGATGGTGATGGTGATGTGTTATTGATGTGATCTTGATGGTGATGATGATGGTGATGGTGATGTGTTATTGATGTGATGTTGATGGTGGTGATGGTGATGGTGGTGATGGTGATGGTGATGGTGGTGATGATGGTGATGGTGATGTGATATTGATGTGATATTGATGTGATGTTGATGGTGGTGATGGTGATGGTGGTGATGATGGTGATGGTGATGTGATATTGATGTGATGTTGATGGTGATGATGATGGTGATGGTGATGTGATATTGATGTGATGTTGATGGTGGTGATGGTGACGGTGGCGATGGTGATGATAATAATGCCAATAGTGAAGTGTCCTTACAGGAGGTATGCCCTTCTATCATTTGACCATCTTAGCTGACCTTTGCAATTGTTACCTGGTTCCATATTTTATTAGATTTTTTTAAATGGGCTAATATGAAGGGCCAGTCCTGAGTATTGCTAGGGGTGTCCCTGCTGCTGGGGTATAGGACTCAGGAAAGGAAATGACATAAGTTGGGTCACCAAGGGCATTAGTTTTTCCCTTGAAGGCAATGGAGTGGCTGCTAGGGTGACGTATAGCACCTAGTTGGCCTTGGGCAAGTTCCTGTGTGGCTTGGACCGAGAACAGGCCTTCCAGGGCTTCTGGCTGGCCCTGCTATCAACCACGGACAAGGGCAGGTCCTTGCCCCTGCAGCCTCAGGCCCTCTCCATCCGGGGAAGCCAGCTGGCTCTTTCCAGTGACTCCAAGGGGGACACTGCTTAGAGCTGGTAGAGGAGGACCTCCCCACGGGGACCCCCAAGGGAGTGGAGCCGAAGTCCTGAGACGCACCTGAGTTTCCTTCTCCTGGACCTGGGAAGGTGTCGGCCCCTCCCCAGCTTGGCGATCTCGAACACAGCCATGCAGGGAGTTTTCCCCGAGCCCGTTCCCTCTGGCAGTCCTGCTGGGGAAGATGGCAGAACAGTGTCTGGAGAGAGGTTGAGAATCGTGTGTGTGCACACGTTGACCCTCAGCTGGTCACTCATGGCCTCAATCAGCTAGCAATGCCCCGTGGCAACACCCACCAAGCACGCCAAGCCTTGGGGTGCCTGAGTCATTGGTGTGCCCGTGAATGGGTTCCTGGCACCTGCAGGCTGAGCAGGGACTTGTCAAAGCAGACACGAGCAAGCAGGCCCCAGCCTGGCCTGCTGCCCCAGGCCCTGCCCAGGGTCAGGGAGCCGGGGAGGCCCAGGTGCCCGCTGACGAGGTCAGGAGCTGGTCAGGTTGTGGGGTCCCAGGTGAGAGCCCTGAGCACAGGCTGGGAGAGGCCCAAGTGTTCCATGTCTGTGGGGCACAGGCAGGGACCCCGACACCCCGGCTGGTGCCCCTTGTTCAGAAAGTAGCCATGCCCGGGCCTGATGATTCTCCCACTCCTCTTTATTTGTAAATTAAGAGACTTTGTGTTTAGAGCTTTCATTTTACAGAGTAACTGAACAGAAAGCACTGAGAGCCCCTAGGGCCCCGCCCGTCCCCACATAGTTTCCATGAAGCCCTCAGCCTGCTTGGTTTGGACATTTGTCACAGCTGTTGGGCTGATACTGACACAGCAGTACTAACCAGGTCTGTGGTTCACACCAGGGCTCTTCCCTGGGTCCGGGCGTCCCCACTGCAGCACCACATACAGTAATGTCCCACCCAGAAGTCTTCTGACCCACCCAGCTCATGCCCTGGCCCCCGGGCACCACAGGCTGCAGCGTCCCTGGGGCTAGCCTCTTCAGAGGTCTGGGTGGAGAGTGTGCAGCCAGGGAGAGAGCAGGGGGTGGGTGGGGGCGTCCTCCGAGCTCCCTAGGAGCTTCCTGCTCCTGCACTTGAATCTGCACTGACCTGCCCCATCTTCTTTTCGGGCTTCCGACCCCACTCAGAGACCCCGGCCTCAGCTCCTCCAGGGTGGCAGCTCCTCCCTGGTGACTTGCCTTGGGCACGTTCCTGTGTGCTGAGGGTTGCAGAGTGGAGGGGAGCATCCACCAGGGCCCTGGGGCTGGGCACTCCTGCTGCTGCTAACTGGCCCCAACCCAGGAAGGGGAAGCAGTTCCTGGGGCCCCACCGCAGCAGGCTTTGAGAAAGGGTGGATTCTGGGAGTCCGCGGAGGCTGAGATGGGAGGTGGAGGAGTCGTGGTTCAGGGCATGGGGAGGTTCTCTCGCTCCAAGGGAGGAGAATGAAGACCATGTGGGCTCACCATGGGACAGAGAACACGCAGCAGGTGGAGGACTGAGGATGAAAGGAAAGTGACCACAACACTCGGAACAACCAAAAGATCTTTATTGCAGCAGTGCAACAAAGAGAAAAGAAGGAAGGAAAGAGAGAGAGAGAGAGAAAGAAGAGAAGAGATGACCAGGGAGAGAGTAAGAGCAAGAGAGAGACGGAGAGCGCGCGCAAGAAAGATAAAGAGCAAGAGAGAAAGAGCAAGAGAGAGAGGGGGCTGGCAGGAGGGAGTTTCTATAGCCCAAATCTAATGGGGCCTCTGGGTCTGCAAGCTGCCTTGTTGGCCCAAGGGGGGTTGAGTGCTCGGCCTTGAGCGGCACTTGACACAAACAGGTGATAAAGGACCAGATAGAGGGGGGTTTGAGTGCGTGGGCTATCTTGCAGCCGACATCTGTTCAGCCTGCCCTGCAGACAACACAGTTCAGCCTGCTCTGCACCCAACAGGGGAGACACTGTGGCCAGGCCCAGTCCCTCCTGGCTGGAGGCTGGGACTTACTTTCTGGTCCCTCCCATTGGTTGAGATGTGCAGGACCTGTGGCCCTGGCTCATTGTGTCCTCTCTGCCTCTTCCCAGCTCCTGCACAGTGGTGGCCATGCAGGTGTCTGTAGGGCTCCCTGTCCATCATCCAGTGCTGACACTAAGTCCCTCTTTGGGTGCCCAGGGCAGCATCGATATAGAAGGTGCTGGCCAAGCCTCACAGCCAATGGACCCTTAGAGGTCTCTTTAAACACAAGTCTGTCGTGCAGGAAGATCTTATTTCGGCAGAGGATCTGAGGTCTCAAGGAGAGTCTCCCTGGAGCTAGCAAACAGGTGCCTGTCCCTCCCTATCCAGAGGAGGAGCACAGCCGGGGACAGGCATCACTTGACACCCCCATCCCCTGCCGCCAGGCCTGGGCAACATGGGCTCCTGCAGACATGGTCATAAGGGCCTCAGGGCCTTCTGCACAGATTGTTTGCCCCCCAAGACCCCAAGGCCCGGGGCTCAGTGGATGCCTTCAGGGATAGACAGTGGGACTGTGCCTGACCTCACCCTTGCCTACGTCTTCACCACAGGGTCCTGCTGTGCGTTCCAGAAAGGAGGTCCCCGGGGCCAGTGCCACCAGCCCTGAGCCAGGGAGGGGGAGCTGTGGCCCATGGAGCTCGGAAGCAGAAGCCTCAATAATTCAGTGTTTCAAAACTTCTCAGCAATCTTTACATTTTCCCTCTTTTGATACAGAGTCTTCATGAACGTCCACACGTTCCTAGGATGACTTAGTATTTAAACAGTTGCCTTTGATTGAAGGTCAGTGCAGGGCATGGGTCAGGGAGAGGGACCTGAGACAGACGGGCCGCAGTTCAGGACATGAGGTGGGGGCACTGGGTGGGAGTCGGAGGGGCTGGGAAGAGGAGGGGAGTGGCAGACCTCCATTACCGGTGGGCTCTCTGTAGCAGTTCCCCCAAAGCAATTTTGGCTGCTTCTAGAAGCCACAGCAGAAAATTCTTAGCTCAGAAAACTCTGCATTTGCCGGTGACCTTCCTTGTTTTCTGCCCCTCCTCCACCACCCCAGGCAACCTGCCCTTAGGCCCCGGATTGCTTCTTCTTCCCATCCAGACTTTTGAGAAACACCAATGATGCTCAGGGCTCTGGGCTGGGGTTCTGCAGAAAGAGCTGTGCCTCTCCTGAGGGCTGCCCAGATAAGGCCCCACCCTTGCGCTTCCAGGCCCCACCCACCTGTCCCCGTGACCTTGCCCCTGTGCTGACTTAGAGGGGCCCAATAAAGCAGCCCCAGTCCACACCTGTGGGCAGCATGCCCAGGCTCCCACCCTGCCAGTGGGGCTCAGAGAGACCAGAGTCCACGGGAATAGAAGTGGGGCCCTGCCGGGCTCAGGGTGCGTGGGGAGGGGTCCTGCCCAGCCGGGCAGCTCTGCACCAAGCACACCCACCCAGCGCACCGGGGGTTCTCAGAGCCGCAGGGCCGGCTCAGCCTCCTCTTAGAGGGGAGAGGGGTCCCCACAGCAATGGGGTGCCCAGATGGCCAGCAGCCCCCAGAAGCCAGAAGCCTGGACCAGAAGGAACTGTCCTGCTGGATCTTGAACCTCCGGCCTGGGGAACGGGGAGTCTGTAGGGTTCAACCCACTCAGCGGGGGGCACTCCCCGTCTGGCAGGGCCGGCTCAGCCTCTGAACCAGTAGATTTGGGCCCTCGCTTGGAAGGTTTAGTTTTCTTCCCAGGGTCTCAGACACGTCACAAGACAGGGACATCGAGTCAGCAGGAAGGCCACCTTGGATGCCTAAGCGCCTCTCTGTGCCCAGCACCACACTCCATCTGGCCCCTGCAGGGCAACACCTCGGTGTCCCTGAGCGGGAGGGTCGCAGGCCTCCCGTGCTTGGCTTCCTAGTGAGAGGTGCTGGCACCCGGGGGTTCTCAGAGCCACAGCTAGATGGGGTCCTGCGGGCGCCACTTCCCAGGCAGGGACATGGCAGGGCCACAGCCGGCCCGCTGCTCCCTCCAGGAGTCTGGGGTGGCAGAGGCATGGCTTCCCACCCCCAGCTGGTGACTTGTCCTTTGGTCCACATCATGCTCCCCAGGAAGAGGCCTGCACCCGACCCCCATATGTGGAGGGGTGGTGGGAGGCAGGAGAAGGCCCGGGGCCTCCAGGGTGGAGAGGCTGACAGCTAGGCCTCCGAGGACTTGGCAGGGTGCACCACGGAGACAGTATCCACGAGTGTGAGCGCAAAAGGACACAATCTGCAGCACTGAGATGGGCACATGGGGTCTCAAGGTCTCAGTCTGTGGCCACCCAACAGGACCCAGCCCCATGAGAGCTAGTACTCTGTGGTCACCACCAGCCCCAGGAAGCCCCAGAGTTCAGGGGAGTGACCTGGGGCTGGTCAGTGCAGGGCATGTGTTGTACACACAGAGGCAGGAACATACCTGTACCTGGGGCTGGTCAGTGCAGGGCATGTGTTGTACACACACAGGCAGGAACATACCTGTACCTGGGGCTGGTCAGTGCAGGGCATGTGTTGTACACACACAGGCAGGAACATACCTGTACCTGGGGCTGGTCAGTGCAGGGCATGTGTTGTACACACACAGGCAGGAACATACCTGTACCTGGGGCTGGTCAGTGCAGGGCATGTGTTGTACACACACAGGCAGGAACATACCTGTACCTGGGGCTGGTCAGTGCAGGGCATGTGTTGTACACACACAGGCAGGAACATACCTGTACCTGGGGCTGGTCAGTGCAGGGCATGTGTTGTACACACACAGGCAGGAACATACCTGTACCTGGGGCTGGTCAGTGCAGGGCATGTGTTGTACACACACAGGCAGGAACATACCTGTACCTGCCAGACGTTGGTCCTCAAAGACCCCCCAGGCTTGGGTGGGGCTGGGGGCCTGCAGTGGAAGCTGGGCAGGGCAAGCTCCTCCTCCCTCTTGCTGTGTGTAGCCCCATGGACATGGCCCTGCCCTTGGCTTGGGCTAGGTCTGGCCGTGGGGAGCCCTGAGGGTGGGAGCTGGAGGCAGAGGGGGTGAGGGTGAGGGTGATGACTGGCTGTGTCCCCACAGCCCCAGGCCAGGTCCTCCACCCTGAGACAGAGCTGCCCTGTCCTGTCAGGACCCTGACTGAGCCAACAGTTGTGACTTTTATGAATTAAAAGTGATTAAAGTGTATTCAAGTCACGCCAAGGCCTGGAGAGGAAGGCCGTGCCCCCCAGGCCCTGCCCAGGCTGGGCTCCTGCCCCCCCCCCCCCGCTCTCTACTGTCAGGCCTGGTCCAGGGGTCCAGGACCCCGAGCGTCTGCGTGTGACGTGTAGGCTGGAAGGACGTCCGGAAGGCCAGGGGTTCCCAGTTCCACCTGCACGGCACCTGGGCAGGCCCTGGAGCAGCACCAGCGTTCTCCAGGAAGAGGTGTCTCCATCTGTCCTGGCTAAAGGACACTCACCCAATGCCTTGGCAGAGCACTTCAGGCCAGCTTCATCAGGGACCACCCCAGGGGGTGTAGGGAGCAGGCAGTGGGGTCTGCTGTGGGAGAGAGATTGGGCTCAACAGGGAACCAGGAACATGGGCATTACAGCCCAGGACCCGGCGAGCTCAGTGGATGGACGTCTCTAGTCCAGGTGGGGGACTTGGGCTATGCTGAGCTGGCCTCTCTTGCTGGAGGCTGGGTGGCTAGACGTCCCCTAGGGCTGAGGGTGGTGCTCCATCAGATAAGGAGGGGTCTGGCAGGGGGAGGGCTCTGGCCAGGCTGTCTTTGCAGAGTTCTGGCTGACGCTGGGTTTTACCGGGAAGTTCATAGGAGGCAAGGAGGAGTTTCCAGATCCTGATAAAATTTGATGAAGCAGAGAATCTTCATCACTGAGAATCAGCATGTGTCCAGGGCAGGGTGGAAAAATAGAATCCTTCTTCCTCTTCTAGCTTGCCCTGCGGCCATGATCCGGGTCCCTGAAGAGGGGACAGCAGCACATGGAGCCTGGTACTGAGGCCAGACTCAGCAGAGGCTTGGGGGAGGCCCAGCGAGGGAGCCGGCAGGCCACGTCAGGACCTGTGTGTGGCTGTTTTGGGTCCAGAAGGCTGGAGAGAAAGCCACGGTGCTTCCTCTCCCTGAAGGCTCTGGGAGACCGGGTTTCCTCTGGATGCCCCACTTGGGCACAGAGCTGGGCATAGGGAGAAGAGGGTGCTGCCCAGCCACTCAGTCCAGGCTGAGAACAGTCGGGGCTCGGCGACCCCAGGGGGGCAAGACCAGGCTGCATTCCGGCTTACTGCTGTGTCCTGTCGAGGTGGCCCACGGTGGCTCTCCTTCACTCGTCCCTGGGAGGAAGTTTCAGGGAAGGAACTTGGTCAGGCGGCAGGAGGCTGCCCTGACCTGGGGGAGGGGCTCCCAGGGAACCCAGCAGGTGGAGACAGAACTTGTTTTCATTCTGCCAAGCTCCCCTCCTGCTGGAGGTGCTCAGAAAGGTGTGTCCAAGGGCTTCCAGGGAAGCTGGGGTGAATCTCCCCACCTCGCCCCCACTTGGTGGTCGTGAACAGGGTGGATCGGGGACGCCCTGCGTGTGGACAGCAGTGCACACCCCTGACTCAGGGAAGGCAGCGGAGAAGGGAAGTGTACATGCTCTGGGGACCCTGAACCCACAGGTGTGGGCCATGGTGGTGCTCTGGCTGGAGGGCACGGCGATGGCAGGGGAGCTCCCTGGAGCCTGCAGAGAGGCCACCACTCAGGGGGACCAGGAGAGCCAGGAAGACACCTACCCCCATGATGGTGGAGTTGATGAAGCGGTTTCTTCAAAGCCGGGACCTCATCGTGACCACAGGACCACAGCTGCCCTTGACAGTGGGCACTCACAGTGTGGGCTCCCCAGCTCCGACAGCAGGCCTCTCCTATCAATCAGCCCCCTACTCTTTGGATGGAGGACATGGCGGGGAGCAGGACCTGGCTGCTGGTGGGCCGGCTGTGAACTCGGTCTGAGTACTGGGTCCCTCAAATGGCCCTCTAGTTTGGAAGGTGTGCGCAGGAGCTTTCTGGCGTGGGGGGACCTAGACCCAGCCCTGGGTGGTGGGCACATCCGAGTCCCCTTCCTCCTGGCTCCAAGCTGCCCCAGGGAAGCTGCTTTCTCTCCCCTGAGCCCCCGGCCACCCAGGCGTCCTGGCTGTGTGACACCTGACTGCTCGGCATGGAACTGCTCCTCAGTCTTCTCTTTTCCCCAGGAGGACCCCTGGGGGCAGGTCCTGCCACTCCACCTCACAGAGGGCCCCTGCTCTGAGTGGGGACTCTACCGTTTGTCACAAAACCCAGAGCACCTTGAGACAGATGGGCCACACCAACCGCCCAGGGCAGGTCCTGGAAACTGGGAGTCCTGGTGGACAGGGCAGCACCCGTGGCAGTGGCCCCAAGGCCCCTGATCCTTGTCCTGGGTGGACACTCAGGGGCCACCTGGGGCACCTGGCCTAACTTGCAAACCTGTGGCCACTCTGTTTGGAACCTTGAGGTCAGTCACCTGCCTTTTCAGAATGGAATCTGCCTTGATTTAGAAATTCTTCTTCACCAGGGAGCAGAGCTGATTGTCTAAGTGGAAATGTGTTCATTTGGGGACGGCTGGGACGTGTTCCCGTGGGCTGTCAGGGCTGAGGTGGATAAATAAGCCAGACGTGCTACCAGGTGAAGCTAAGCGCCAGGAAAACGGCCCTGGGATGGCAGCGGGGGAGGGTCCCACCTGCAGGCCAGGGGCAGCCTGGTGGCAGGCCTGGGGACAGCTGATAAGAGCCGTGGCATGTTTGGCCATTTATGGGTCCAGGCTGGAGCCCTGATTAGAAAGGCATGCGGACCCGAGTGCGGGTGAGCCCGCGGCCCACTCCCTCCCTGGGCGGCTCCCGGGGCGCAGCTCCTGGCTCCGGGCCTTCTGTGCGGTCAGCGGCTGGGAACTTGCAGCTCCGCTTGGTCAGTGAAAGGGCCTTCAGGGAGGCCCAGAGGCTTGTCCGAGGCTGGCTGTGTGGGCCGGCTGCGTGGGCCGGCCGGTGTCGTGCCCTTTGGCATGATGTCCTCGAGGCCTCTTTGTGAGAGGGGGCACACGCGGGTCCCCATGGGCGCAGACAGGCAGGGGCAGCTGGCTGCAGCGTGATTCCCACTGCCACTGAGGCAGACGCCATGGCTTGCCCACGGTCACCGACGGGGAAGCCGAGTCTCGGGGGGAGAGCCTGTGCCGGGTTCCTACCAGGGCTTCTGGCTGAACTGGGCCTCCACAGAAGGGGTGCCGCACACCCAGGGGTGGGGAGTGGCTGTGGGGAGTCACACCCATGGCGTGGAGGGCGTGTCCATAGGGGGCACGTCCACAGCGGGGAGCTGTCCATGAGGTCATGTCCGTGGGGGTGGGCTCTCACACCTGGCCCCATCTTTTCCCCGTGACCCCTCGAGAGCCCCTGACACCCCGTGTCCCGTGACTCAGCAGGGTCCCCTCCAGTCTGTCCCGGGACCTCCTGGCTGACTCGTCATCTTGCTCATGGAGTCTTCATTCTGTGCACTGCCCCAGGAAGAAAGGGGACTTGGGGTCTCAGAGAACACTCTGTGCCCCACCCCCAGTGTCCACCTCCTTGGCCAGTGGGGGTCACTGTGAGGTCACTGTCCTCTGAGAGCAGGTGCCATCGAGGTCTTGACACACGCAGTCACACCCTGACCACTGCCCTGGGAGGGGAGGCTGCCCGGTGCCACACAGGCTTTGCTCCCCTGCTGGAGGCACACAGGGTGGTCTGCCTCCCTAGCAGGGCCGGGAGATCTGCTGGCCAGCTGCAGGTCCAGCGGAGGTTCTGCTCTCTCAGAGGCCCACGCCCCTGGGTGGCCTCTGGCCTCCACTGTGCTGTTTGGACCTGACCCCTCGCTGAGTGCATGATTGTGGGCATCAGGTGCCTGGGCTTCCGCAGATTTCTGCTGGGGCTCCTTCGGGCCGACGTCGGGGTCCGGCTGTTTCGGGGAACGCTGCTCTTGCCTGCCTTTATTCAGAAGGCACCTGGCTCCTGTTGGCTCTGGACTTAGTAGTGGGAGTGCTGGGGCCAGGGGACCGTGTCCAGCAGTTCTGACCATTCCAGACAGTTCCCCAAGGTGGTGGGGTCAGCTTGCCCCCACCCACAGGGTGTGGAAATACCAGAGACTCCACTTGGTGTTGTCAGTCTGTTAATTTTAGCCAGTCTGTGGGTGTAGACACCATTATGTTGGGAAGTAAAGGACCACATGTCGGCTCCGCCGGCCGCAGAGGGGTTGGGGTGGTTTTTCAGAGTTTCCATCAGCGTCGGGAGCTGGCTGGGGGGCAGTGTCACCATGGTGCTGGAGCAGTGAGGGGCCCCGTGGTGGAGTCCTCGCTCCCTGACAGCCCGCGAGCTAGCCCCAGGCTCGCGGGCAGGTGGGGGAGTGCCTGAGTGGCCAGTGCTGGGACAGGCAGGGTTTTGGGGACAGAGGGCAGGTTCCCCAGGAATGGTGACTGTCACCACCAGCTCCAATGAGAGGTGGCCCTTTGGGAAGAGGGCTTCAGATGTCCATGGGAGACGCAGAACGAGCCTCTGGGTATTTCCTGGCAGCGAGGGCTGTCGAGAGCCACCCCAGCTGGGGGCTTTGGGTAAGGCTCCTCACATGGAGGCAGAGGCTGGAGGCCTGTGATCACAGCATCCGCCAGCCGCTCTCCCTCCGAAGCTCTGGGAGGCTCTTCCCTGCTCCCCTAGCTCTGGGGGTCCCAGGGGCTCCTTGGCTCCGGCTGCATCTCCCAGCCTCTGCCTCCGTTGACACATGGCTGCCTTCCCGTGTCTGGACTCTGCATCTGAGTTCCCCCATAGGGACCGCCCTTGGACTGGGGCCACCCCACCATGAGACCTCATCTTCACCAACAACGTCTGCAAAGACCTCTTTCCAAGCCAGGCACAGTTCAGGATCGGCCCTGACCTGAGTTTCTGGGGGCCACTGCCCAGCCTGGGACGTGGTTTGAGAAAACCTACCCCCAAGCACGGCCTGCCCTGAGCAGCACAAGTCCTCCGCCTGGACCCAGCCCCAGAAGCCAGGGCCCCACGTCTGCCCAGGGCACAGCCCTCACCAGCCGTCCTGCCCCTCTCCAAGTCTCGGGGCACCCCATGGCGACCCCAGGCCTGAGCCAGGCCCTCGGGGCACCCAGGCGACCCCAGGCCCGAGCCAGGCTCTGGGCTTGTTCCTCCTGCCTGCGTGGTGGGACCACGACAGCAGATGTCCAGTGCAGCCTCCTGGGCAGGCGGCCGAGGACTGGCCACTGAAGATGTCGCGCTCACCACTGGTGCAGGGCGAGGCAGCTCTGAGAGTGCCTCAGACGCGGGGGTGAGCAGTGAGAGGCTGGCTCCTCGATTCTTTGCATCTTTGCTTTTATTCCATTTTCCAAACGCACCGTCTCTAAGGGGCCACAGACAAGGGCAGGCCCTTCCTCCTGGTGCCAGAGAAGCCCCATGCTCCGGCCTTCTCTGGCCTTGCCCATGCCGACCTGGCAGGTTCCGGGGAGCAGCGCCCCTCGCCACGTAGGCCTAGCTGCCGGACCCCTGACCCCACTGGGAAAGGCTGTGAGGACGCAGGTGCAGGCTGCATGTCAACAACCAAGAGACCTGGAAGTGACCCGTGGAGCTAGCCGAGGGTGCAGCACACTCACCAACAGGGCCACCTGCCGTTGGCTCCCCAGCAGGGGCATCCCTGTTTCCCAGGGTCCCAGAAAACCCTCAGGAGGGGCTGCCCATCAGCGCCAGCCACCCTCACCTGCTCTGGTGGAGAGGCCCTCCCTCCTGCCCTGTAGAGCCTGGGCCTGGGGGCCACCCGCCGCCCCAGGAGCGGAGCCCCATCTCCTGCCTCCCCGGCTGCTGTCCCCACATGTTCTGGGAATGGCTCCTGAGGCTCGGCTGGGCCGAGTGGGGCGCCCAGCAAGCTGGCCCTTCTGGAAGGAGCGTGGTGGTGGCCACGGACCAGGGACTCCTGGAGGCATCTGCCCCTGGCCAGGGCTGCAGCCCAGCCAGTGAGGGGTGGAGCAGCCTGGATGACAGGGAATGGGAGCCTCAGGCTGCATTCCAAGGCTGCTCGGGAGGAGGACTGGAGGCGAGGAGGTAGCTGTGGGGGTGGGTGGAGCTGAGTCACCGCTGCTGGGGGTGGAGAGCCGGATAGGAGGACGGGGAGGATGCTTCTGGCCAGCAGGCTGAGCGGAGGGAACAGAGGTTGGTGGGTCTGGACCCAGGAAGCCCTGGATGGGTGACCCCTGCAGCTGCCCCACGGAATGTGCTGGAATTCAGGTGGAGGCGCTGCGATGGGGTTGAGGCTGGGCTGCGGACGGTTCCCAGGCCAGGCTGGCCTCGGCCATGAGCTCAGGGCCCACCTGTGCAGCCAGCCCTGGCTCTCTCCCTTGCTGGTGTTGTGCTCAGATGACACAGGACATGTCCCAATGGACATTCAGGAAATAGCCCACGCGAGGCCCAGCGCCCTTCCGGGACTCCCCTATGTGGAGTCCTGGGGAGCCCCGCATTGGCCTCGGCCACCTGGTGTGGCTGCTGCCCCCTGTGATGGAGGAGCACTTGGGGACGAGGTTGGGCTGGGGAACAGTGACTTGCAGAGTCCCCTGGTGCCTTGGGGTGTCCATCTGGGCCAGGGGACATGTGTGCACCTCAGTGGGAGGAAGGGCCCTGCCCCGGCACCTGCCATCCTCAGGGTATGGCAAGGCCGACAGACAGGAGGTCACTCCTTACTGCACAGGTCTCAGGAGGCAGCCAGGCAGGGCCACTCGGGGAAGCCCGGGGACGGGGGGCAGCAGGCATCGGAGCCAGGGGAGGGAGCAGGAGCTAACGTGGCCTCTGTGGGAAGGAACAGTGAGGCAGCAGGCAGAGGCAGGCGGGGGGCGGGGGTCGGTTCACAGGGCGGGGGCAGGACTGTCCCTGACCGTGATGAGGGCAGGGGGGGCAGTGCCTGGGGTGGGCTGTGGGCTGTGGATTGCTGGTTGCTTTGGAAGACACCTCCTAGGTGGACCCTTTGCTATTTCTAGTAACTGGCTCAGCCTGGGAGAGGCGTCCCTCCGGGGCAGTAGGGCACACGTCTGAGCGTCAGATGCAGAAAGGAGAAACTGGTCATCACAGGGAGGAGGAGGCACAGTGATTGGGGGGGAGGTGGCCAGCACTGCAGAGCCTCTGGCCTGCCTGATCCTCTCAGGGCTTGACCAGAGTCCTGTCTCCAATGGGCACCCCTAGCTCACATGCTGGTATCTGGCCTGGTCCCCACAGGGCAACTGGGGCCCATCTGCTCATCGCCCCCCCAGGAGACCTCGGTGCACCTTGATGAGGAGGCTCTTGAATGAGGGGTGGGGAGGCTGGGACCCAGGGTGCAGAGAGGACCCTCCTGGGAGTCTCAAGTCTCAACCAAGGGGCAGCTCAGGGCAGGGCCTGGTGCAGAGTGGTGTTCTGGGCTCTGGGCTGATGACCACTGAGAAGTCTCCCGGGTCCTCCTGGCCTCGTCCCTGAAGGGTGCCTCCAGGTCTCAGCCTCCCTGTCCCCTGAGCTGAGCCAGGGCTGGAGGGGTCTGGGGCCTCCCCAGGGGGAGGGACCTGGGCCTCAGTGGAGGGGGTGGGGACAGGTGCATGAGATCACACTAGAAGTCGGCGGCCTGGTCTGAGGGACAGCCTGGAGGACAGGTCCCCTTCGTGTGTGTCGGGGAGGTGCACCAGCAGGGTGTTGAACTGCCAGCAGATCTGAGAGTGAACAGCCCCCAGTCATCTGCCGGATCCCCCTGCCAGATGGCTTCTGAGAGACAGATGCCCGCGCGGAAGCTGTTGGCGCATTTGGGTGGCCATGGGGAACGTGGGTGCAGATCCTGGCTTTGTCTCTCTCAGCTACAGAGAATTCTTGGTCCTCTCTGAACCTTCGTTTCCTCCTCTATGAAACAGAACGACAGCAGAGGCTGTCGGGGGCTGTGAGCGGGAGAGCAGAGAAGTAGGTGTGAGTAAACACCAGCTGTCCTGGTGGGCCTCCCTGGAGGCCCGAGGGAGGGCGGCAGGAGAGGCACTTCCTGCCCAGGAGCAGGGCTGGCCTGTCAAGGACACTGCACCAAACCTGGGCACCCGTGGAGTGGAGAGCAGCACAGAGCACAGGGGAGGGGGAGGAACAGACCCCCCCACCCAGCAGGCCTTGCTGACACCCCTCCACAGCCAGGTCGAGTGGGAGCTCGCCCCAGCTTCCGGTCCCCCTCCACGCCTGGAGAGAACCTTCTGGAAATGTGTGCATCCTCTGACTCTGCCCCACGCCCCTAACGAGGGCTGCTGGGCAGGTCCTTGCCTCTGTGGGGGGCAGAGGGGTCCCAGGGGGTCAGGCCCACAGAGCCTCTGCCTGCAGGCCCCGTCCACCCAGGTGCCCTTTGGCCCACATGGGCTCCAGCCATGGCTGGTCACCACTGCCCCCAACATGGCCGTGCCCTGCACTGTCCCCTGCTGACCCGCTGGCTCATTCAAATGGATCGTTTTCAAAGCTGTTGTGCCAGAGTTCAGCAGAAGGGCCACGTGGAGGAGTCCGGGAACCATGGGGCTCTCGCCGCCCACAGGGGCCGGGGCTCCGCAGGGCCACCAGGACACTCCTGGACGGAGCTGTGCTCTCTCAGAGGGACGTCTGGCGGGAGACGAAGGGGTGCCAGCACCTGCTGTGGTGGAGCCCGCGAGGAGGTGGAGATGAGTGCGCGAACTTGGGCCCAGAGAGGCGCTTGTTAGTGTCCTGCTGCTGCCTCCAGGGGGTGGTCAGAGCAGGTGAGCTGCAGGAAAGGGAGGCCCTGCCCTTCTTCCAGAGTCCGGCCCCAGCCCCTGGGCCAGAGGCCCCTCCCTGCCAGGCCTGCAGCCAAGTCTCCCACTGCAGGAGAGACCACCCCAGGCTCAGAGGCCAGGCCCGGTCCCCGCTGCCCATCATGGGGTCGGGCTGAAGGACACAGGGAGGGTCTGAGCAGTGTGGGATTTGAGTCTCTGCCTTGCTCAGTGAGGCCCAGAGCCGGGCCGGACTCAGGTAGGATGGTTGGCATTTGTCCTCTACTGAGGACAGGGCATGACTTTGAGCCGACAGAAGAGGAACTGTCCAGAGGCTGTCCTGAGTCCTCCTGCCTGTGCACCCCCTACAAGTCCCCTGACGTCTCCCCTCCGCGCACAGCCTTATTAAGACACGGGGTCTTCACAGAGGTGCTGAGCGCCAATGCAGTCATTAGGATGTCCCCACACCAACACGGCAGTCCCCACAAGAAGAGGTCAGGACACGGACACACAGAGGGTGGCCTATGAGGAGACGCCACCTGTCAGCCAAGGACGGGGCTCAGGAGGGACCCCCCAAACACCTGCTCTAGGGCTGTGGCCTCCAGGGAGACAGCGTCGAGTGCTGGTGACGCCACCTGGTCTGTGGTTTGCTCTGCAGCCTGGGCTGGTGACAGCGTTGTCACATCAGGTCACACAGTGGTATCCCTCCATGAGTGGGATCCCAGCACAGTGATGTGGGGACAGGGCACATCCTCCTCTGGACGGGTCACACCTGGCAGGATGGTCTCTGTCCCAGGCCCAGGATGAGTCTACTGCTTGCCCTCTGGGGTGCACTGGCCAGTGCCCATCGCCCGCTTCTCTGGGCCCACCTGCCCTGCTCATGGCCCCTGGTGCGGTCACCCTGCCCGGGAGGACAGCAGTCCCTCTGTGCATCCAAGGAGATGGAGGAGGTTCAGGAGACCTGCTTCTGAGGGCCACCCCTCCAGGGCTGGGCGGAGGAGTGCAGGTGACTGTGTGGGCCCTCACAGGTGTGGGCGCCCTCCTGCACACCCTGGGGGCCAGGACCAGCAGCTCTGCAGTGCCCTGCCCCCACCCCTCGTCCGACCAGCACCTTGTCTGGCTGCCTCAGGACGCATGTGGGGACCCTGCCCCAAGTGACATTGCTTACCTGCCTGGGCCCAGCAGGTTCTCGTAACGAGTATGCATGTCCACCCAATGGTCAGTCTGCACCTGGGTGGGCAATGTGTGCCGTCTCACACCCCCACGCTCAGGAGGCTGAGCATCCAGCTAAGGCTGACCCTGCGGAGCACGAGGCCAGCACACTGCGATGACCGTGGGACCTGCAGGCCCTAAGGGGGTCCTCACCTCCTGGCTCTCGCTGTGCTACCCCAGAGCCCCAGAGCTGGTCATCATCTGCACAGCACCTCTGAGGTGTGACCATCACCCAGCCCTGCAGACATGGGACCTGAGGGGCGATGTGGCTAAGGGTGTTGTGGGTTGGTGTCCCCCAGAAAGGTACGTCCATGTCCCAGAACCTGTGCAGATGAAGTCTGAAGAGTCCCCGCTGACGTGATCCAGTTAAAGATGGAGAGACGTGGTCATTCCGGGTTCTCTGGGTGGGCCCAGGTTGCAGGGACCGGTGCCCTCGAAGTAGGAGAGAACACAGGGAGAGCAGAGGAGGCCGTGGGAAGACAAAAGCAGAGGACACAGCCACAAGCCAGGAGCTACCAGGAGCCACCAGGAGCCACCAGGAGCTGCAGGAGGAGGAAGGGTCCCCCCAGAGTCTGCAGAGGGAACATGACCCTGACACCCCTTCATCTGGGGCTTCCGACCCTTAGAATGTCAAGAAGAATCGGGGAGCCACTGTGACGTGTGTCCATCCTGCAGCCCCAGGACACAGGTCCACTTTGCCTCGTCACCCTGCCAGGCTCTGTGGCGAGTGCCCAGGGTCCCCTCCTGACGACCAGGTGGCGTGTTGGGAAGTGTGAACGCGGCCCTGCCCTTCCTGCTGGAGGTCAAGCACTTCCTGCCTGTGACGCTCTGCAACGGGGCTGCCAGGCTGGTGCTCGATTCCCAGGGTCGACGAGACGGACCCCTCCCCGCCACGGCACATTGAGGGCTGATGCCCAGCCTCTGCCCTGGGCATGCCTGACCCTGTGCTGGGTCCCCGGGCACCAGATGAGCACGTGTCTACGTGTTCACCATGTTTCTGCCAGGTTGCTTGAGGGCAGGGACCCCCGGGCTCCTGTGCCGTCGGGCTGCGAGACCCCGGACCAGAGTGTCTAGTGGCATGGAGAGCTCCTGTCACTTGGAGCATCCCAGATCCCCAGGACCCTCTCGGGAACCACTATGGGCAGCAAGGCATTGCTCAGTAACTGCATTTTGTCAATTTAGATTTCAGCCCATCAGACTTCCTTGAGGTGGATCCCCAGGAAACCCCGCAGGTCATGCTGGGGGACGCACCAGTGCCAGGGTTCTTCTCTGCTGGGCACAGGTCAGGTGGGGAGTGCTGCCGCTCAGGCTGGAAGGGACACCTCCCCTGGGCTCCCGCACCAGTGCGCAGGGGCAGCTGGCTTCCCGGCAGCCTGAGTTCTAGTGCCTTCCGTGACTCTTGAGCTGTTCCATTAGCCTCGGGTTGCAGCTGAGGCTATTTCCAACCGTTAGATACCGAAGGTCTTGGGCTCAGCTCTGAGAGCGAAAGGCACCACCAGGAGCTGCACTGCGACAAGGGCCCCGAGTGGACAAAGGGGGGACACCCCAGGCTGTCCTCCTTGCTGCACGGCCCGCCTGGGTTGAGTCTGAATGGCAGTGAGGCGGGGCGAACCCCACCCCTGCCCACCTGCCCTCCAGCTCCTGTGTGCTGGGGGTGGCCTGGGACACTGGCCCTGGGCCTGGCTTGCTCAGAGCTGCCCCTTGCTCCAAACTGAACCTGGCTCAGCTGGGGCCCCCGTAAGGCAGGCCCTGGAGAAGGGGGCCCAAGCGTCTCCTTGGCATCTGGAGGGCCAACAGGGTCCCACTTGGCCTGGGTCCTGTGACGGAGGGGCATCTGGCCTCCTCCCTGGTGTGTCCACTGGGAGCCTCCTGGGGATGGAAATGGCCATCACACTCCCATCCCTGGATCCTACTGTGATACAAAGTTCGAGTACACAGCGCTGACCCTGTGTGCCGCTTGGCCTGGTCATCGGACCCGTCCAGACGCAGGGATCCCCCCTTTCCCGGATGTTTCCAACGTGACCGACCCACCCTCGTCTCTCCCGAGTCCGGTTGTCCAGGTGCTGAGGGGCTCTGGCCAGGACTGAGGGTCAAGGAGAGCACACAGGTGCGCTGGACTCAGACACGCATGAACACACTTGCCCGTGCACCTTCAGGTGGGCATACGGGCAAACACGCATGCACAAGCACCCCTCACACAAAGCAAGCATGTGCACTCACATATATGTGCACACAAGCACACAGACACACAGACACACAAGCACACACACACAAACACACAAGCACACAGACACACAAGCACACAGACACACAAACAGACACACAAGCACACAGACACACAAGCACACACACACAAATGCACACAGACACACAAACACAGACACACAAGCACACAGACACACAAGCACACAGACACACAAACGCACACAGACACACAAACACAGACACACAAGCACACAGACACACAAGCACACAGACACACAAACGCACACAGACACACAAGCACACAGACACACAAACACAGACACACAAACGCACACAGACACACAAGCACACAGACACACAAACGCACACAGACACACAAGCACACAGACACACAAGCACACAGACACACAAACAGACACACAAGCACACAGACACACAAGCACACAGACACACAAGCGCACAGACACACAAGCACACAGACACACAAACGCACAGACACACAAGCACACAGACACACAAGCACACACACACAAATGCACACAGACACACAAACACAGACACACAAGCACACAGACACACAAGCACACAGACACACAAACGCACACAGACACACAAACACAGACACACAAGCACACAGACACACAAACACAGACACACAAACGCACACAGACACACAAACGCACACAGACACACAAGCACACAGACACACAAACGCACACAGACACACAAGCACACAGACACACAAACGCACACAGACACACAAGCACACAGACACACACAAGCACACAGACACACAAGCACACACACACAAGCACACAGACATGCAAGCACACAGACACACAAACACACAGACACACAAGCACACAGACACACACAAGCACACAGACATGCAAGCACACAGACACACAAGCACACAGACACGCAAGCACAGACAGAGGGTGGGCTCCCTTTGCTCCCTGAACCCCTTATTCACACTGTCCCTGAGGCTCTGGGGCCAGGCTGCATCCTGGGTGCCCAGGCCCTCGGGGAGCAGAACCCCACCCTGCAGCACAGCCGAGATGCGAGGCGTGGTCAGTCCTGCTGGGCAGCAGTGTGGGCACAGGCTTTCTGGGGCCCCACGGAAGGGCTGCTCAGAGCTGGGGACACTGCCACACCCTCTCAGAGTGGACTTCTCTGGGCCACGGGCTCAGGGTGACAGTGGGCTGAGTGTCGGGTGTCCTGCGTGATCTGCTGGCCAGCCCCCACGGCGCAGAGCCCACCTCAGCCCCCTCCTCCAGCTCTGCCTCCTCCTTCTGTTTGTCCTGTAGCAGCCCTGGGGGTGTGTTGTGACCAGCCCCTGCAGGGCCACCCACTAGGGCTCCTGATGACATGAGTTGACCCCAGCCTCGCCCGGGCAGGGAGCCACAGCCCCAGAGGCTGAGAGGACACCCGGGGAATGGGGAAGACGCTCCCAGGGCTGCAGGTCAGCCGCAGGCGCAGGCAGATGGCAGCCCCTCGCGAGGGCTGGCCTCACTTCACCAGCCTGTGCCCTGGTGGCTGGGGGGCTGGAGGGGGCAGCCGGTGCCCAGCAGGGCAGGACCTTCACCCTCAGTGCCTGCTCCCCCCCAGGGGCGCTGGGACCTGCGCCCTGGGTGGGGGCAGCCCCAGGGCCAGGACGGGTGTGCAGGGGCAGCTTCTGCAGGGCCCAGCCAAGGGGGAGGCTCGGGCTGCCCCTGCGTGCTGCCCGGTGCGTCTGCGAGACGTGCGCAGGTGCCCAGGAGACGCACGCACCACGCGTGGGGACTGTCCCTGGGCGTGGCCACACTGGGGGTGCCTATTTTCACCCCTTTCTCTCCTTCCCTATTTTTGGTGGGGATGAGCCCAGGGCTTCCTGCATGCCACATTGGTGGCTCCTTTCTAACTTGGCCCCTCCCCGTTGTTGTGCCCAATCCTGTCCTGCCCCACCCTAAACCCTCCAAGTCACCTCCCAGGCACTGCCGTAGCTCTGATGCCTCCCCAGGGCGGGGGGACTGTGGGGGGGAGGGAGGGAGGCTCAGCCCTCATACCCAGAGCTGGAGGCACCCCAAGGGATGCCAGGGCGAGGGCAGGGTCTGGGCAGGATCCTCAGCCACCCTGGCCCCGGGACCCTCCCTATTGCTCCCCTAGAGTGGGGCGTTCTCCCTGGACCACGGTGCACAACCCCAAAATGAGGAGTCCCCTCCCCTCCTGCTACTGTTGTCCCTGAATTTAAAAGTGACTTGCCATGGGCCGGGTGGTTCCGTCCTTGGAGAGGGAGGCAGCAGAGGAAGAGAGCGTGTGGCTCAGGCCCTGCGGGAGGAGGCCAGGGTCTCTGCCTGCTGCCCCATCCCTGCCCCAGGGCCCAGGCTCCTCCCCGCAGGTGGTGCCAGCCTCTGGGAGGAGCGGGGTCAGGCCACCAGTCTCTCTGCCTGCAGTTCACAGCCCCATCACAAGGTTAACGGGTTCAAAGTCGCATTCCTTATCACAATTCAAGACTGAGTGAGGACGAGTGGCCCTTGGCGTCTGTTCTTATCACTGCACAAACACCGAGACTTTATGAGCCTTTATGAGCCCCACCGCTCTTTTATTAGGGCCTGCGTTGGCTTCTTGGCTTTAGCACTCACCTGTGACGTCTGCACAAATGACGATAAGCTCTTCAATGCCAATTCGTTTACTGAAGCACTAAGCATGGGTTTTTTTTTTTTCTTTTCCTTGCAATGGCATTGTTCATACCCAGAGAATGTGGCCTGATGAAATGCTCTGATTATGCAACAGTGTTGCACAGCAAGGGTGCTGCAGTCAGGACCCAGCTCGGAAGGCAGCCCGGGGCTTCTGGGGCGAAACCCACAAAGGCCAACTTACAAGTACGGGTAAGAAAGATGTAAAGGATAACACCCTTCATATATAAAGAGTTCTCAGGAAAAAATAAGAAAAGGATTTACCCTTCTGGGAACATCTTTTGATTTTGCCCACTCAAAGAAGTCTGTCACTCCTTTGTTTGGTCCCACCTCCTGGGAGCTCCCTCCTTCCCACCTGTAGTTCAGGTAATCAGGGTGACTGACCTATACTTGACCTCCAGTGGATAAAGGTAATACCCTTGGCGGAAAGAGGGCTTCCCTAAGATGCTTGCTGGAACAAGGGAAGGCCTCTCTCTGCAGGATAGGAGCTGGGAAGATGCTGGCCACCTGTCTTTGTCCACTGTGCACTGCTGTAACACAAGGCCACAGACTGGGCCCTCTATGACGAACATAAGTTTACTGTCTTGGAACTCCAAGATGCATCTGTGGAGGGCTTTCTTGGGTATTATCCCATGGCGGAAGGCTGAAGGGTGAGAGGGAGAGGGGGAAGCACCCGTGAGCATGGCGTGGGTCCACTCCCACCCAGACAGAGCCCAGCCGTCCCCCCCAAGCCCTGGGATCAAGCTCACCTGCAAACTAGGGGAGCCGCCTTGGAATACACAGGACCGTGCTGTGCGGGGAGGTGGGGCCGAGGGCGTGGGCCGAGGCGGAGGACATGGAGAAACCAGACGCCGTCCCCATCCAGCTCAGCGGGCTCAGTTCCATTAGGTCAGCGCTAGCTTTCCTTGACACTTGAGCCATTCCCAGTAGGCGCGTAAGACCGACTTGACCAGCCGCCCTCGGAGACGGGGGGTGACACAGGGCCAAGCCACCTCGGGGAGGAGGCTCACACCTGGACGGTAGTGGACACGCACGGCCCGGATGGCTCCCCATCTCCCCAGAGAGGCTCAGTCCCCACAGAACCTGGGAGTGGGACTTGATGTGGAAACAGGACACTCACAGGTGTCACCCATTAGAGTGACAACAGGGTGAGGACAGCCCTGTGGGGTGGAGGCAGAGACTGGGTGAGGGTCCTGAGGTGGCGGGAAGGCCCTCCCCGAGTGTCACAGCCTTCTCCAGGCCCCCAGCACAAGGGGACCGTCCCTGTCATCTGAACCCAGCTCCTGGTTCTTTGTTATGGCAGCCTAGGAAACAAGTACAGATGATACTTTTTGCTTCTGAATTCAACAAAAATTCGTTAAATAACAATTCTGAAGTGTGTAAGGTCTGGAGGGTCCCCCGCAGGGCAGCACGGATCTCGAGCTTGGAGTCCACGCGTCCCCTTTCACTTGATGACTGCGGTTTAAATGCTTCATCCAGGGAGAGGTTTCATGTTGGAT
Organism: Urocitellus parryii; assembly: GCF_045843805.1. NCBI lineage: Eukaryota > Metazoa > Chordata > Mammalia > Rodentia > Sciuridae > Urocitellus > Urocitellus parryii. Next base: position 224,196,046 of record NC_135532.1, on the reverse strand, counting down.
GTCAGGAATCTGGAAAGGCTACAATGACATTGTTTACACACTGCACAGAAACAGCAAACATCCAACAGTGGAAATCTTAAATACTGGACACAACGAAACGTGAGACACTGAAAACAACGTCTTGGGTGACACACGACACTCCAAGGAGTTCTTTCCACATAAATAGAAAAGCAGACTGCTCACAGAGGCCACGATCCAAATGTATTTTTAAAGGCTGTGGTACACATTAGTATGACTAAAAATGCACTAAAATGTCAATCATTTTGATTATCCGAGTGATAAGATCACAAACGATCTTAATTTTGTGGAAGATGATTTCTTATATAGTGTATTTTTTATAATAATCTTATGTTCAGTTTGGGTTTTGTAAGGTGCTGTGGGGGTGGGGCGAGGGGCTGACCTGCAGCTCTTGGGCTGGGGACCCTCCCACCTGGACGAGGCCAGCACACCCGGCTCGTGCGTTCAGTTTTATCATGAGGGAAAAGTTTTAAAACTGCAGATCTGATGTGCACCCAGCTTTGTTGGAAACTGACGTTGAGTAAACAACCTTTGAGAAACTAGGATGCCATAATAACGCTCGACCAAGACCAGCTACCTTCGTGTGTGTTTGAGTAATAAAGTGATTGAAGTCTGCCGGCCAAGGTCTAATGACGGGGCATGGTGTTTCTAAGTGACCGCCAAGCGGCAAAACAAACACTGGCGCTTCTCAACCCTCTTGGGCCGGCGTGGTGGGACCCGAGCCCGCCACCTCCCCTTGCAGGACCTCGGGCTGCTTCGGTCTGTGGCCCCCGCCTGTCCTCTCTTTCTCCCCGGGACCTGTGAGTGCTCTGGTCGGGAAGGACAGTGACACAGATCACCCAGGCCCAGGGAGGCCGAGTGGCTTCCCCAGACACCAGGGTCAAGGACAAAGTCAGGACAGGACCCGGGACTTGCCGGCCTCCCCCAGCTCAGGCCTGGGGAATGACACGTGGGGAGCCTCCCTCCCTGGAGATGCAGTCCCTGTTCCACTGTCCAGGGACACGAGTGTCACTGGCTGCCTCTGACATCACCTCCAGATCTGCATGGCTCTGCACACCTCCCTGCCTCCCTCCAGCTCACAAGCCTTCCAGACTGAGGCTGGGTTCTGGGTTCACTCTCCACCCTGCCTGACTCCCCCACCTCCTGGGCAGCCTGCGGTCCTGCAGCCTGGGGGTGCCCAGTGGAGCTCCCTGGGGTCTCTCTGGAAGGAAGGGCTGGCACCTGGGCAGGCCAGCTTTGCCTGCCCAGGGACTACCTTCCCTGTGGCCATGGATAATGCCCTTGGGCTGTAGGACACGCCTAGAGAAGTTCAGGTCCTCCCCAGGTCCTCCAGCGCCAGCGTATGCTCTGGACTGTCCTGTCTGCACTGCCGCAGGGACCCCTGAAAACCCAGCTTTCCCCCAGGGGGACCTGGGGACGTGGCCCTGGACAACTGCCCTGTGACCTTGATGGGTGCTGTGGGGCCAACTGGGCTCTCAATAGCTGCCATCTCTCAAGGCACAGTGACACAACCCCACTGTGGCCCTCCGGCTCCTGCTCACTGCCACCAGCCCAACGGTCACCTGCCCCACACGTGGGGGACCCCCCAGGGGCTCTCAAGTCTCTGGATCTGATGCAGCCACCAAGGGCCTCTGAGGGCTGGAGCCTGGCTGCCCAGGCATGGTGCAGGGACACCTGCCCCTCCAGGCCGGGTCCAGCAGCCCCCAGGACCCACGACCCCAACCCTTGTGGAGGGAGGAGCACTGTCCAGGCAGGTCCCCCAGCCTACCCCTGTGGCATGCCGCTGAGAGCCCTGACAGGGTGCTCCAGTGACAGTCACCCCAAGAGTCAGGGTGCATCAGCTCCTGGGGGTTCGGTCCCCAGGGAGGCCTCAGAGCAGCCTTGACCACAGAGTCTCGACCAGCGTCCACCACAGGGTGGGACCCCCGACTGCGGACCCGCTCTGCTGTCCACTCAGTGAGGGTGCGGGCACAGGTCTGGGAGAGGGGTGTGGCAGGCAGTTCGGGGCTTACCTGGACGGCGTGCATCAGCACAGGAGTGTGACCCTGGTTTCAGGTGTGATTAGGAACAGGAGCAGGTAAGGGAGGTCTGCCGTGCCCTGGGCTCCTGGGCCCTCCTGCGCGGGGTGTGCAGCAGCTGTGCGGGCCCAGCGTGGAGGAGCAGCCGCACCCTGGTCCAGGGCTCCTGCTTCCTCATCCAGCCTCTCCAGCTGCTGCCCGCTGTGCCCAGGGCCTCCGTCAGGGCCCCACAGGGGCAGAGGTGGCCGAGGGCAGTGCCTCCACTCCCTGGCATGTGAGGAGCCAGGAGACCTCGCTTGGGGTGGAGGAGAGGGTGCTGCGCATGGGAGAGCTGAGGTGTCCTCCGGCCACCTCGGGGCGGAGTGGGGGTGGGCTCAGGTGCTGAGCAGGGCCTGAGGCCCGCCACCCTGGGCCAGCATGGCCGACGAGCCTCCTTCCCTGGGCTGGCCTCAGGGCCTGGGCCATCTCTGGTCTCTGAGTTGGGGCCGAGGCCTGCCAGGGGGCCACTGGCACTTGTTTCTGGTGGGACCTGGGGCCTGGTTAGCCACTCTAAAAGCGCAAAGCACCCAGCAGAGACCGACCACGGCAAAGGCCGAGGGCACACCGTCCAGGGGCACTAAACACACCCACATCAGAGCCTCCACCACGGCCACCCTCCTCCAGGACAGGGCATCTTCCCAGACTCCACCCACTGACCACTAACTCCCACCTCCCCGTGCAGCCCGACACCCACCATGGTGCTTTCCGTCTCGACGAACGCGACTGCTCTACGGTTTAGATCTTAAATGTCCGCCCGGAGTCTATGTGTGGAGGGCTGGTCCTCAGTGCAGAGGTTTGGGTGGACTTGAGAGGGCATTGGGTCAGGAGGGCTGTGACCTCACAGTGGAGTACCCATTCATGGATTCTTAGCCCAAGTGGACACCGGGAGGGGCGGAAACGCAAGGCCGCGTCGGAGGAACTGGGCTGCGGCACATGCCCTGATGGAGAGTTGAGTGCCCAGCCTGCTCCTCTTCCTCCCTCTCTCTGCTGCCCGGCTGCCAGGAGGCCGCAGCTCTGCTTCCCCAGGGCCCAGGGCACTGCCCACCCCCCAGCTCTCCCCAGAGCCGCTCACCCCAGGAGTGGGGAGGTCTCCTCTTCCTACCCACCCTTCTGCCCTCCACCCACAGGTCAGGGCGCTGATGGATGACCAGGCTGAGCAGGCCAGGGCCACAGCCCAGCCCTCAGGGGACCCCGAGAGCAGGCACCTCCCACGTGAGCCCCACAGAGCCCTGTCCTGCACCTGTGAGGACCCCACAGTGGGGGCCAGCCTCAGGGGACGTGTGTTCCTGGACCAGTGTGCCCCTGTGCGTCTGCCCCCCCTTTCTTGACTGTTTTTGGGGGTGGGGGTAGGAGAACATCTAGTCCAGAAAGGACTCACAGGGACCACCAGGCCTGGGGGGGTCAGTGCAGATGGGGTAAGGTCCAGGAGGACAGGGTCTCAGCCCAATTCTGAGGGGACGGGCCCCATGGGAGTCCCAGGGAGGAGGGTGGGGTGGGAAGTTCTGGGGGAAGGAGGCGCGTGTGGCAGCCTGGCCTGAGACCCCTACCTCGGGGACATCCTCACTGTGTAAGTCACAGGCATGCATTGGGCATTCTCTTGGTGCACAGGAGGCTGGAGGAGGGGACCCTGAGCAGGGCAGATGGGGAACAGGAGACCGTTCAGTTCCCACCCCCCTCTTCCCCCCACCCCCCATTGTATCCTGAGGTCCTGGCCTCTGGCCTGCTCTGCTGCCCCTTCCCCTGGAAATTGAGCCTGGCGTCCCTTCCCGGGGAGTGCCTATCACACAACCCTTCGGGTGGACCACCCTGAGCTCCAGCCCCTCCGGGGGTCTCTCAGCCTGAACCCTCCCTGTTCTAAGATTGCCTGTCCTGGGCCTTGACCTCTGCCTGCCGGCCCTGCTGGGTGCTGGTCGGGCTGAGTGGCGTCTCCCTGACGCTCACGTCCATTGGAAAGTTGGAAAGTGACATCGTTTGGAAATAGGGCCTTTGAAGAGGAAATTGTTAAATGAAGCTGAGGTTGACTGGATCAGGGTGGACCCAACTCCATACTGCTGTCCTCGTGAAAGGCCCCTGAAGCCACAGGCACAGTCCATGTCCTGGGCAGACGGAAGCCAGCGGGAGCGGAGTGGCTCCGCATCTCGGGAAACACCAAGGAGCGCCAGGAGCCCGCGTGGGAGGAGAGGTGCGGGACGCCCTTCCCCTGAGCCTTCATCACCGTGAGCTTGGGCTCCCCGCCTCGGGGACTGAGAGCCCGGGTCACGTCTCGCAGCCCTGGCTGGAGTCCGGGGGTCTCCGGAGGACACGGGGGTCCCTCTGTGAGAAGGAAGGGGGAAGGCCCGCACCCAGGGCCTCCTCTGTCTTTCAGTGCCTGGCCGTCCTCTGGGTTCTATGAAGGGTCCCATCACCCGTGTCTCTCCGGGGCGTGTCCTCCCTGCTCTCTTGGTTCCAAGGGCAGTCTGCAGGGGCTCCATCTCCGCAGCCCTGACCTCTGTGCTGGTCCTGAGAAACGGAAGCCCAGGTGGGATGGGGCGCTGAGACTGCTGTGGCCGCAATCCTGCTGCCCAGGTTGTGGACCTTGCTGGCTGATTTCCAGTCTGTGGTTGACTTGTGACAAGGTCTGGAAGCTTCCGGGTCTCCAGGTGACCAGGATCCCTAGCCCTGAGGAAGGGGTGCTGGAACTTCCTCTGGTCCTGCTGGCCCTGAGAGGCTCAGTCCAGCTCCACTCTCACCTTGACCTCAGCAGTTTGGGATGCGCCGTGTGCTCCAGGTGCAGTGCACCCCCGCTCCCCACCGGGTTTGCTTTTGGCAGGGGCCACAGAGGCGGTGCCAGCCTGGCAGGGTTTTCCTGGTCTCTGCCCGACACCACCCACGTCCCCGGCCTGTGCTGGCTCAGGGGCTGCCCCGCCACACCTGTGGAGGGTCTTTGGGTCGGTTTCACAGGGTGGTCCGGATGGTCTCTCCCCTCCTTATGACACAAGCCCATGGGTTTTTTAAAGAACCAGGTGGGAGAGGTGGAAGCCCCCCTGCTGGCCGGAGGAGAAAGCCTGGTGCTGAGCTGCCAGGCGGGATGCCTCGCTCCCCAGGGACAGCCCCCCCGCCTCTGAGGGGAGTCCTGCCATGCTGGTCTCCTCCCAGGACCAAGAGGCCTCTAAGGGCCTCCGTCTCCAGATCCCTGTCGCTGGCGGCACCCTCCTCCCTGGGCCTGGGCCGCCCTGAGAGTGCTGGGTCGGAGTCCAGGCCTCACCCGGTGTCTGTGAGGCAGTCACACTGTCTCAGGCAGATCTGCTTGGAAATGGGGAGAAAAGTGGTCAGAGTGGTCAGCTGTCAGCCTGGGCAGGAGAGCACACTGAGGGCTGGAACTGGGTCATCCCGTCCCCCCAAGCCACAGGCCTCTGCTATGACAGACCCTACAAAAAGACCCTGATCCCCAGGGGGAAAAGACCAAGGGGTCCCCAACACCAGGGGACCTGCTCACCCATTTCCATGGGAATTCTCGCAAGATCCCAACGACATAGTGCTGCCTTTGTAAAGAGACGAGATGGGCACACCGCACGGCCAGGAGCCTTGCTGGTTTGCTTTCTGTCTTTGTGTTTGTGTGTCTCTATTTTCTAAACTTTCTGCTGAATATTTTCTATTAATCATTCTCTCATCCCGTTTTGTTTTCTATGGTTTCAGTTACTTGTGATCAATCTCTGACAATATTAAATGGAACATTCCAGAAGTAAGTGATTGCATGACATCGGCGTAGTGTGATGGAATCTTCACCCATCCTGCTCCGTCCTGCCCAAGATACAGCCATCCCTTTGTCCAGTGTATCCCTGCTGTATGCACTGCCTGCCCACGCGGCAGTCTAGGTCATCGAGCCATCACAGAATCACAGTGCTTGTGATGGAGTGACCCTCCCCTCGCATGCTGTGTCACTCTGCCTTCGTCACTCAATCATCTCATCCTAAGAAGGTTGAGGACAGTATAATCAGCATTTTGAGATTGGGGGGATCACATTCATTAGCTTTATTGAAATATTTTGTTGTAATTATTCTGTTTTAATATTAGTATCGCTGTCTTTTTCTCACTAAGCTGGATCTATGAAGTGCACTTTATCACAGGTACTGTGCAGAGGAGAAGCGTTGTGTTTGTAGGTTTGGTGCTTTCCTCAGTCCGGCCTCCACAGAGGATCTTGAAACTCATTCCTGAGGATAAGGGGCACTACAGTGGTTTTTAGACTTAGACGAAACCTTTTTCTTACAGGAAAAGCCCAGTCTGCGAGGGGACACTTCATCTGGTTCACGCCAAGGCAGCTGAAATTGACTGGGATCCATGCAGAAGCCGTGGAAGCAGGCAGAGTCCCAACCTTTTGGTCACTGCTGTCCCTCCTTGGCCTGCTCCTGAGGAGGGGAGCCCAACCCCCACGGTCCGCCTGGCTGCTCAGCTGTGAGGAATCATAGCTTTGGCCGCGGGGACTGGGCTCCTCCCTTGTCTTCAACCTCTGTGCCTGGGCTCCTCTGTCGCATCGTCCTTGCCACAATGCTCCAGCCCTGGGGGAGCACAGCAGGGAGACATCTGCCCTCCAAGCACCTCTGGAGAAAATCACACAAATGTCTGGGCAACAGACTGCAAATGGACCTTTGATGCTACTGAATACGGCCACTGTATCTGTCTTCCAGTCTCAGGGCTCATCCCGCTCTTCTCTCTCCAGTCCTTCCCCTGTCACCGAGAACCTCTGCGCAGAGACCAGAGAGAGAAGAGGTAAATGGCACATTCCGTGTCCACACCTCTGCCCGGGGGCAGTGCCCATCCAAGGCCACTCCCTGCCAAGCCTGCTGCCCCACAGCCCTGGTTTGCTGCCCTCCTGCGTCACTGTCCTCTGAAGTGGCTTTCTGGTTGTCTTCGGTCTCTGCCGTCTCCTTGCCCAGGACTGGGGGTACTGCAGTCTGGCTGGGCACAAATCACGAGCCACTCAAGCAGGAACAAACTTTATTTTTGAACTCCCTCAAACACCACGCACGCGGCCTTCTCCCGGGACACACACAAACACACACACACACACACACCAACCAGAAATTCCTCCTCTGGCACTTCCCCAACCAACACGAACTCCCCAGGAATCCCCGGGAGAACTGCTGCCTGAGGCAGACAGCAGGGGTCTAATATACAGTTGAATACACAGCTTAATATAACCATCATCATCTCAATGGCTTGCTGGCGTCACCTCTCAACCACTCTGTTCTGGCAAAAATGCCATGCCTCATTCCTACTCAGCTATGGCTCTCAGCATCTCCCCCCTTCTGTTTAATTAAACACCAAACATGTGGCTTAGGGACCGTGCCTGCCTTAGGTTGTCTAATACTACATATGGTCCTTACCCGTCATCAGATGAGCTGACCTCAAGGCCTCCTGTCTTAGGTTGGTACCACTGCATTGGATCATACCCGTCACTGACTACCGGTCCAGCATACAGCCATACTTGTGGATAGGCCTATGCACCAGTGTGGGGGGGTGAGGTTCTTGCCTCACCTCTGTTGGCCCCCAAATTTGGCCTTGGTGCCAGTGGGGGGTGAGGTTCTTTGCCTCACCTCTGTTGGCCCTGGAGAGGAGACATTTGACTGCTTGCCCCTGTCACCAGAGCCTTTGGGGACTCTCAGGTGCAAGGCCCTTCCAGAACTCAGGCTTGGGTCATTCATCTCACCTCTCTCAGGACCTGTCCCTTCCCATCGTGACACCAGCAGCATGTGTCTGTCACCACATGCAGTCTGGACCACGCTCACTCCTGTTCACGTTTGCTGTGCCTTAGTCCTCACAGCGCAGACACGCGCAGACCATGATGGGCGGTCATGGGGAGATGACAGTCCCCCCGTGCTCGGTGCTGGGGGCATCTGCAGACGCCACCTAGCACTCCCAGAGGGCTAGCTGTGCTCTGTGCAGCCCTTGCAGGACGGGAGGAAGGATGTGGCCAGCACTTCACAGCCTACACTGGGTTCCAGGACTGTTCTCCTGTCTTGGGACCAGAGCCCGGGGCCGCGCTCTGCAAGGTGGAGGAGCGGACTATGTTCTACTCGGGGTTTCAATGCATCCAGCCAAGTTCATATGCTCATAGTACATGGGCCTGCAGAAGGTGATCAGTGGCTCTATGAGAAGAGGAAGAGACCCAAGCTGGCACTGCTGCTGTCTCCCATGTGACACACACCACCATGTCCTGATGCAGCAAGAAGGCCCCACCACGTGCCCAGCAGAGGCAGGTGCTATGCTCTGGACTTCCCAGCTTCAGAATCTGAGCAAAGAAACCCCAGTATTCTTCATAAATCACTTGGTTTCAGGTACTTTGTTATAGCAACAGAAAACAGACTAAGACACCCCCCAGTTGCTTGGCACCTCTAATAAAATGGTGGGAAATGGGCATTTATAGATGAGGTTTCCTTTCACCTGGAGGGATGGTGTTTCCACCTATAGATGCCCTCGGGGCCAGCAGCCACCCCCAGCTGGTTTGGTATTGCTTTTCTTAAATGAGTTCCCAGTTACTACCAGTGTCCTCCCTGCTGGCCCTTGCTGCCCCTCCCTGATGTCGGCCTATCCCACGTTCACCTGCAGGGTCCTCATGACTTTAGAACACCGTCAGGGACACACACTGAAAAGCCTCTGGGTCCCCAGGTTTGGCATTCTAGAGTATCAGACAGACCCCCAGGCTACATCAGGAATTCCTCATGAGCAGTAGACCCCAGGACTGGGGGATGGTGAGGGCCCTGGGTCTGTGAATAGCCAGCTCTCCCCTGGGGTGTGCTGAAAGCCCTGTTTGTTCCCGTTCTGCTCTGCCCACCAGAGGCTGTCCCTCCAGACCCCCCAAGTCCCTCTCACCCTGTCTCATCACCAAGGCCCAAGACTCTCCCCCGCTCTCTTCCCCCTACTGCTCCATACTGGGAGCTCAGAGACGTCTTGCTAGGGCTAGCTTTCATGAGGGGCTTAGTGGCTCCTGGCTGCTGACCTGGGCACCTCCTCAGCCAGGTCCAAGCCAACGAGACAGCTTTGAGCAGACCCAGGAGGGGGGAGGGCGGGAGGGACATAGCCTAGGGCAAAACCCAGCGGCCTCTGGGCCAGCCTGCCTCAAGCCAGGTCAACTGGGCCATCCGCGGGCCAGAGAGTCTTGAGCTTTCCTCCCAATGGCCTTTCTGGGCCAGGGCCATGACCCCTTGACTCAGCACACGTGTTACTCTGTCAAAACTCCCCAAGTTCAATGGGCTAAGGAGACCAAGGCCCTGACTTGAAAGCAAAAAACAAAGCACAAACCCAAATTGGACAAAGCCTTAGGTACCTGGGAGGGGTGGGGGTGCCTCACCTCACTCCTGGAGGTGACATGGGCCACCCTGGAAAGGTGCGAAGATGCTGCCCCCTCCCCATTAGAGAGGGGACAGATGCAGGTTCAGGACAGCCCAGGACAGGGGTGTGTTCACCACCTGGATCAATGCTGCTGTGGACTTCAGTCTCCAGCGTGACTGATTTGTGCAGAGAAGTCTACAGCATGCCCCTGGCTGTCACCTCAGTTGCTAGAGTCATGGAGTTAAAGGACCCACTTCCAGTGGATGAGATGTCCAGTTTAGAGGTCCAGAAACAATCAGATGAACTCCAGAAGCAGTGCGGACAGGCAGGGGTAAGGAGTTCCAAATGGAAGAGACTGATGACCGCTTCCCGAGTCACAGTGACATAAAAACGGGGCCTTCTGGCAGAGCTTGAGGCAGAGGGCTTCCTCCACTGAAGAGAGAAAACTGAAGGAAAGAAGGGATTCTGGAAGGAAGTCAACCTCCAGGGGCCAAGGACACAAAGGACAAGCAGAGCCACAGGAAGCAGAGGCCCATCAGTGGTAAAGACATAAAGGGATTCAGGGGGTGCCAGGAGAGACCCACTGGGGACAGATGATGACCCTCCCCGGTGCTCCCCTCCCCTTTCCTGCCTTTCTGGGGGCTGGGAAGGAAAGACAGTAGAGGCTGTTGGCACAGGGGGGCTGGGGGTGGAACCTAAAAAGGAACTAGGGCCAAGCGGCACCGGGGTCCAGGGTCTACTCTGGGACCCTCCCTCCTTGACCTGCAGTTTTTAGTTGTTGTTGAAGGAATGTTTCCAAACCACCAGCCGGATGTTTGCACACACCTCAGGCCTTTTGAAAGGTTCTGGCTGGACCTGGGGCTGGTGGGCGGTGAGTGGGTGCTGTGAAGGCTGCTGCCGGATGTTGCATTAGATTCCAGGAGAAAGGCGGTAAGTCACAGGGTGAGGGGCGAACCCTGTGTGCAGTCAGGTCTCTGCCCCCACCCCCAGCCTCCGCCCGGGGACAGAGGAGGGTGCTGGGACGCCCAGAAGTGGGGAAAAGCAATTGCAAACTGTTCAACTGGAAGGAACTAAAAATACTCCTCTAAATTCTGGTGTATGAACCTGGGACAAATAAAGAAAGCACTCTGAGAGACTCAGGAAGCCTGGGACTCTAGTGTCCTTGGGTGCCTTTCAACATGCTGACCCCAGACAAGAGCCCCAGCAGAGGTGGGGGTGACTGGGAAATCTCTGGTGGGCTGGGCTCTTTGTCAGCAGCACTATCTACAGTTCTTCAAGGGACCTTCTTCCAGGCCAGCCTGCCCTGGTCACCTCCCACGCAGGAAACCTCCCTAGAGAAGGTCCTAGTCCTGAATCAATTTTGCTTAATTCTTGCTCCCCACTCCTCTCTGAAGTGGTGTTTTTATCTAACACAAGGAAAAACAGTCCCAGGCAGATGCAGAAGTTTGAGTTAGGTGGAGATTTATTTTTGATTTATGCGCCAAACTGCTGCCTTCCTACTGTTTGAGAAACACCATTTGCCCTTGCCCTCTATCGCCAAGCACGTGCTGTTTCCATTCTCTCCCCAGCCATCTCCCCTTTGATGGTCCCTACTTTTAGCAGTCAGCCTCTGGGTGGCCCTCAGGGTGAGCCCCAAGGTCCCAGGTGCTGTGCAGAAGATCCAGGTCCCCAGAGTCCCCTGCTGCGGTGGAGTCTGGGGGCATGGTGGGGCCGGCCAGTTGGCCTACTGTGACCTTCGCCAGGGAGCCACAGAATGCCCAGTCTTTCAAGGCGTCAGGTTCTGCCGCCCTGATGATCTGTGCTGGGGCCAGGGCTGCTGGCAGGGGCTGTGTCCCTCTGCCTGTGTGCTGAGCACCTCAGCTGGGCCGCGGGCCCCGAGGGCGCGGCAGGACCAGGGCGCAGGGCCCCGGCTGCGAGTGCGACCCTTGGATGGGCTGCGGGGCTCCCGAATGAAGACACCGACCACGTTTTCTCGTGTTTTGAGTTTCCAACTTGCTGAACACTGAGATTTTTTTCAGAACAAAAGTAACTGTGACCGGCTGGCTCAGGCTTCTGGGGCGCGGGCTCGGCCGCCAGTGGGGGCAGCTGGCCGCCTCTCTGGGCCGGGAGGGGGTTCGCGCTGCGCACGGCGCCCGCCCACCCTCCCGCGCGCCGTCCCGCGGATTCCGGGACTCGAGGGGGCCGTGCCCCACGGCGCGGACCCCGGGAGCAGGGGGCCAGAGGCGACGCTGGCCCGGCCATTCGCGTTTGGGGAGCTGCTGCGGCGCCCAGGAGCCGTCCCCTGTAGCGGGGCGCGAGGACCCGGGCGGGGGTCGGGGCTCGAGGGTCCCCGCGGCAGGGTGCTGGCGGGGGCGCGGGCGGTGCTTCCCGCAGCGGGGCAAGAGGGCCGCGCGCAGGGCCCCGGGTGCCCGGCAGGGGGCGCGCCGGGGCGGAGCGGGCGGCTCGGGCGGCCGGCGCCCCTGACGTCACCGCCCCGGTCGCCAGGGCGACGGCCTCTCCGGCGCGCGTCAGCGCCGCCCGTCTCTTGGCAACCGCCCGATCTCCGCTCCCTCCGCCTGGCGCGGGGCCGCGCGTCGCTCTGGCGTCAAAGCGACGTCAATGGGCTGTGGCGGCCGGCGGGCCGGCCGGGGCGGGGCGGCGGGCGGGGCGGGGCGGGGCGGGCGCCGCGTGCGGCCAGCGGGCGCCTCGGCGCTGACATGCGGCGCGGCCCGGGCGGCGGCAGCAGCGGCGGCGCGAGCGGCAGGCGCCCGAGTAGCGCGAGCAGCCGAGCAGGCGGCGGGGCAGCGGGGACGGCGGCGTCCGGGTCGGGGCGCGCGGGCGGCGGCGGAGGTGAGCGGCGGCGGGGCTCGGGCTGGCGGCCGCCGCGGGAGGCCCTGCAGGAGCGCGCGGGGGGCTCGGGCGGGCGCGCAGCCCCCGGCTCCCCATTGTGTGGGGCGCGGAGCAGCGGGTCCGCACGGCCGCGGGGTCGGGGGTCCCTGGATCGGATGGAGCCGACCGCGGGCGGCGAGGAACGGGTCCGCACGGCCGCGGGGATAGGGTCCCGGGATCGGGATGGAGCCGACCGTGGGCGGCGGGGTTCGTCGAGGAGCGGGTCCGCACTCACTGCGCGGATCGCGTGGATCCGGGTCCTGGAGTCGGGACGGAGCCGACCGCGGGCGGCGGAGGGCGGGGAGAAGCGGGTCTGCACGGCCCGGGGGGCACAGGAGTCTCTGAGTCAGAGGAACCCCGACCGCCGGCGGCGGTGTCCGCAGGCGGCGGTGTCCGTGGGGAGCGGGTCCGCACACCCCCAGAGATCGGGGTCCCCGAGGCGGGAGGGAGCGGTTCGACGGCGGGGGCTGGCGGTTCTGCACTGCCTGCCGGGCTCACGGGGTCTTGGGATCAGGCGGAGCCCACCGCGGGCGGCGGAGGCGGGTCCTGTCGCCCCGCGGAGCTAATGCGATCCGGGGCTACTAGACTCGAGGTGACCCGGAGCGACAGGTGTGGGAGCGGGCCCTCAAGTCCCAAGGGGAATAGAGGTTCCGGTGGAGCCGACTGTGGGCAGGTAGTGTCCGAGCGGAGCTCGGCCGAGTGGCCGAAGAGGGTCCGGAAGCTGGAGTGGAGCCGACCGCGGGCGGCGGGCTGGGCGTGCGCAGCCTCGGCCGGCGTCCGCGCTGAGCTCGCCCCTCGCTGGTCTCCAGGTGCGGCCCGGAGCCATGGTGATCATGTCCGAGTTCAGTGCGGCCCCGGCGGGCGCCGACCAGGGCCAGCAGAAACCCCTCCGCGTGGGCTTTTACGATGTGGAGCGGACGCTGGGCAAAGGCAATTTTGCGGTGGTGAAGCTGGCGCGGCATCGAGTCACCAAAACGCAGGTGCGCAGGGGCGCCACGGGGAGGCCAGGGAGCCTGACCAGAGACCCCGGGCGGATTCACCGCCTGCTGGGTTGATTGTCAGTCATTGTTAACGCTCTAGTCTGGTAAAGAGTAAAAGTCCTGTGATACGTTTATATATAATTTGTACAAATTTTAAAGAATAGCAATGAGAATTATAACCAAACTAAAGACAAAACAAAAAGAAAAACCATGAGCACACAGGGGAGGAGTGGTTCCTGGATTCAGAGCTAAGCTGGCCTCATTCACTTGAGACATTTAACTTTGATTTCTTTAAATATCAGTGGTTCCTTTGGTTAATTTTCCCCAACTTTTTGTGACCTTCTATGATTTATAAAGTGTTTGCAAAATTAACTTGCAAAAAATGAAACTTATAAATGTGGATAAGTGATTTGTTTTTCTAATATCCTCTTCCTTTTTAAAATATGCAGGTTGCAATAAAAATAATAGATAAAACAAGATTAGATTCAAGCAATTTGGAGAAAATCTACCGTGAAGTCCAGCTCATGAAGCTCTTGAACCACCCCCACATCATCAAGCTTTACCAGGTGAGGTCCCCTGCCTTCCCTGCCCAGGTAATCCTTGCCAGCCAAAGCCTGGGGCTTCTGAAAGGTGCCCCTTTTCTGGATGTGTGTGGGAGACAGTGAGCTGGTTGTGATTTTTATAAGATGTGCATATGTATTTGCAACTATTTTCTTGCTTTTGGATTATAATTGGAGATTTGTTTCATTAAAATTTTATCTAGTATCAAAACTTTCTCCAGTTTAAATGCATAGAGGTCTGTTGTGTAAGTGGCTTCACTTTGAGAACCACTTCTGTAGTGTGGATGCAGGTCCTGGACTTGGTCCAGAAGGACAAATTTGAGTACAACTAGAAACTTCTACCTTTGCACACGATTATTAAACTTTAAAAGAGCTGTTCTTACCAGTTTTCATGAACTCACCTTTGCAAGGGCATCAGTGAGCACTCCTCTTCCTGTTTAACTCTTCTTTGCACAGGGAAATCCTTTGGTCACAGACACTTGCCACTTGCTACCTGTTAGGAACATGACTTACCCGTGACCATCTGTTGGTTTGTTTTTTGATTTTATTTTTATTCTTATTATTAAAATTAATACATTAATTATATCTTTGGGAAACAAGTAAATAATTAGGACAGCAAAGCAGTCTCCTTCTTGTACCTCCTGGTGATAATGACCACTTTTGCTAGGATGAAGTCACTTCTGCTTTGCAGAGAAGTGAAGGCTTTGCAGGTAGTCACTACTTCATCTGCTCATGTTGACTGTAAATTCCTCTTAGAGACTCGGGTGGAGCTGTGTGGATCAGGTGATTGTGGGAGACCTGTGTGCACGGCTGGCAGGCTGCATGCGCTATGGTAGGAGAGTGTGATCCAAGTGCACCCCCACCCTGGCTCCTGGACTTGTGTTGTTGGAGCTTGTGCTTCTCATGCAGGGACAGTTTCCCCGGTGTCTTTAAGCACAGAGCTCAGGGCCGTGTGCTCAGAGCTCCTGTTTCATTTGGTCGTCATGTTTAAGTTGTGCTTGGAGATAAGAAGTCTCCTCCAGGGCCACCGAAGTTGGTGCCTGGAAAGTGTGCCTCCCCAGCTGCTGTGGCTTCTGACTTTGTGAAGAGCTGACTCACGACGTCAGTCCTTCCTGTGTCCCTGCTCTTCCACTTTGTCCCCTGGGTGGAGTTGGCTCAGTGAAGGAAGTCTGTTGCCCATGCCATCAATGCAGAGGTCTTTTCTGGAGGTGCCTGCTGTTGCCACGTGACTGATGGCTGTCTGGGTGGGGGCACCGAGGGTGCGAGGTCCTTTGGTCTTGACAGTCGTGTCTGATGTGCGAGCAGCTGCCCGGGCCTGGAACCTGCCCAGCTGCTTCATCCTTTCCATCAAGTTTTTAAAAAGTTGAAGGGATTCTGGAATCTTCTTCCTTCTCCTCCTCTTTTTTTTTTTTTTTTATGGAGAGAGAATGAGCAGTGCTGTCTACTCCACACATGGGGTGGGGCCGTTAAGCCCTGGCTTGGCAATTTAGCTAGAATTTGAATAATACTTTTCTTATTGGATTTCTGGATCCAAGCAGTTGTCTCTAAGTGTCTTTTTAAAGGAATAACTGTATTTTGAACCCCCCCAATTTTTTTTTCCTCATAAGAATATTGACTCTCTTCCTCTAAAATATGTTCAAACACACACAGGCATGAGTTTGTTTTCTTTCAATACAAAAGATTTGAATTTTGCCTTGTTCTTAGTTAGGTGTAAAGTCCTTTTTTTAGGTAACACAAAGTTCCCAGTGGATAATGAACTTTCAAGGTGTATATTGATACTGACTGTTGCCCCCGGCACATCCTGACAATCCACTGTGGACCAGAGTGGCTTCCTGCAGCTTGATGGCAGGACCATGTTCTTAGGGCCTCTGTCTCGCCCGGGAAGCAAGCAGGACTGGAGTGTCAGCCACCCTTCAGTCTGCTCTGGCTGCTGACTTGAATCACTTGTCACGTGTGAGGGGTCCAGATCAAGTGCAGTGGCCCCCAAAGTCCTGGGAGGTACTTAGGGCAACCTGAGTTAGTAGGTGACATAGGAGGATGCAGAGACACGTAAGGCATCAGGTCGCGGACAGGTGCTCCGGGTCACTGTGGGGAGGAAGCCCCCTGGGTTCTTTACTGCAGGGGCTTCTTCTTTTCCCTTTCTGACTGTGCTCGTCCTGTAGAAGTAAAGATGTACGGGTTCAGGTGGATCATTTGTACCCGTAGTGTGTTCTTTCCTTGGGTTAATGTTAGGTCTTTTTCTGTTTTGTTTTAGGTTATGGAGACAAAGGATATGCTTTACATTGTTACCGAATTTGCAAAAAATGGAGAAATGTTTGGTAAGCCACACTCGTTTTTAATACCCACTGGAGCCAAGTGTGCTCACTCGGCAGGCCCTGCCCATGGGCTTGGGTCCACTCGTCCTCGGACCCTGTGCCTCCCATCCCTGAGGGCAGCCATGCTGTGCATCTTGGGACACAGCTGCGTTTCCTCGTTCTGCAGACTATTTAACTTCCAACGGACACCTGAGTGAGGACGAGGCGCGGAAGAAGTTCCGGCAGATTCTGTCGGCCGTGGAGTACTGCCACAACCACCACATCGTCCACCGTGACCTCAAGACGGAGAACTTGCTGCTGGACAGCAACATGGACATCAAGTTGGCGGGTGAGGGGGGCTGCGTCCAGGGGACAGCGGCTGGGTGTGGAGGCCGTGCGGGAGGTCTCCAGCTTTCTGAGTCCACTTTGAAACTGCAGCTCCTGCCGTTTCTAGACTGACGTCCATCGTCTGTTTCTTTGCCTTGCAGACTTTGGATTTGGGAATTTCTACAACCCGGGAGAGCCTCTGTCCACGTGGTGTGGGAGCCCACCCTACGCAGCCCCTGAAGTCTTTGAGGGGAAGGAGTACGAAGGCCCCCAGCTGGATATCTGGGTAAGAGCCTGTGAGCGTGGACCCTGCAGCTCAAGGCCACGTCTGGCAGCCTGCTGGGCACTGACACTGCTGTTGGTCATTCACAGAGCCTTGGTGTCGTGCTGTATGTCCTCGTCTGTGGCTCTCTCCCTTTTGATGGGCCCAACCTTCCAACGCTGAGGCAGCGGGTGCTGGAGGGCCGGTTCCGCATCCCCTTCTTCATGTCTCAAGGTGGGTGGGCACAGAGCTGGCCTGCTGTAGCTCAAGGTGGGTGAGCGGGTGACGGCTGTGGAGAGAAGCAGGGGTGTGGGTCTCCTGCATGGCTGCTGGGCTTTCTACTGAGTCCACGGTCACGTCGTTGAATCCGGCTCAGGTGACTGGACACAAGAGAAACCTGACCCATGGGTGCCTCTTTAGTGTCCAGGCCTCTTTATGGCCAGGTTGGGTCCAGGCTGAGTCCTCCCTCAGGCTGTCTCTCAAGAGTCTGGGGTCTGCAGTCTCGCCAGGGCCAGACTGGGATGCTGGCCTCTCCCCAGTTCTCACGGCCCCTGTGCACGTGCTCTTCTGTTTCTCTCACGTGTCTGACCCTTTGCTGCCCTAGTGTGTCACACCAAGATAGGGGTCTGGTTCTTCCTGGGGATGTTTTGAGGGACCAAAGTGTGCCTTTCCCAGAGCCCCGGTCTCCTTGGGGGCAGGTGTGGGCCCAGGGTTCAGCCTTTGTTAGGACTGTCACCATGCACGGTGAGAGTGGGTGCACAGCCTGGTCCCCAGCATTCAGGGTGTGTCCTCCTCTCCCCCAGACTGCGAGACGCTGATCCGTCGCATGCTGGTGGTGGACCCCGCCAAGCGCATCACCATCGCACAGATCTGGCAGCACCGGTGGATGCAGGCCGACCCCTCCCTTCTTCAGCAGGCTGACCCCACCTTCTCTGTGCACAGCTACACCTCCAACCTGGGTGACTACAACGAGCAGGTGCTGGGCATCATGCAGGCCCTTGGCATTGACCGGCAGAGGACCGTGGAGGTGAGCACACCGCCTACCTGCCCTGACTGCCACTGACTTACCCTGTGTGTAGAGACAGCCTGGGAGCAGCGGAGTAGAGACGTGGAGTGTAGAGACGGGCTCTCAGCACTGGAGTTCCTGTGGGTGCAGCTTAGTTTAGAGATAGTCTGCGCCACCCAGGAATAACCTGGGAATAGTCTGGTAGGGGATCCCAGCAGCCAGCACAGGGGCCCAAGGTGCAGCCAGCCATGCCTGACCCCACCCTCCTCTGCCCCAGTCACTGCAGAATAGCAGCTACAACCACTTTGCTGCCATTTACTACCTCCTGCTGGAGCGCCTCAAGGAGTACCGAAGCACACAGCCATCGGCCCGCCCCGGGCCTGCCAGGCCGCCCCGGCCCAGAAGCTCAGACCTCAGCGGCTGTGAGGTGAGGGGGAGAACTCCTTCCCAAGCCTTGCTCTTGGCCCTTTGCCTTGGATGGTGTCCTTGACTGTGAATCCCTGGCTTGGACCAAGGGGATGAAACTCAGAGCCCCTGGCCCCTTGGCTCTCCCAAGTTGGGCGGCAGGCCACGGCTGCCCAGAAGTGACGAGGTGCGGGCCGCTGCACTGGGACTGCCCAGCAGCCACTTGTTTCCTGCTGGGCCCTGGTGCTGGCATCTTGGCACTTGCTCCTGGTCACCTGCACGTTCATGTGACCTTGGAGAGGAGGGCGTGTCCTGAGCCATTTAGCATCTAGCATCTGTGTGCCCCGGTCTCGGTGCCAACTTGGTCTTTCTCTTCTGTTGACCCCAGGTGCCTCAGGACAGCCTCCCCGGGGACCCTTTCCGATCCTCCCTGCTGTGCCCACAGCCCCAGGCCTTGGCACAGTCTGTCCTGCAGGCTGAGATGGACTGTGACCTCCAGAGCTCCCTGCAGGTGTGTAGTGCCCACAGCCAGGCCCAGGGCAGGTGGCACCCTTCCTAGAGGCCGGGCTCCCCCCGCCTGTGCTCACAGAGCCCAGTCGGTCACTGGTCTCCCTCCCTGCAGCCCTTCTTCTTCCCAGTGGATGTCAACTGCAATGGAGTGTTCCAGCACCGCCCCGTCTCCCCCAGCAGCCTTCTGGACACGGCCATCAGCGGGGAAGCCAGGCTGGGTCCTGGTCTGGAGGAGGAGCAGGAGGCTCGGGAGCCCCTGCCTGGCAGCACAGGCCGGAGGCACACACTGGCTGAGGTCTCCACCCACTTCTCCCCAATCACCCCTCCCTGTAAGTGCCCTGAGGACCTGGTACATGGCTTAGGGCTTAGGCCACCCCAGCCTTGCTTAGAACAGACCTTTTTGCCTGGTATCCGCCATCGATCAGAATCCTCAGGATTTGCTTGTGGGCTTTACTCCTTCGATCAGAATCCTCAGGATTTGCTTGTGGGCTTTACTCCCAGGCCCTGGTGACTGGAGTTAGTGGGCATGCTCATTTGGTGGAGGGGCTGCCCCGGGTGCCGGGAGGGCAGGTACTTGGCCCGGGCCTCCCTGTTTTGGGGTCTGAGCCTCTTGATAGCCTGCCCACCTGTACTTGTACCCACAGGCTTGCCTGTGAGGTCCCTGGGCTCCGGGGCTCTGGAGCCCTCAGTGGACACCCTTTTCCTGCCCAGGCGAGGGTCCAACTGGGAAAGGCCAGCTGACGTTCCTCACCAGGGGCAAGTGCCAGGGGCCTGTCCCTTTGCCTTGGCCTAGAGAGACAGGCTGTCCTGCCCTCACCAACACCCTACTCTGCCTGCAGGTATAGTCGTCTCCTCTTCCTCCACCGTGGCCACCGCCTCAGAAGGAACCAGCTCCGACAGCTGTCTGACCCTCTCCGCAGGCGAAAGTCCTGTGGGGCTTGGCAGCAGCCTGGCCACCCAGGGGCTTCTGGGCACCTGCTCCCCAGTCCGACTGGCTTCGCCATTCCTGGGGGCACAGTCTGCCACCCCCATGCTGCAGGCTCAGGGTGGCCTGGGCAGAGCAGTGCTGCTCCCGGTCAGTTTCCAGGAGGGACGGAGGGCATCAGACACCTCACTGACTCAAGGTGAGGCACCCTCCTGTGCACTTCCTCCTTGGCGGGAACACGCCTGTCCCTAGTAGACACCGCTGCCCACGTGGCCCGGGAGCCTGTGGGTCCACAGTGCTGCTCGTGCCCATCCTCCCTGGAGCGTCTGCAAAGGCTGCCCAGGTGGGGTCGAGCCCGCCCCAACCTCGGGCGGGGGGGGGGGGGGAGCGAGGACTTCTGCCTCCCTGTAGGACTCTCCTCCCTCCTGCCCCTTCCCAGGGCTTGGGACGCCGGAGCTGGGAGCCAGCCCTCATCCCTGTGCTGCTTCTCCCCAGGGCTCAAGGCCTTCCGGCAGCAGCTGAGGAAGAATGCGAGGACCAAGGGGTTCCTGGGGCTGAACAAGATCAAGGGGCTGGCCCGCCAGGTGTGCCAGTCCTCCTCCAGCCGGGCCTCCCGGGGCGGCCTGAGCACTCTGCACGCCCCCACCCAGAGCCCGGGTCTGCAGGGCAGTGGCACCAGTGGCCGGGAGGGCAGAAGCCTGCTGGAGGAGGTGCTGCAGCAGCAGAGGTAGGCTGCTCCCAGGCCCATCGGGCGCTTCCTGGGAAGGGGGCAGGCAGGGGTCAGCTGGTTACTCGTGAGTGGGTGGAGGGCAGCAGTGACCGGAGCTGGCCTGTCATGGGCATCTCTGAGAGGTGAACAGAAGCTCGGTGAGAACATGGCTCAGAGCTTGTCCTGCACAGCTCTGCGGGCCTCGGCCACCTAGCCAGCAGCTGCGCAGGGCGGGCAGGACCAACCTGGGCAGTGCAGAAACCTGAGAGCCTCTGAGCAGAGCTGGTAGGGTGACCTGTCGCCTCCCTGTTCTCTGTCCCCCAGGCTGCTCCAGTTACAGCATCACCCAACTGTCCCGCCCAGCTGCCAGCAGGCACCCCCGCTGCCCCCCACCTCCTATGTGCTCGCCCCTTGCGACGGCCCCCTTGTGTCAGGGCTCCCGCTGCTGCCCGCCCCCCTCTTCCAGGCCGGTGTGTCCCCCGTGATGACAGCGGCACGGCTTCTGGATGCCCACCTGCACATCAGCGCTGGCCCAGCTGTCCTCCCCACCGGGTCCCTGCCACCATGCCTCTCTCGGCTGGCCCCAGGCTGTGACCCTGCTGGGCTGCCACAGGGGGATTGCGAGATGGAGGACCTGACCTCTGGCCAGCGGGGGACATTTGTCCTGGTACAGTGAGGTGGCCCCACTGTGCCCACTGACTTTTCCAAGCAATAATTTCAGAGTATGTGAAGACATTTTGGACTCAGAGCCAAGAACTTTTTAGAAGCAAAACAAGCAATACGTTAGGTGTATGGGCTTTTTAGGTTATTTTTTGTTTTATTATTATGTTTTTTCTTGCACTGAGTGACCTCAACTTTGAGTAGGGACTGGAAACTTCTTGAAGAAAAATAATAATCGAGGAGTGAGTGTCGTGGGGGACGGGGCGAGGGTGGGGCCTGGCTCCCCTCCCTGGCGGTGACAGCACGCCTGCCCCTGCACATGCTTGTGGTGTCCGGTTGGCTTCAGTTCTAGTTCTCACCTCTTGAAACATTTATGCTGTAACGAAACTGTGAACTTGCTGCTTCTGCATCCATGTAGAAGAGTCCTCCCGAGGGCCGCCAGGTGGTGGGTCCTCTCCCCACACCAGAGCCGGGGACTGCCCTCCTTCCTTCAGAGGAGTGTCACCCGGACGCTGCTCAGGGCAGTGCTGCGGGGCCCTCTGGGGGAGCTCCGAGGAGGAGCTGGGGGCACTGGGAGGAAGCCTCAGTTTGTTCCTGCTGCGCATCTCGTTTCTGCTGCTAATCACTGAGTTTTTATGCATTTCATGATCAGGGTCCAACAGCAACACCTGACTGGGGACGCCGGGCGGTGTCGGGCGTGGGAGGTGGGTGCGGGGCCGCCTGCTGCCTCTGCCCCTGGCGCCAGCTCCGGCCGAGCGCTGGTCATCTGGCTTTTGTTCACGGAGAGTGAAATGGGAAGCTTAGGTCAGTGTTTGTAAAGCTTTCTTTTTTAAGCAGATACTGTATATGTATATAAATAGGGACAAATAGACACTATTATTTTCTATATTTTGTACTACACTTTTGTGTTCCTGTTTGAACCTCTCCCGGGCACGTTGAGAAGCACCCCAGCACCAGGTTGTGTTGAGGAAGGGGCCGCGGCTGGAGCTGGCCGAGGAGTGGCCTGGCCGACAGGTGGCCACCCAGCCAGCCAGAAGCCCCCTGGGACAGGAAACGGTCCCTGCTCTGTGAGTTCCCCTCCCTGACCAGGTGCCTTGCTGGGCGCACGGCCCGCAGTGTTACGGAGGTCGGAGGTCATCCTGAAGGGGAAAGGGGGTTTTCAAAAGCCAAAGATTGACCGAGCTACTTGAGGGTCACGGAGGCTGGTGCGCCCCGTGCGTGGCGTGGCCTGTGGCCCTGCCTGTGTCTGCTGCTGCCAACACTGGCTGTGGCTTTTTCAGTGACTGTGGAGGACTGTCCTTGGGGCGCAGACCTGGTGCCAGGCTGCTGAGAAAGCACCAGGGTCTCGCCTACCTGCACCTGGCCCAGCCTGGCCTCCGTGTCACAGCAGGGCTGCACCCCGGCCTCTGCTCCCGTGGCACGCCACCCATCCAAGGCCTCCTGCCGCTGTGTTCTCTGAAGCAACGACAAGCACTTTATTTTCATAGCGGATTTTGGTTTTTCTTATGCTGTAGACCCTCTGGAGGAGGATGAAGTCGCGTCTTCACTTCTCGCTGTCCTGGGCCTGCGGCTGTTTCCTCGTTTCCAGGCAGCGCTGTCCCAGACTGTAGTGCGTAGCCTATTTAAGACACTACGTGATCTGATGGAGATGTACATAATTGTTGTGTTTTTTTTACCATAACTGAATTGTTTTATTTCTTTTGTTAACATGATAAATGTATGCCAAATGATGAGTTGACATATTTTTTTTAATTTAATATTTAAATAAAATATTTGGGGGACCCTTCACTCCTCTCCCGCTCGTCTCTGGGAGCTTGCTTTTCCAGGCATCTCATCAAGAGGCCATGGCCTCA
This sequence comes from Urocitellus parryii, assembly GCF_045843805.1. Lineage (NCBI taxonomy): Eukaryota > Metazoa > Chordata > Mammalia > Rodentia > Sciuridae > Urocitellus > Urocitellus parryii. Next base: position 224,173,304 of record NC_135532.1, on the reverse strand, counting down.
GCCTCCAGCTCACTGACACCGGAACCAGAGAGGTCGTGACGCCAGCGCGGCCCCAGTCTTGCCAGGCAGACCAAAGCCCCCCAGGAACAGTGGCGGGTGGCCCAGCGATGAGGGCTCCTCCAGCCTTGCCAGCCATCGGCCCCCAGGTCACTGAGGTCTCAGCGGGGCTCCTCAGTGGGCCGTCCCTCCCAGGACGTTCTTGGAGGCCCTCACAGGTCAGGATTGGGAAGAAGCTCACAGAGAGACCACAGCCTGGTCTCAGAGCCTTGGCTCCTCCCAGCAACGGGGCAGAGGTGGCACGCACACTCACAGAGGCTCGGTTCCCTGCAGAATAATTTCAGCTTCACACACAGTAGGGCCATCATCACAGCCCTGTGCTGGCCGATGGGAAGGCCCTGGGGACACCACACAGCAACTCACAGAATGACAGGGCTCCCCAGTGACCCGTCAGCTCCTCTTTTGGTCTACACCCAAAGAATGGAGAGCAGGGTCTCAGAGAGCTTCCTAGGCAGGTTGCTGGCTGCAGTACACAGAGTCAAAAGGTGGAAGCAGCTCCGTTAGGACTTGATCAAATTCACAGAGATGTCTGGGCATTATGGCACACCGTGATCCCCATGGCTCACGAGGCCGAGGCAGGAGGATTGCAAGTTCAAAGCCAGCCTCAACAACTTAGGGAGGCCCTAAGGACTTAATGAGCCTGGTCTCAAAAAAAAAAAAAAAAAATTTAAAAGGCTGGGGATATGGCTTAGTGGCTAAACACCCCTGGGTTCAACCTGTATACCAAAACTAAAAGGGATCTTCAAGGGGAGATGCCCAGTGCATGGACAATAGTGTCCACAAAGAGCCAGGAAGAGGGAAGGCGAAGGCCGGCCACTGTTGGGGAGAGAACCTGCCAGGAATGCCAGAGCACCTCAGCACATGGCCAGGGCCCTGGGGCTTTTGCGCAAGGAGTGCTACTTCCAAGGCCATCCCAGCCCTCAGTGGCCCTGCAGTGGGCCTTTGGCAGCAGGACTGGGGTGAGAGGTGGGGGCTCCCTGTGTCCTGTGAGGAGTCTTGGTGGTTTGTGGGGCACCCTTAGGAGCGGAGTGAGCATGTTTCCACTCCCTGGCTGTGGCTACTGCAGCCTTGACCGTCACGAGGCCCCATGGGGACAGGAAGGCCAAGCCAACCACACCCTCCAGGAGAGCTAGAAACCCAGGCCCAAGCCCCAGGTTCTCACTTGTGCCCCACTGTGCACAGGGACCCAGGCTGGAGCAGCCAAGGGCCCACAGCAGTCTGCACTCTCAAGAGCCTTGTCCTGTGCCATGAGCAGCATGGCCTCAATTCAGGAGCCCGAGGGGTGATGGGGGATTAAGAAAAGACAAACAGACACAGAGAAAAAGCTAGGGCCCGTGGGTGGCCAAGCCCTGGTGAGGCTTGAGGACACAGAGCTCGCTCAGTACGTGTATTATACAGGTTTTGTCACCAGAAGGTGATTTGTGAGAAAGCTTTAGCAAAGCGGGCAGTCTGAAGGACGCAGCGAAACTGGCAAGACATGGAGGTCACCTTGTTAGGCCTGGAGTCCTCTACCCCTGGGAGTTGGCGTCCGAATCCAAGGTTCTGATGGCTAGGGCCGTGTGTCTTTGCATGTGGCCTCCTATGGCCGGCATGACTGTAGCAGCTGGGGCATGGTGACCCGTGCTTTCGCACAGTCGGCTCCCAGAGCAAAGGCAGCCACAGAGGAATCAGAGACCAGGGTTCAAGTCACTGCTCTCCACATCTCCCCCTTTTTTATTTTTTAAATGCAAGTGATGAGCTATTGTTGGGAGTGGTTGGACTTCTTTTGGTAGATGTAGCATCTCACCGTTATAACACAGAAGAATATCAGTAGCAAACACGTAATTCCAAAAATGTACCCTACTGTGTTTTAACGTATATTCTAAGGATTAAAACCATTTGAGCCATTAAGTATTTGTTTGGCAAGCCACGTGGGATCCACAAGATCATTCCCGCTCTCTTGAATATCTTCAATGTGATGATGAGGGTCACAGAGACCGAACTGTCATGACTTTTCACCAAATGCCCACAGAGTGATTCTTAGTGTTCTCCCAAGCCCCCTGAGGGCATGACACTTTGCTGCTGTAGCACAAACATATCTGTAGTCAGCAGGACAATGGAGCCACTGCTTGAATCCAAGAGCAGCACATTCATTTGCTGTATTTGTGACTGTGGCTTCCAGGACGTTTAACTTAGTTTCTATCTTGTCATCAATGTTTACCTGGTTCTGTGGGGCTTTTGAAGTATTCTGAGCCAAATCATTAAGAAAGTGAGCATTTTGCTTGTAGCTAAGGCTACAGTAGACGTCATGGCAGAGGCCAACACAGATACTAAAGTGACTACCCCAAATACCACAGGCAAGAGTGCACCAGTGTTGGGCTGGGGATGTGGCTCAAGCGGTAGCGCGCTCGCCTGGCATGCGTGCGGCCCGGGTTCGATCCTCAGCACCCCATACCAACAAAGATGTTGTGTCCGCCGAGAACTAAAAAATAAATAAATAAATATTAAAATTAAAAAAAAAAAAAAAGAGTGCACCAGTGTCGATTCAGCTGGATAGGCATCTGTTGTGGGGCTCGAACCCCAGCATCAGATACCAGGGCTCTGAGGGTTAGCTGGGATCATAACAAAGGAGGGTTGGTAAGCACAAGCACTTCCTGTCCTTTATTCTACCTGGAATGCAATTAGCCAGATTGCAACTTTGACAAGTCATGTGGTATTTTTCTTCTGCCCTGTTTACTTTTATATTCCCAGGAATTAAAACATAAGGAGACTGTACACAGGCCTGCAGGCCACGCAGGGAGCCACTTCACAGCTCTGGTCCCGGGCCGCTTGGTGGTACTGGGGTATATGATGAGGTCCGAGGCAGCGGTCACACACCACCGTGGCTGAAGGCACAGTCGTACTGACAAGCCCTCCGGGAGTCATGATTTCAGTGTGGGTGTCTCTTATCAAGTCTATGAGACCAATCTAATGAATCCACTACTGCCAGGGACATCGTGTGGCACTGGCATAATATGGGCACGCTCCACCCAGTTAGGAAAGGCACTCATTCTACTGTAGTGTCATCAGGGCCACGAGGTATGGGTGGATGCCCCGCGGGAGACAGTTATGTCCTTGGGAAGTCCCATTTTTCTAATTGTCTGGAAATACTTTTTTAAATCCCAGAGGCCAGTGACAAGGGCTACTGGGTCCCCCATATACTACTTCATCTCTTGGGCTGAGTTTAAACAGCCAGTATTTTCACTGAGGACCAGCATAGAGGCCGTTCCCCAGTGTGACCAGTATCCCTAAGCCCAGTTGTGTGAACAGGGGCAACAGGTTCATCTGAAAACTCCCGCCGCGTGTGCCCCAGGTCAGTACTGGAGCGGATTCTCCATCCATAGAGTCAGAGTCACCAGGGTGGATCTGGGAACTAAGTCAGGAAGTTTCCCGTGACCCCCACCTACCTGACAGTTCACAGAAGCCAGCACAGCACAAACATGGTGGCTGCAGACAGGATGACCGCCCTGTGGTGGGCCCCCTGTCCACGGCTGCAGCGGGCTCTCGAGTCGTCCGCATGTGGCTTTAAGCATTCTGGGTCTGCCGAGCCTTCTTCGCGCCCCTCCTCTTCCTCCTCGCATCCTGTTCCTGGTGGAAGTCGGGGCCAACACGTCAGCGTGGGCTTCAGCTGTGTGGACTGTGGCTGCGGATCCTCCACGGTGGTGACCAACAGCAGGCTCAGGTACCCAGACGGGGTGAACAGCACCTTCTGGAAAGACACAGAGTGGCCTGTTCCCCACATGACCCCTGGATCTGGTCCCCTCCACTGCCCTGTTGTGAGTCTCTCCAGCAGTCCAGGCCTGGAAGCCCGGGCAGCGAGAGTTGTGGCCCTCAACTGCAGCGGGACCCTCAGGGTTGCAATTCAAAAAATCTACAACAAACAGCACGTTTCCAAGGACTCTGTGGGGCTCCGGCTCCCCTTTTTGTTTTGCAATTGTAATATAAGGGGTAAGAGAGCCCACTCTACCATGGCCTGGCCTTGAGGATCATTAGAAATACCAGTTCGTGATCAATATGGTATTGATCACAAAAGTGTTGAAAAGAAGAACTGGTATAAGCTGAAGCGTCATCGGTTTTAATTTGCAGACAGCCCAGGACTTGAGAGCAGCGAAACAGGGAGCGATGGCTTCATGTGTATTTTGTCCTGTTCGAGGGGTGGCAAAAATGAAGCGAGAACAACTATCTATAGTAAAGTGAACACCACACAGTTCGTTCAGATTCAGGGGTACGAGTCACATCCATCTGCCACCACCGGTTTGGTCGCAGACCTCGGGGATGAACTCCAGTGGCTAAAACTGGGGTGTGTACAACACAAGGAGGACATGGGCAAAGAACCTGGCGAGCTGGTTCTCGGGTGATGTGGAATTCCCCGCGGAGGCCGAGAGCGTTCTGATGACATGCTGTGTGAGAGGACTGAGCCCAGGCCTGCACAGACAGCAGCCGCTGAAGGGCCTGGGAGCGTGAGCTCGGATGCGTCCAGGGAAGCGGGGGTACTGCCGCCCACACAGAGCTTTCTGTAGGCCACCCAACAGTGGTTGTTCCAATGTTCACAGCAACTCCTACCATCGGCACTGTCCTGTGGTATGAACTTCACTGGCAAAGTGCATTAGGGCACAAACAGAGCTTGAAGCTCTGCTTGCTGTGCAGAGGTGTAAGGGGCTTGTATGAGCAAGGCTACGGTGACCAGCCTCACCTGAACTGGAGCCGTGACTGAATACTGTAACTGCATCAGCTATTGGCTGGACACGGAATTTTTGGAAAAATGAATGAAGTTCTAGTAGCCAACCCAACAACCTTATTACCAGGATAGTAATTTTCCACTTGGCCAGGAAAATTAGCCCAGCCACCTGCTGAGTATGAGAGGATGGCCAAAGCCACATTGTCGTTGACCTGAAAAGGGCACCACAGTGAAAGGGCTCAAGCCACCAACAATGGTTGAACTCGACTTCTGACTTTAATAATAAGCTGAGCAACGAAATCAGAAAATGGGGTTAAAGATTTTGGAGGAGAGCCAGACGGAGCCGTTGGATAACTCCTGAGGGTTGGGGGGTAGGAGAAGTAGGAAGGATGAACGCACATACAGGCGCCTATCAATTAACCCTGCTCAGTTGTGCAGTCTTGCTTCTGGAGTGAGCTGCTTCTGGAGGGCAGCCCTTGCTTCTGGAGTGAGCTGCTGCGACCGGAGAGGGATCTGCACATAAGATGTCAAATAAAGGGCTCAAACCCGCAGTGGACAATTGTAAGCGAGGCCTTAACCAGTTAATATCTCCCAGTAACTTTTGAAAATCAGTAAGAGTATGAAAAACGTCAGTTCTAATTTGTAAATTTTGTGGATGAATCATACATCCTTCAATTAAACTGCTCAAATACCGAAAAGGAAAGAGTTGCAGGCATTGAGCATTCCGTAAATACAGTGGTGTCCCCAAGTGTCACCACCCTCTCAGCCTGTTCTGCACTAAGCTCCATCCACTTCGATGTCCACCTCAAACCATCACCCTGATACCCAAGCTTTGGCTAGGTGATCCGGTCACTAGGTGGAAAGGCTTCCCGGGCAAGAGTCTCCCACAGGCCCTGTGCAGGAGGAGCCGTGGGGCCACACGGAGCAGGCAACTCAGTTCTTAAAGGTTTTAAAAGAAATGGGTGCATGTGATCCAATGGGCTGACCAACTTCCAGTGACTGCCCCAGCTGCCCTTGCTGCCCAGAGACCCTGGTGTGGTGGGGATAACATGGGGACCCCGGTACTTTTAATTTTGTGTTGGGTGTGGGTTGAGGCACGGGAGCAGAAACAGTCACAATCAGGCTAGCAAAGGTGTGAGCCAGCTCCCTCCCTCCCCACACTCCTCTCCCAAGTCTTCTCTGAGATGCTCTCCCGTCCCCGCGCGGCTCTCTCGGGCAGGGTCCTCCTCCAGGTCCTGTTCCTTCTCAGAAGGTAAGGGCCCTGCGGGGAGGAACGCTGCGGTCGGCAGAGGACGTGTTGAATGTTCACGATCTTCCTGGCATTTTGGGAAGCCGGGAATCGTGTCAGGAGCCTACCATTCCACACCTTCTACGATGGGTCGAGACCATCTCGTACCCATGACCATGAAGGGAGAGGCGCTGCGGGTGCCTCTCCGGGTCCTCAGCCGCACACCTAGCATGGAGCTCTTCACCAGTTTCCCCACGTCTCTGTATCTACTGTTCCCTCCTCAGGGAACCGAGGACAGGTTTCAGGAACAAATCCCAAACCCTGCGACAGCTGCGCCTTCTCTACGGGGCGGCCCGTGACTTGAGCATGACTTTAACGTGTCAACATAGGGAGCCCTGTCTCTGGATCCAGCTTTCCCGTGTCTGACACCTGGCCGGAAACGTGTGCTCCCCGTCTTTAACCGATGCCTGCCTTCAGAGGGTCCTCCATCTGAATCCAATGAAGAAGTAGCCCTGGATCCAGTCCCTGTTTGGGCCCTAACTGCTGCCAGCAGCTCGGCCGCTGGTTCAGGAACCCAGGGGTGATGGAGGATCGAGAAACACACAGAGACACATGGAGAGAAGACGCTGGCCCGGGGGGTGGCCAAGCCCTGGTGAGGCTGGACGGACACAGAGCTCGCTCAGCACGGGGATGATACAGGTTTTGTCGTCAGAAGGTGATTTGTGAGAAAGCTTTAGCAAAGCGGGCAGTCTGAAGGACGCAGAGAAACTGGCAAGACGTGGAGGTCACCTTGTTAGGCCTGGAGTCCTCTACCCCAGGGACAACTCCCAGGGGCGTTGGAACCCCAGGTTCTGACTGTCAGAGGCCTGTGCCCTCACACAGCCCCTAGGGCTGGTGTTACCATGGCACCAGGCATCGCGACCCACACTCTCCACAGTCAGCTCCAGGGCAAAGCAGCCTGAAGGGGATCAGAAACCAGGGTTCCAGTCCCTGCTCTCCACGGCCATGGCTGAGGGGAGGGGCCCAGCTCCCTTGACGTCCCACGGCTTCTGCTGTCTGAGGATGGGTGGAGCCAAGCAGAGTCCATTCTTTATTGGTGACACACTTTGGAAACCAGGCAGTCTCGGGAAGACCTTGTCTCTGGACCTCTCTCGGCATCTGGCCTTCGTACTCTTGTCATGCTGAATGACGGTTTGACGAGTATGTGTCTCATTTCCCCAATAGACGGTCACTCTGGCAGACGAGTGATTCTCATTGTGCCCGGTGGCACTGAGAACAGTCCCGTGTGGGGTGGCCCCTTCATGAGTCCTTGCTAGGACCCTCATGGGTCCTTCTAGAACTTGTGATGTGCATGGTGACAACGAGGCTCCTTGGCTTCTCAGGTGACAGCTGGGGCCCCACTTGGGGCCCTCCAGCTCTGACTTGGGACAGCCTGCTGGTTCCTTTGCCCTCGGATGAGGAGGAGTCTCCGGGGCCAGGGGAGCGGGAGAGTCCCGGTGCACCCCACCCAGGTCTTGCCCAGACGACATTTCTGCAGCCTGCCGTGCCGTTCCCAGGGCATTTCCCAAGGCGTTCACGCTGAGGATGGGTTGGCTCCTGTCGGGGCCTGGCCGAGCCCAGCCGTGTTTGGGCACACCCCTGACTGCATGCCTGTGCTTCAGAGCAGCGGGGCGCTTGGGTTCTGAGTTTTCCTTCTCTAATCCTGTGGCAAAGGTCCAGGGATAGCCCGGAGCAGGCCCTGCTGCCAAGCAACTGGCTGCTTATGCCCTCCTGTGTCTATGGCCCAGCCCATGAAGCTTTGTCGTGGCCAGGGCCAGGGCCTGTGCGGTCACACACTGGGGTCTGCATCCCCATGTGCGTCCACCATGGTGTCTACGCCTTAGGGTCATGGGAACCCTGTGCCGACCCACCCATGGGAGGCTTGGCACAGTGCCTAGCAGGCATTGAGCACTCAGTAAATAGAGTGGTGTCCCCGAGTGTCACCACCAGTATAAATGGCACAGAATATTTGCAAGGGAAGGAGAGCTGTCAGCTGACCAGCCGCACCAGGCCTGCCACCCTGGGGCCTCCTGCGGAGCGAGCCGGCCCCTCTTGTCACGCAGCAGCTCAGTTCTTGGGTCAGGACGGGACACCCCTTGCTGGGCCACAGCCTGTCTCACCATGGGCCTTGCTTTCAGGAAGGAGCCATCCTGGGCCTCTAGCAGCATTGTCCCCAGGAGTGGACTGGCTTCTTGTGTGTCCCAGCACAGGGTCACTGGACAGGGAGAGGGAGTTCCAGGCCGGTCCTCGGGGGCAGGAACTGAATCGGACTTAGAGGGACGGGGTTGAAGGGAGCAGAAGCGTTGGCCTGGAGATGTCCCCGAGAGGCAGCAGGTGTGTGGGCGGGCGGCCAGGGCCCGAGGAACTCAGCCCTGCTGGGACTTGACCTTGGGTCATCAGGGGGAGGATTCTTTGAGGGTCCTGGGGCAGGTCTCCAGGAGAGTGCTCCGTCTCAGGCCTCCTGTCAGCGCTGGGAAGAGGGAACAGAAACCAGCAGGGCCGAGGCAGGGCAGAGTGGCGGAGGGAGGGGCACTGCGCTGCGGCCCCGGGCTGCCTGCATCGCGGTCCACGGAGTCATCACCACTTTATGTCTCTGAATGTGATTCCTGTGAAAACCAAAAGGACCTAAAAACCTCGTGCAGCCGGAGCACGGGCCCTTCTGCTGCGTCTCTGACAGCTCTGTGGGGGGTGGAACGGGGCCTCCCCAGGTCCGCTGGCAGCCTTCAGGAGTGGGGGAAGGCTCAGAACCCCGTTCCAGGTGGGGTGTGGTGACCAAGGCCACAGAAGGGGCAGATCTGCAGAGCAGGGTCCCCAGGGCAGAGCAGTCCACCGAGGCCCAGCCGAGCTGCCACCCCAGGCCCTACTCTAAGGGTGAAGTCCAAGGGGTTTTGACACCGATGGACCCACACGCCTGCCGTCCCAGTCCCAGCCCGCCCGTGGAGCATTTCTGTCCCAGGGCGCCCCCTTTGCCCTTAGCGTCGGGGACCTGCTTCCTGTCGCTGTGGGCTGGTTGTGTTTCTAGAGCGCCCTACAAGTGCGGTCAGGCCGCGTGTGCTCTGTGGCTTCTTTCACGCAGCCCCAAGGGGTGGAGATCCACGATCCAGCCCCTCCTCTCCTGCGGCCCAGTGTGTGAGGGTGTGCCAGGGTTTGTTGATCCATTCCCCTGGTGATGGGCATCTGGGTTGCTTCCAGCTTGGGGCTGTTTTTGATGCTGCCATGAACACCTGCCTGCAAGTCCCCATGTGGGCGGGTTCCCTTCTCAACTGCAGCCTCCGGATCACAGGTGATGACACAGCTGCTCGGCTGTCCCCCAGGTGGCCCCACCAGGCCCCACTGGTCCCACATCCTCACCCACTGTGGATCGCCCTTGTTTTTCGCTGCAGCCATCCGCCTGGTGGGCAGTGGTAGTTTACTGTGTGTGTGTTTAGTTTTTTTGGATACTGATCTTTAGCATCGTCTAACGGGCTGTTAGCCACTCTGCTCTTCAAGTGATTTAGATTTATTACTAGTCCTGTGTGCGTCATGCTGGGATCACTCCCAGGCCTCATGTGTGCTGAGCACGTGCCCTGACATGGAGCCAAAGCTGGCCCTTGTCCACCTTCAGTCGGGCAGTTGGATTCGTGTGCCTGAATGGCAGGAGACCTTTAAGCGCTTCGCAGAGGATGTCTGACCATGGGCACAAGCAGATATCCACAGCGTCTCTCACTCTGACTTGCCTTTCACTTGAAGAGTTGAAGATTTCAATAAATTTAACTATGAACTTTGTGAATTCCAACATCATTTTATTTTTGTTTAGTTATTTTTTGTATTTTGTCTAAGAAATCTGGGTCTGCACCACTGTTCTCTGAATTAGTTTTGCATCCCTAAGTCCTGGGCATTTCCACAGAACTTCAACAGACAAACTGTTGATGGAGTTCGTCACTGAAGGCCTGCGGGGCTCTAGCGACTTTGTTTAAACTCCCAGCTCTACTTTTTGGCATAGACTTCTATTCGGAGCTGTTCTGATTTTCTATTTCGTTTTCAATGAGCTTTGGGACTCCTGGGCGGGCTGTGGGCTTCACCCTCTTGGACCGTGTCTCGGGGAATGATGGTCGTAGGTTTGTTTTTATAAGGATGACGATAAAAACTTGAAAACCACTAACTAAAGCCACTGCCTCTGTTGATGGATCCAGAAGAAGGCTGGGCCAGGATGAGGGGTTCATGTTCCCACAGGTCCTGGGCCTGGCACGGAGGCGGCCAGCTTCCCGCAGGATTCTGCCTGTCCACGCGGGCTTCCAGAGCCCCTGGCTAGGGCGGAGGCTGGTGAGCGGCAGGACGGCTCTGAGCCCGTTTCTTCTGCCTGCCGGGGGGATAACAGCAGCAGGTGCCCGTGTGGCCCAGGACACGGCAGGGCAGGCCCAGCAGAGTGTGGCGTGGACACACCTGGGTGAAGAGCTGCTGCTTCAGCCTGGGGGCCCCAGAGCCGGTTCCCATCTCACACGACCCTCAAGACGAGTGGGAGAAAGAAAGGCAGGTTGGGCAGGGCCGGATGGGCAGAGAGCAGCCTGCCCCATGTGTGGTCACCATCGGCCTGTGAGGTTTGGAGCCTCCCAAGGCCATCCCAGGGCCAGCATGTCCTCCTGCCAGCCCCAACCAGGCCCCTTGGTACCAGGCTGACAAGGGCCTCCCTAAGTAGAGGCCGCAGTTCCAGCTCCAGGGTGAAGGGAGGGACGGGCCTGGTGTCCTGCTGGCCACCACCCTGGGAGCCCCACAGACACCTGGGGCTCCTGGGCACTGCCCACCCTCTCCGGGCCTGGGTGGCAGGAGGCTGAAGGCTGGCAGTTCAGGAGGGTGGGCCTAACTCCCTCTCAGCACGGGGTGTAATTAATTTTCCTGAAATAGGCAGGGCGGCCCAGTGGTTGTGCCTGTCTGAGTCAGGTGGTGATCACTGACTCTCACGGGGATGGCGTGCTACCCACCACTCAGAATTCAGAGGGCCCGCTGTCCCCGGCCCTGCTGGGGTGGCAACTGGGGCCAGGGGGCACAGGATACTCTGCCCTGCGCAGAGCACCTGCCAGCCAAGAGCCACATGCAGATCACAGGTGAGGTGGCCACCAAGGGCTCAGGGACCGTCACGAGGCTGCTGGGGGAGGGGACCCCAGGAAAGCTGATGGGGGCAGCCGGAGCTACTTTGTGAATAAAGTCCCAAGCCAGATCCTGCTGGGGGAAGGGCCGCACCTCAGCAATGCCACCATCAGAAGAAGAGGAACCGGCCCTGCTGTGCCTGCCCCGGTCAGCAGCAGTGGGCAGAATGGGAGGGGGTGGGGCAGGTCCTGGGTCGGCCCCTCTGTCCCCCACGTGCTGTGGGCATGCTGTCACTCTTCCTGGGCCGATCCAGGAACGGAGCTGCAGGAGGGGGTGGTCCAGTACAGGGGTGCAGTGGCAGCCACCTGTGCCAGTGGCCTGTCTGCAGGGGCAGCTGGGACAGCTCTTCTCAGGCCTGAGCTCTCAGGGCTGTGGGCATTTGTGTGGAGTCCTCTCCCACCCAGGGACCACAGTCCCACCCCCTGTGGGGTTGTCCAGCTTCACCCACAGGAGCCCCCAGACCAGCTTCTGGCTCTGAAGCCCCGCCCCCTTCCCGGGCCAGTGACCGTCCTCCTGGCTCCTCCCACAGAGGCCTACCCTAGTGTGGTCACAGTGGCCCCCTCTGTCTACCTCCTGGCGCTCATGGCAGTCTATTTATTTATTTATTTATTTTAGTTTTTGGCGGACATAACACCTTTGTTGGTATGTGGTGCTGAGGATTGAACCCAGGCCGCACGCATGCCAGGTGAGCGCGCTACCGCTTGAGCCACATCCCCAGCCCTCATGGCAGTCTTACAGGTCAGGAACTGAGGGCCAGCTGCACCAGGACTGGGCCTGCGTGGTCCTGTGCCTGGGGACAGTGTTAGCAGGGGGATGGACCCGCCCCGGTCCCCAGCTGCAGGACCCCCCGTCAGACCTGGGGACATGTGGGGACACTTCCTTGGCATGGAGGCAGGTGCGGACTCTGGAGGTGGGAGTGGCCGGGCTGTGTCTACCTCCTGTGCTCAGGGATCCTCTTCCCAGCCACAGGCGAGGCCCCATGGTCCTCACAGGGTTTCAGTTGGGGAAACAGGTCACAGGGGTCAGTGGGGCCCTGCTGGCCTGACCATCACAGCAGAGTCCAGGTGGAATGGGCCCACCGCTCTTGGCCCGGTTAGGAGTTTCTGTGTCCCTGGGCTCTGTGGGGCACCCCGGGCTCCCCATGTGGTCTCCCCCAAGCCTCGGGCCAGCCCAGTTCACAGAGTGCCGATCCCAGGGTGGAGGCCTAGGGCTGGCGAAGGGCAGGGTGTGCGCAGGACGCTGGGGCCAGGGCCTGCCCATGGAGCCTCTGTGTTCCTGCTACTTCTGCCTGTGGAGCCCGTCCTGCTGAGCAGCGGGGAGGACAAGGCCTTGGGCTCAGCATCAGGAGGTGGCTCCAAATGTCCCTCATTCTTTCTAAGAAGGAGTGAGTTAGGGGTTGAACTATGTCCCCAAACAATGTGCGTGAGTCCCAGCCCTGAAGCACACGAATGTGACTCAGCTGAAAATGGGGTCACTGCAGGTGTAACACGGTGAGTTAGGAGGAGGCCACGTGGCCCAGCAGGGTGGATCCCCAAGTCCAACATGGCCCGTGTCCCTACAGGAGGACGGGCATGTCAATCAGGAGGCCGTGTGACGTGGGGGCAGGGACTTGGAGCCGGGCCACTGCAAGCAGAGGACCCCTGGGTGGTGGAAGCCGGAAGGGCTGTCCCCTGGAACCCGGAGAGAGCACAGCCCCTCCAACACCTGGGGTCAGACTTCTGTCCCCAGCGCTGAGAGCAGACTCCTGGGTCTCAGGCCTCGGTTGGTGGCCATTTGATTCACCAGCCAGAGAACCCCCTCAGAGACCCAAACAGGCAAGTTCCCACCACGAAGGACCAAGGACCCCCGGCACGGGCCTCGGGGTCTGCCGGCAGCCCCGGACCCCGTGGCCACAGCCCCCTTTCTGGTTTCCGGGGCTCAGTGATGTCCCCTGCTCTCCTGCCCACACCCTGCCCCAGGGTCCTGGCTTGCAAAGAGGAGAGACTCCTCCAACCAGGGCCCTGTTTCTGCCTGGAGAAGAGCATCTAAAACCCGCCTTCTCAGCAGGTGGACAGCTGGTGGGGAGCCCGGAGCTGTGGGGGGGGCCCCAGCCACCGCCTGACCTCCTTTCCTCCCACATCTGCTTCCCCCTCTTGCGGGGTGCCAGAGGGCCCTCGCCCCACAGCCTCAGAAGGGACCACCATGCACAGAGATCAGACCCTGTCCCGCCACCGGCGGGGGTCCTGGCTAGGCAGGAGCCCCCCACCCCTAGCCTCCTGAGCCACAGAGCCCCCATCCCCCAGCCTCCTGAGCCACGGAGCCCCCCATCCCCCAGCCTCCTGAGCCACGGAGCCCCCCATCCCCCAGCCTCCTGAGCCACGGAGCCCCCCATCCCCCAGCCTCCTGAGCCACGGAGCCCCCCATCCCCCAGCCTCCTGAGCCATGGAGCCCCCCATCCCCCAGCCTCCTGAGCCATGAAGTCCCCCATCCCCCAGCCTCCTGAGCCATGAAGCCCCCAGCCTCCTGAGCCACGGAGCCCCTCTCCCCCAGCCTCCTGAGCCACCCCCCAGCCTCCTGGGCCACGGAAACTTCACCCCCAGCCTCCCCCGCTCTCCCCCAGCCTCCCCTCCCCCCCAGCAGTCCCAGGCCATCCCTGGGCAGTGTGTCTGGGGAAGCCCCTTGCTGCTCTCCATGGGGCTGAGGCTTACCTGCCCTCCCCCCTCCAAGTCCCACCTGCTGGTCTGTCCACTGGGGCACCCAGGGGCGGCAGGCAGCTGTAGCCCAGGGGCCTTGGCGGGGACCTGAGGGGAAGGCCATGGTGGCCCCCACGGCCATGCTGGAGGCCCGCCACACGGCCCTTTCTGTGTCTCCCCCACTCTGGGGTCCGTGGTTCTTCCTGACTTTGTGTTGAGAAAGGTCAATTTCACAGACCTCCTGTGTCCCTGTCACCAGGCTGGCCCAAGCCTCATGTGCCATCCTGTCACTGCTGCTGGGCCCAGAGAAGGGCCTGTCCTGGGCAGAGGGCCGGTGGCCTGCCCACTGGAAGAAGGGACATGGGATCACTCTGCGAGGAAAATGACTTTCCCTGAACTGGTGGGGCTCGTCCAGGGCAGAGCGCCAGGACCAGGACGAGGAGGTGGCAGACGGGGCCAGCAGGGTCCCCACCCCCCATCAGAACCCTGGGCACATGTGGGTCCTGCTGAGCCTCCCGGGGGTGGCCGGGGGTGGTCCTCACTGCACTGTCCCGATTCCAGCAACGGGGGTGGGGTCCCACTCTGCAGAGAGGCTGCCTCTGTCCTGGTCCCCGGGAGGCCGCTCACCAGCGGTTCTCACAAGGAGCGGCCAGTGGGTGGGAGGGAACTTGGCCCTGAGAGGCAACGACTGTTGTGACCAGGGTCTGGCTGTGCTCAGATGCCCCACGCCCGTGCCCCCAGAGCACCCCTGCAGAACAGTACAGCCTGAGAGCTGGCCTGCAGGTGCAGAGCCGTCCCACGGCCAGATGGGCCTGGCTCAGCCAGGTGGGCTGGCGCCTGCCTCGAAGGTGACGAACCTAAGGTGAGGTCCACAGTCGGCGGTGCTGCAGCCCCAGCCAGCTCCAGGGCGCAGGAGAGGGAGTGGACCCAACTTGGCCTGCGGAAAGCAGAAGAGGGGAGCCGTGTGCCGCCCAGCTTGCAGGGGCTCCCACCAGGACTCTACCCCTGACCCCAGGGAGGTGCAGCCCTGGAGCCTGGACAGCCACTGGGCTGGAAGGGCTTCACCAGGAGCAGCCCAAGTTGGGCCACACGTGTGTGAACCTGGGTGTGCAGATGGGTTGAGAGCTGCCCTCTGCTAGTTCTGACTCGGGCAGCGCCAGGCTTGAAGGGCACCTTGTTCTGTGCCCGCGTCGGGGAGGAAACTGAGGCTCAGGCACCGGAGACCCAGCACGCCAGCCAGCCTGTCAGACGAGCTGGGGTGTGACCCCAGGTCAGGTGCCCAAGACCGACATAGCCTGGCTGACCAAGTGGACACGGGCCAGCTTCTGGCAGAAGGCAGAGGGCTTCTCAAGATGGTTGGCATGAACTCAGGGAGAGGTGACCACAGGAGGGGGTGTCCACCAGGGTGAAGGTGAACACAGGGGAGAGGTGACCACAGCAGAGAGGTGACCTGGGGGAAGGTGACTACAGGGAAGAAGTGACCTGGTGGGAGAGGTGCCCATAGGAAGAAGTGACTACAAGGAGGAAAATGACCAGAGGAGAGATAACCACAGGGGAGAGATGACCATAGGAGGGGGTGACCACAAAGAAAAGGTGATCACAAGGGGAGGTGAACATAAGAGGTCACTAGAGGAAGAGGAGACCACATGGGGCAAATGACCTTGGGGTAAAGAAGGCGACTACGGGGGAGATGGTCACAGGGGGAGGTGACCACAGGGATGATGCCCTCCTTGCTCAGTGGGGGTGACCACCTGTGTCCTGGCCTGTAGGGAGGCCCTGTGTGTGCTGTGCTCCTGGGACAGATGCTGCCCCCATGGGCAGTGGGCCTTGCCTCCCCAGGCCTGCAGCCCAGGCTCACTGACTCCGGGGGCCTGGAATCCACAGTGCCTTGTCCCTCTGCCACCCAGCCACCACCCTGCCTAGGCATCAGCCCCCCTGAGGTCTGGGCCCTGAGGCTGCTGTGACGCAGGCCAGCTGCTGGCCAGGCAGGGCTGTGCCGAGCTGAGCTTGGGCAGGAGGGCGTGGAAGCCTACAGCTCAGCCCCTGGGCAGGGGAGCGGAGCAGCTGTGCCCACGCCGCTTGAGTCTAGGCCTGGGTGGGACACAGCAAGGCCACGTGGTGGGGCCTGTCCAGGAGGACAAGGGCCAGGGCCTGCGCAGACGGAGGTGGGCATTGTTGTGCTGAAACCACAGGGCAGACCTCTCTGCGGCCGAGCAGCCCCTGCGCTCCGGGCAGAGGGGCTGGTGCTCCTGTGGCCCTGACCCTGCCGTCGCCAGCTCAGCCCTGCTCTGAGAGGCCCTGGAGGAGCCCCTCCCCTGTCCAGGCTCCGTGTGACAGCAGAGATGTCACCGCAGAGGCTGCCCCTCCTCAGCCCGGGAACGCAGGCATTTGCTGTCCTCTGCGTGACTTCTGGCCTCCAGGCTTGTCCCAGCACAGCTGGGACACCGTGTCCACCCGTTGAAGAACATGGAAGTCACTTCTCCCAACTTCCCTCCCGAGGCCTGAGCGGGGGAGGTGTGGGTGGAGGGGAGGCACCTGGTGCCCTGGCAGTGCGGAGCAGTGACTCGGGGGCCGTGACTCACCGGGGTGAGGTCTCCGGAGGCTGCCCTTCCCTGCCCCCAGCTCTGCTCAGAGACTGCAAAATTAGCACTTCTGACCTTGGGTTGTGGCCACCAAGGAGCCCTCGAGGCAAAGCCCCACTCGGTGTCGTGTCCAGCCTCAACCGAGGGCCAGTGCAGCTTTCTGGAGTGTGACAAGCTCCTGGTTGGCCCAGTGCTCTGGGGAAGGCCCTGCAGCCCCGGGGCTCCCAGCTGGGCCGTCCCACCCTGAGTACACAGCCCTGGAAGCAGCTCCTTCCCAAGGCCCAGCACCATCTTTACGGCTGCCCCAGAGACTGACCAGAGACTGGAGCAGGGCCCTGGGGACAAGGTGAGATGAGGAGCCTCAGGGCCACCTCTGGTCGTCGGTCAGTCGTGGCTGCTCCTGTGGTGACTTCCAGAGGAAGGACTGAGGCTGCAGCAGAATGGCTTGAGGGAGGGTGGGCTTCCCTGCCTCGCGGCTCCTCCCATAGTGTCCCATCACTCAACTCCAATCCAAGCTCAGGGCCTGCAGGTTCACCTTGGGAACAGTGGCCTAGCAAGTTTGGGGCAGGTCACCGGGGTCATCTGAAGAAGGCTGTCCAGGGCCCGTTGGAGAGGGCAGCACCTTGGCCATCACTGGGAGTCCTGGATCCCGGAAGCTGAGTTCTTGGTGATGCCACTAGCCAACAATCCCCTGGGCTCCAGCTCATTGGAACTGCTGTTCCAGGTCACGTCACAGAAGCCAAAGCCAGGGGTGAGAGCTCTGCGGACTTTAAATAAAATGTCTTGCTCTCTGCTCCATTGTCAACTGACCTTGCCACTCCCGGGTCGGGCAGGGAGGACAATGAATCCGCTTCCTATGGAGGGGTGGGTCTCGTCAGCCTCTCCCCCTGGCTGGAGCCAAGGCCCCCTGGCCGGCCAGCTCAGGCCCGCCTGCTCTACCCCAGGCTGCTGAGCCCCCCCTACGCTGACCTGAGACCTGGGGACAGGGTCCCAGGACCGACTGCTGCGGCGAGGGACGAGGCCCGCTGTGCACACGGGTGGTCCAGGCTCGCTGGCCAAGCCTGGCTGCCCTCTCCCTCTCCCCCCACCTCCTGAAAACAGACACGCAGAGTGACCGCAGCACTTCCTCACTCACACCAGTGACCGACGGGCACTCCCCAGGACACTGCCTGATGGTGGCCCTGGAGGCTCTCCTCCCTGGCCTTGAGACCCCGGGGGCAGGTGCCCCGACACTGGTCACTTGAAGTGGTCCGAGTGCGCCCACCAGCTCGGCACTTCCTGTCCCGTGGGTGCCCTTCCAGGGCTCGGCTGGTGCCTCTCCATCTGGGGATCACTGTCCCCCTGTCCCCCCAGTCTCTGGGCTGGCTCCCCGTGTGCCCGACCCTGAGGACTCTCACACCAGCACCCCCAGTAGGCCAAGCTGGGGCTCCGAGGGCCTCGTGGGGTGGTCTGTAGGGAAGTGTGACCTGGTAGGCTTCTCAGAGTGTGGGGCGTGGGGCGTTGGGGGACAAGGGGACTCTGCCATGTCCATCTGTGGCCCTTGGCCTCTGATACCAGGGCTCTTATAAAACAACTTCTCCTCCTCCTCTCATCTTCCTCTTCCTCCTCCTCCTCTTTCTTCCTCTTCCTCTTCTTCTTTTTTTTTCTGGTCCTGGGGATTGAACCCAGGACCTCATTCATGCTATCCGAGTGCTCTACCCCTGAGCTGCACCCCTAGCACTTTTTATTTTTTGAGACAGGGTCTCACTAAGTTGCTGAGGCTGGCCTCAAACTTACAATCCTCCTGCCTCCGCCTCCCAAGTCACTGGGATTATAGGTGTGCACCACTGCATCTGGCCATCCTTTGAATTCAATTTTGCTTTATTTTAATCATATAAAATCAAATCCCTCCCAAGTCACTGGGATTACAGGTGTTTGCCACTGTACCCGGCTTCTGGCAAAGCCCAGTCCTGCGGTAGCTGGACTCCAGGTGGTCTTCAGACCTGCCTAAGGTCCTGCAGGGAAGCAGAACCAATGGGCCAATGTTTACTTATTTTAAGGAATTGGATCATGTGACCACAGAGGCAAGAGCCCCAGGAAAGCCTACGGGGTGGCCCAGCCCTGTCCAAGTCCAGCCCACAGCAGTCCCAGCCCTGGGACCCTGAGCAGAGAGGCGAGCCCCTCCTGCCTCAGCCCCCTGGTCTCAATCCCCAGCGGGGGGCTGAGTCCCACCATCTGGGGAGGGCGCTAAGCTTCACTCTCTCTGAGTCAAACATCCGGCAATACCCTCAGAGAACCACCTGGAACAACGTGGGAGCCAGTGTCTGGCCGCCTTCTGGCCTAGGCAAGTTGACACATCGGAGCAGGCCCTGGGGTCACGGAGTCTGCGTGCCTCTGGGATGTGGTGGTGACATCTAAGCCGAGGTCGCAGATGACATTGGAGTCGCCCCGGCTCTCTCCTGGGTCACTTGCCTGAGGGGACCTGGTGCCTTGTGAGGACTCCCGTCACCCCATGCAGACGCCCACGGGTTGGGACGGAGGCCACTGAGGCCTGAGGAACGCAAGGCCTCTGCCAGCAGCAGGTGACTCGGCTGTCTCAGCCACGGCTTCTCTGGCTGGCCACGCCTGAGGTGGCACAGCCCTGTGACACCTGGGCTGTACCTCGTGACAGACCCCGAGCCAGGACCACCCCGCCAGCCTGCTTTCAACCCCTGCCCATCGAAACTGCCCAGTCCTGGGGTAACTTGCTACATGGTGACAGGTGACACACGTGTGCTCCCCATACATACCTGAACATCCTTCAAGACGGGTTAGATCAGGAGGGCCCTGCCCCCTACCCCTCCCAAGGAGGAGGGACGATGATATTTGCCAGATATGCCCCTGTGCTGTTCCCCTCCCAGCCTCCCAGCCTCCCTCGTATGTGATCCTGTGGTTAGCCATGGCCCCGTGAGCTCTGGGCAGACGAACCTGGGAGTCTTCCTTCCCGGATACTCCCAGGCTTTGTGCTCCACACTCCTCCCCTGCTGTGGGCCCCATCTGGTGGTGGCATCTCAAGGTGGAAGGGACAGTTGGCCTGGTGGAGAGGACCAGGCCCATCAGCAGAGTGTTTGGCAGTGGAGACGTCTGTTGTCATGGTGTTGAGCCATGAGTGGGGGGCGTGTCTGTTGTTGCATGGTGGCTCAACCTGTCCCGACTCACCCGTGGCAGACGTGTTAGTCAGCCTTCCATTGCTGTGGCCAAGTGTCTGACACAAACAACTTAAAGGAAGAAAGGCTGATTTGACACACAGTGTTAGAGGTCTTCGTCCACGGTTGGCTGGCACCCAGGCAGAAGCACCACTGCAGGACGTGGGGAGGACAGCAGCTCTGCTCGTGGTGGGTGCTGGGCAAGATCTAGTCCCTAAGGCACATCCCCAGACCCCCTTCTGTCGTCCCACCTCCCACACCTTCTACCACCTCCCCAGATCCGTTCAATGAGTGTTCCACCCCGTGGGTGGGCCCACTGATGAGGCCCTATGGTCCCATCATGTCCTAAAAGCCCACCTCTGAGCACGTGACACGTTGGGGACACTCCAGTTCCAAGCCGGGAGAGCAGATGACAAGAGCAGTCAAGGTACGGGGCCCACGCAGCCCGTGGTGGCAGTTCCAGATGGTGGGCTGAGACAGGCCCTGGGCAGCCCTGGCGCAGCCTGGTGGGGAGCTGGCCCCAGCCTCAAGCCCTCACCCCTGCACTGCAGACCGTGGGGTGCGTGGTGTCACCAGAGCCAGGCACCCCAACGCTTGGTGCCTGGGGGCCAAGGGTGTCGCCCACACCCATGGCTGGTGCTGGCCCTGGGGAGGTCCCTCCCACATCTCCCTCTCCCTTACCTCTTGCTGGAGGAGACCAGGGCCTGGGGGAGCTGGCGCACATGTCACGGTCACCACACTCGGCAGCAGTGGGGGAGGAGGAGGCCCTGCCAGGTGGGGTCTCTCCAGCGGGGGTCAGTGGCCAGGCTCTGAGAAGCCCTCCGGGGTCTGCCTGCAGAGGGCCACTGAGCACCCTGGACCCCCGTCTGGGCCGAGGTCTTCTGGCCCTGGGTACCTCCTCCCATCCTGCGGCTGGGACAGAGGGGCTGGAACCCCTCCACCTCTGGCCGTCCTTGGGCTTGGCCAACAGGACGGGGAAACTGGCAGGTATGACGGTCAGTTTCACAGGTCACTGCGGTCAGACTGTGGCACCCAGGTAAATAACACTAGTCGGGGTGTCGCTGGGAAGGCATTTTGTAGATGCTGCGGACACCTGCGGTCAGTTGGCGTTAAGGAAAGGCGTCCTGTTGTCTGGGGGCCTCACTCAGTCGCCCAAGGCCCTCAGAGGCTTCCCAGGAAGAGGGATGCCGCCCTAGCCCTGTCTGAGTCCCGCACCCACCTGCCCTGCAGCTCCGGGGCGTCAGCCTCCGCGGTGGCGTGGGCCGGTCCCAGGAGCACGGTCGGCTCTCTGCCTGCGGCTCTGCACCCCAGACCCGAGGGTCCACGGCTGAGCACAGCCAGGCCTGGGTGAAGGGAACACAGAGGTAGACGTCGTCCCTGTTTTGTGCTCTGAACAACACAGTTGAACAGCGATTCGCATGGCACTGACATTGCGTGGGGCATGGCGTGTCACCTAGGTCGCTGTAAGGTGGACACGGGCGTGGGTAGGTCTGTGCAAACATGTCACTTTGTATAAGTGACTGAGGTGCTGCTGTGGGACCTGTGGAGAGGAGGGCCGGCTGTGTCCCTGAGACCCTGGCTGCTCCCGGGCTGCGTCCCTCCACGGGAGGCTGACGCGCCTGTCCCCAGCTTCCCTGTCACGGGGCTGGGAATCTCCGGGGTTAGTCCTGGTACCTGCCTCCCATGCTGGCCGGCCCCTTCGTGACCCTTCACTGTGACCCAGTTTGACCGTAGCGCCTGCTTCCTGCTAGACCCCTGCCTGGCACTGTCCCCTCCCCTGACAGCCAACTGCCATGCCAGGGGACTCCCTGAGCCTTGGCCACCGGGAAAGCTGGCCGCGACCTCCACCCTCCTCAGATTCACCCCACAGCGTCTGAGGCCCTGCCCGCGGGGTGCGGCTCCTACTCCATGGTCAGCCTCCTGGACGACTGTGTGCATGGGCAAGCTGTTAGGAACCCAGGCGAGAGCGCCAGGCTCCCGGTGGCAGGACGGGGACGGGAGGAAGCAGCCCCTCCCTCTGTCCCGGATCCACTCTAAGGAGGCAAAGCCAGGCCCTGGGAGAGCCCCGCGGGGATTTCCTCATCCCTCCTGGCGGTGTGTCCTCTCAGGAAGTCCCCAGCCTCTTCCTGCAGGGTTCCCCTCCAGGGGCTCTGCAGCCTGACCTCACCAGCCTCCCACCGGCCAGGACTGGTTGCCAGGGAAACTGCCTTGGGGGGAGGGGCTGCATCCACTGGAAACCCGAGCCCCTTGGCTTGCCTGGGCCCCTGGGAGAGCAGGGTGGGCCAATGGCGCATGCTGCCTGGGTGACAAGTTTGGATTCTGTTCACCCAGAGCTTTGTGTTGACTTTGATTGTTAAAGGTCTTGCACTAAAATACCCGACTCGACCGAGACATTTTAGCAGCCCCGTAAGTTCTGCACCAGCTCAAGCACCTGGTCCTTCCTGCTCTCTGGGACAGAGTGGGGGCAGCCCGGAGGACAGGAGGGGGTTGGGGCCAGCAGGCCTGGACCTGACCTGTTGAGAGTCCCTGGGGTGCCCGTCACTCCTTGGGGCTTCCCGGCCCTCGCTTGGGCCCGGGGCAAGGAGGAGGTGCATCAGGGGACGAGGGGCCAGCAGAGCTCATCGGGGCGTGGGTGCCATTGGAACAGACTCTGGAGGCTGGAGGGGGGTTTCAGTGTCCACCAGGCCCTGGCCAGCCTGGATGGAAGCCAGACAAACATTAGCACCAGAGGGCCTGACCGTGGGGCCAGGAGAGAGCAGCTCCATGTTCAGCAGCCCTGGGCACCCGGGTCTCCTCGTCCCACCCATGCCAGCCACCGTCCAGAGCACAGCCTGGGCAGGGCTGGGGACATCTGGGGCCTTCGGAGACAAGAGGGGCTTGAGGCCTGGGTCCAAGGGGCAGCAGTCCAGCCCAGTCCCCTGGGCCTCTGGCAGCCCGCCTTAGGCCCAGACCCTCCAGGCTCAGGAAAGCCCATCTCCCATCTGTCCTCATGTGGTGGCCTGGGCTCAGAGTGCCCTAAGGACACCCTCTGTCCTGTGGTGTGACCTCCACAGGGCCCAGCTGGCCTCTGCAGGAATCCCCGCCGTAGGACAGCCCCACTCCCACCTCCAGCAGCCACCCGGCCGGGAAAGCCCCTGGCAGGCCCTGCGAGAACCAGGCACCTGGCCAAGAAGCTGTGCAGGGGCAGCCGCACAGAGGACACACACCACGCAGACACACACTGCACCACACACTGCACAGACACACACTGCACCACACACTGTGCAGACACACTGCGCAGACACACACTGCGCAGACATCCACTGCACAGACACACACTGCACAGACACACACTGTGCAGACACACACAGCACCACACACTGCACAGACACACACTGCACCACACACTGCACAGACACACACTGCACCACACACTGCACAGACACACACTGCATGGCACACTGCACAGACACACACCGTGCAGACACACACTGCGCAGACGCACACGGCACAACACACACTGCACAGACACACACTGCCCAGCACACACTGCAGACACACATGGCATGACACACTGCACAGACACACACTGCACAGACACACACTGTACAACACACATACACCATGAACACACACTCCACAGACACACACACAGACACACCACACACACCACACACACACACTCACACACTCCACAGACACACCCTGCACAGACACACGCCACAACACACACACCATGAACACACAATCCACAGACACACACTCCATGGACACACACACACACACACACCATGAACACACTTTATAGACACACCCCTTCCACACACACACACACACCATGGGCACACACTCCACATTCAAACACACTCCACAGACACACACCTCACAAACACACACTCCACAGAATCACACACACCACAGGCACACCCTCCACACACACACACACATACTCCACATTCACAGACACACCATGGCTGCACACCCCACTGCACTCTCGAGTGGCACACACTGCAAAGATACCTGGGTACACAGGGCACACACACCAAGCACACGCACACTCCTTAGACATACACGCATTCAGAGACACACCCATGGACGTGTGCCTCAAAGACACACGGGATAGACACCCACCAGCCCAGCACGCGGGCCCCGTGTGCGGTGCGGTTGTCAGGGCTGCAGATGCTGCTGGGGTCGCCTCCTACCTGTTAGGCCATGAGGAGGGGCACCAGGACACCACTTGGCTCCACGCTCTCTGGTGGGACGGAGGCCACTTGGCTCAGGCCCTGCCATCCCGCTCCTGTGCCCGCTCCTTTCCTGAGGGCAGATGGGTGGTTTCTCGTTTCCCTCTTTTCTTTTTCCTTTTGGTGCCAGGATTGAACCCAGGGGCACTGAACCACTGAGCCGTATGCCGGCCCTTTTGTTTTTTGAGACAGAGTTTTGCTAAGTCACTTGGGGTCTCACTGGGTGGCTGAGGTGGCTTGGAACTTGCCGTCCTCCTGCCTCAGCCTCCCGAGCTGCTGGGATTCCAGGTGTGCGCCCGGCCACCTCCTCCCCACGCCTGGCTCTTCCCTGTGCCTCCCCCGGTCGCCCCATCCCTCCCTCCGCAGCCTCCCTGGGGGGGGGTCACCTGGCAGGCACAGGATGGCTTCTGTGGCTGGTGGCCCTCCCTCCACATGGATCTGTCTCTGTCCCCCGATGGAGGCCGAGGGGACAGCTGAGTGAGCACGAGTGACACCCTCCAGAGTCTTGCCCTGCGGTCAGTCATCAATGGACACCGCGTGGACGCCAAGCCTCAGCTGGAGTGATCTGCACCAGACTGGGATGTGGGCAGACAGTGCCACGTCCTCCCACGACACCACCGAGCGACGGAGAGGGCTGGGGAGTCAGCAGGGCTTCTCTCTGGTGCCCACTGAGGAGTGAGTGAAGAGTGGTCAATGAGCTTCCTCTGCTGCCCCTGTCCCGTCCCCTTGGAGTGCCCTCTCCGAGCTCCCTCTCAGTGTCCCCAGTGTCTTCTCTCTATGCATTAGGACACTCATGGCTCAAAGTAGCAAAATCTCACTCCGACTGGCTCCGGGTGGTGAGCCCAGCTGCTCGGTGACAGGGCTCTGGGGCCCTCTCTGAGGACTCGGCAATTCTCCTGGTTTTCCCTACTCACCACAAAGTAGCTGCCGTGGCTCTGAGTCCCACATCCTCAGGCGTGGAATGGGAGAGGAGTTTCTCCCTGAGCAGCTCTTCCCATCAGGGAAGGAGACCGCTCCCCACTGCCCCCTGACTCGCCCCTCCCTCTTGGTCGGAGCTGAGACCCAGCCTCCTCCAGGCTCTGACAGGGATGGGGAATGGCCATGGCTCACCTTAGTTGTATTCAGTGCCAGGTCCTCTGCTGACAGCCCTCCCAACACCTGGACAGAGCCGGGAAGCCGCTGGCCGGGAAGAAGTGGGGAGACAGGAGGGTGTGGCCAGGCTATGCCCGGGCCCCCAGCCATGCTCAGCAGGCACCCCCAGGCCCTCCGGCTCGCCCCAGCACCCCTGGAGCCGAGGGCTCCTGGCCAGCATCTTTGCTGGGATCCTACACCAGCAGGCAGCCGTGCCCCGAGGTCAGGATCTCACTGTCACGCAGGCCGAGGCGGGTTGCCAGCCAGGAGACAGCAGTCGGGCTGGCAGGATGCGGGGTGCCTGGTTGGAAAGGGCTCCCTTCCAGACAGCCCCTGACCGTTCCCACAGGAGCCTGGGGGAAGAGGACCCCAGACACGCTCCTGCTGTTCCTGAAGATCAGTGCTCCACAAATTGTCACGGACAACATTCAACGTGGGAGAAGGTGACGCCAGGGCCTCTCCTTCGGCCACCATGAGCCCAGACAGGCGCTGCCCTCCCGAGGGACCGAGGCCGGGGCGGGAGGCGGAGCCCCACAGAGCCTCAGTTTCCCAGGCAGCACCGTCTCGAGGCCTCTGTGCGACCCGCCTCGGCCTGCAGGACTCCCGCCTGCAGAGAAGCTCCTCCTGCGGCCTCTCCCGGCAGAGACACCTCTGTCTGCACAGCCAGCCTCAGCCCCAGGCCCCCAGGAAGTGCCGGCCCCGGGAGCTGGGAGGTGGCCCAGCCCTGGACATGCCCACCTCCAGGATGGCTCCACTCAAGACGGGAACCCGAGGCAGAGTGGCCAGGGCTACCCATCAACTGGCCTGGTGGGGAGCTGCAGGCCATCCACACGCATGTGCAGACACATGAAGGCCCAGGCTCTGGCACCCTGCTTGTCCCAGTTCCTGGGTGGCCTGGGGACCGCTGCTCCCTCAGGGAAGACCACTCCCCACACAGCCTCCTGGTGGCCCTGCACCTCTGCCTGCTCCTTCTCTCATGCAGCTGGGGACACCCGTTCCTTCTGCCCTGGGGACACTAGTCCCTTCTACCCTGGGACCACCCATTCCTTCTGCCCTGGGGACACCAGTTCCTTCTGCCCTGGGGACACCCATTCCTTCTGCCCTGGGGCCACCCGTTCCTTCTGCCCTGGGGACACCTGTTCCTTCTACTCTGGGACCACCAGTCCTTCTGCCCTGGGACACCCATTCCTACTGCCCTGGGGACACCAGTTCCTATTGCCCTGGGGACACCAGTTCCTTCTGCCCTGGGGACACCAGTTCCTTCTGCCCTGGGGACACCAGTTCCTACTGCCCTGGGGACACCAGTTCCTTCTGCCCTGGGACCACCAGTTCCTACTGCCCTGGGGACACCAGTTCCTTCTGCCCTGGGGACACCAGTTCCTTCTGCCCTGGGGACACCAGTTCCTTCTGCCCTGGGACCACCAGTTCCTACTGCCCTGGGGACACCAGTTCCTACTGCCCTGGGGACACCAGTTCCTTCTGCCCTGGGACCACCAGTTCCTACTGCCCTGGGGACACCAGTTCCTTCTGCCCTGGGGACACCAGTTCCTTCTGCCCTGGGACCACCAGTTCCTACTGCCCTGGGGACACTAGTTCCTTCTGCCCTGGGACCACCAGTTCCTACTGCCCTGGGGACACCAGTTCCTTCTGCCCTGGGGACACCAGTTCCTACTGCCCTGGGGACACCAGTTCCTACTGCCCTGGGGACACCAGTTCCTTCTGCCCTGGGGACACCAGTCCCTTCGCCCTCTCCTCTTCCTCCTTCCAGCCCCAGCAGGAGGGAGCTGCTGCACCAGCTCATTCCTGACCCCAAGTCTGGCTGCTGGGCAGGCTGCGGCTCTGGCCCTCCCAGATGGGGCAGGGGCTCTGGGCTCTCTGGTGTCTTAGTGAGGAGCAGGAGACTCATTTTGCTGACTTCTGGACACAGAGCCCTAACATCCCGTCCCCTGGAGATGTCCACCCAGCGGGTATCCGAGGGCCTAGGTGTCTCAGCAAACCTGCAGCCAGACTCCAGCCTGGTTCTGTGCCCTGGCTGAAGGCAAGGGTCCTGGCAGCTCTGAGGCCTCCTGGGGATGCCACCCCTGGACAGGTGGCCTTGGGACTTCCTGGTGACATGGGCCTTGGATGGTGGGCATCAGAAGAGCCATGACCTCACGGCCCCGAGCATAGGCCCACTCTGTCCTGGGTGTGCAGGTCGCCCATCCCTTTGGCCTTCTTGGTGCTGAGACTTTGGCTGCAGAGATGTTGTCCCCTGCTGGAGCAGACCCCAGGTGGACAGGGAGCCTGGGAAGCAGGCGCCCAGCCCCGCGATACAGGCTCAGCTGTAAGGCTGTCTGCACCTCCGGGGAAGCCCCGGGTCCCTCCAGGGCCTCTGCAGGCCGCACCCCGGGCCCTGCACGCCCCTCCCAGAACACTCTCCTGGCCCCTACTGCCCTGCGTGGCCCCCCAGAGCCTCCCCAACTCCCTCCCTGGCTGGGCCTGTCTCCCTCTTCTGTGGATGTCTAGACTGGAGCCAGGGCCTGGATGTGGCTCCGTGGTGGGCTGTGCTGACCTCACTGCCTGGTGGTGGGCGAGCAGAGGTGGAAAGGCCAGGTCCCAAACTCCGAGACCCTCCCCTCCCCTCCCCTGATGCCCGACTCTTGATGTGGGCAACGTCCACAGCCACAGGGAAATGGGGGAACTCCCTGAAAAACAGATGCAGCAGCCGTGCTCTGCGGCCCCCGAGCCGAGGTGCTCCTCCCTCCTCAGGGGCGGGGCGGCTCTGGGTCCCTGCGTCCTGGGGTGGGTGGCCGTGGACCTTGGTGCTGCATCTATCGGCTCACCAAGGGCCCCTCTGAAGGAGCTCCAT
Source organism: Urocitellus parryii (assembly GCF_045843805.1). NCBI lineage: Eukaryota > Metazoa > Chordata > Mammalia > Rodentia > Sciuridae > Urocitellus > Urocitellus parryii. The sequence continues at coordinate 224,145,543 of NC_135532.1, read as the reverse complement.
GGTGTCCGTTGACACTAACTGTTCTGTGAGGTCATCGGCCTGCCCTCCTCTGTCCTCCTGGTCCTGGAAGCGGGGGCGTCTCCCCATAAAGGAGGCGTGGAATGCGAGCTCCCCAGGGAACAAGACCCCCAGGCACCCACAGGCCAGACAGGGACACCAATGTCAGCTGGCGCAAACAGAGCACTGTGGTTGTGACGTGTTCTGCAGGAGGCCCTTCCCCGCCACCCCGCCCGACCTGTGCCTGCACGTCCTGGGGACAGCTGGAGCTGTCACCTGCTCATGGCTGCACACAGCGTAGACTCCTCACAGGGGGCTTTCCTGGATTGCGGGTTCCACACCTTGATTCCAGAGTTGTGTGGAAGGATGCGCCTCCTGTGCTCACGAGACCTGGGGCTTCACAAGCTCAGAGCAGAGCCGAGAGTCGGAGTCCTGCGGTTACCAACACCCACACTGTTGGCCTTTGCTAACCTGGCGTTTCTCAAACTTGACCGTGAACTCGGCTTGGCGAATGCCACGTTTATTGACGTCACAGAATAAGCTTTTGCGTAACTGCGTCCCGTGCTCCCTCCTGTGGAGAGGCAGAATCCCAGATCACGCGGCTGAGGAAGGGGTACAGTGACCTTGGGGACACGCTGCTGAAGCCCCATGGGAGGGGCACAGCCTAGGGTCCTCACCCTCACTGGTGTCCAGCCAGGCAGGGCTGCGGGACCTGACCACATCACTGCAGACAGACCCTCATCTGTGCAGCGGCTCACGCCTCCCTCCCCCACCAACAGAAGGGCCAGGGGTCCAGCAGGATTCGTGAATCTTAATTAAAATGCAAACGCAGCACCAGCCTTCTTCAGCAATGAAAGGCATCCTGGGATCCACGCCTTGCTTCTGGGCAGAAGCAGAGGGCTCTCAGCCCAGCCTGAGGGGGGTCCGGGGGACGCTGCGTGGAAGGAGGAGGCTCCCTCCCTGCTTCTCTCCCCATTTCCAGGCTCCGGGTTCCTGGTCCAGCTAGACGCGGAACTGGGCTGTCATTTCCTCAGTAGGGCAGAGCCCTCGGGTCCCCAGTGTGGCAAGGGAGAAAAAGCTCATTAAGGCTTAACTTCCTGCAAGAAAGAGCCTCTATCCTGCCGCGGCTCTTCAGCAGCCTCCCAGAGGCTCAGAAGGCTGCGGAAGCCTGGGATCAAAACCAGCCCCCAGCCACTGAGCCACTGAGCCGGTGCCTGTGCCTCTGAGCCAACGGGGTGAGAAGTGGCGGGGTGAGGCTCTTGGGACAGCACATGTCCTCCCTGAGTTCGGGAATCCCCAGGTTTGAGCAGCACGGAGTTGTGGCTTCATGTCCGTGGCTTTCAGCAGCTGTCACCGAGCAGCCCAGGGGGCGTAGGGCGGGAGCACCAGAGAGATCGAGCTGGAGGTCCGTTTACCCACCCAGAGGCGCTGGAGCTGGTGTGGAACCTGCAGACCGTTGGCCTCTATCCACTGCTCCGCGAGGGCATTTAACCCCCCGCAGATGGGAACATTTGGGGACATGGAATCTGTATTACGTATGTGCAGATGTCACCCATCATGTCCCCTTGGCAATACAGCACAGTGACTGTTTGCTTAGCATGTGCTGATGTGGAAGCCACAATTAGACAGGCAGTCGGTGCAGATAGGTAAATCAACTCAGGTCAGATCTAGGAGGCCAATTTTGAGTGAGTCCGGGAAGTTGGAGACTGTCCCCTAAGGGATCTTTTTTTTTTTTTTTTTTTTTTTAATATTTATTTTTTAGTTCTCGGCGGACACAACATCTTTGTTGGTATGTGGTGCTGAGGATCGAACCCGGGTCGCACGCATACCAGGCGAGCGCGCTACCGCTTGAGCCACATCCCCAGCCCGCCTAAGGGATCTTATCAAGAACCTGCCCCTGCTCCATCCTGTTGCCAAGGTGACCTGTCCCAGGAATCGCCCCTCTCTGCAGGGAGGTTGTTAATAGTGTGTCCTGGGCTGCTCCACCTGCCCTTCCCCCTCAGCCTACCTGGCTCCCACCTTTGGCCATCCCACGGAGCATTCCTGGGCCTAGTCACGTCCACAGGAAGGAGAGAGAAAGGGGAAGAGGGCAGGAGAACACAGGAAGCCTAGGACTTATAAAAAAGCGGAACACCTCGCCTCTTGGGAAACCAGGACACCAGCTATGGCCCCTTCTCCTTCCCGGGAGGAGTCCATGTTCTCCTCCTTTTTAAATCAGCCCTGCTTCACATGCTTGGCTCAGAGTGCTTCTCCAATGTTCAGACTTCAGCGTGTGGGGGAGCAGCACTCCTCACCAATAACCAGCAGCATCATATTTGGAGGTCCCACCTAGGTCTACACCGAGGTCAGCTCCTCTCCACACTCCCCCATCTGTTTGAGGTGCACCTTTCTGCCTCTTTCATTTTGGAGGATGATGGGCACCTGTTGGCTACTTAAATGCAGTTAGTGCAGCCGCCACTCTTCAAGACTCAGGTGAGAGGTTTCCTGGCCTAGGAGCTCTCAATCACCTGTTCCCTACAGAGCAGGCTTGTTGGGTTCTGCCGAAGCCGCTTCCTCCTTCCGGAGAGCATGAGTACACAGTGTCCCGAGTCCCGGTCTGCCTCGGATGGTGGAGGTGGAGGAAGGAGTTTGGGACAACTGCGGAATTTCTGACCTGGGCTACCCTCAGGCGAAAATCCTAAGGTTCCTTCTCCCAACCACCCTAAGGGGTATCTAGGGTGATACCAATTACACGGAGGGAAAGCCCCAATTGCATTTGCCTCCCTGGGCCATGCAACACTCCCACCCCACAACCATTTCCCCCTGGAGGCTCCTTCCTTTGCCAATCAGAAACACTAGCAATCAAGATTGTAGGACTGAGGGAAAGACATGGGATGCTTAGTAAGATAACATCCAGTTCCCTCTGTTTGCATAGTTACCTTCACAAGGCAGTTTGAAGTCTCCCTTTACTGTTCCTGTGCTCTGATACTCAATGTATTAAAAAAAAAAAAAACCCAAAAACGCTGCAAGAGGGAGGCACTCTATTTTAACCAACTCTTCCCATAAATTCCTCCTGAAAATGGTGTTTGTTATGCGCTCAACAACCGATAGATGTTCCCCTTACCCTCAGGAGGTTCCTTTAGTCTACAGGACAGCAGTTAGGCACAAAAGCTTAAGACATATACAATCATCCTCGTTTTTCATAATCAGGAGTTGTAGTGGCAGGGGGGAAAGCAGTAACACCCTGAAGTTGAATCCTCCCAGGGTCTCTGGCACAGGGCAAACTGGGACCCTAGCACTTTGTCAAAGGAAGCAGAAATAACTTTGGCAAAGCCAGGTGATGAGAGATGGGTTTTCTGGACTGTAATGAAGCTCAAGTCCCTGATACATCGGGTAAAGAGTTTTCTCTGATGCGGGAGAAAACTTAAAATTCCCATCACTCAGGTGGGAGCCCCTCTCTCTCAAGGCCGTGTCTAGATGGACCCCTGGTCGACACCCTGGGAGATTACAATGGTCAGCAAAAGTGCCTCCTTTTCACGTGTTGTCAGTGTCAGATGGGCGAGGCCAGCAGCCACCAAAGGAGGCAGATATAAAAAGGCCGCCAACGAGGCTTTATCTGAGACTCACTCCCGGGAGGAACTCCATGAGACCCACAGAGAGGACAGGAGGAGGGTCTGAGGAGAAATGCGTGGGAGCTTGACCGGACTGGACTTTTATGGGCTGAGGCAGGAAGGGAAGGGCTCGGGACAGGAAAAGGTGTTTTTAGAGTCCCTTGTCCCACTGGAGTTGGTCGGGAGAGCTGGCTGAACTCCAGGAAGGGCCAGGGGGTCCTGCTGATTGACAGGCGTTTCTGTAGGTGTCTGATGGATGTTTCTTTCCCCGCGGGCTGCTTTGTTCTAAGTCGCCACCCCAGACCTGACAGTCAGGCTAACCTCAATCTCCACCATGAGAGAGGACCTTGAGGAATCAACTGCTGAGGAAGAGGAATCAAGAGGACCCGCACCCCAACTTACAGCAAATAAGAACAAATTCAGGGAGAATTTTGGAGGATCTAAATAAATATATTGGGATGTTTCAAAACTTGTGCCAGGTCTTGACCTCACCTGGAAAGAGATTATATTATGACTTAGCCAAACTTTAGTCTCCAATAAGAAGGAGTTAAAGAACTTGGGGATGGACCTACATCTTTCCCATGCCCCAGCATCACAAACTAGAAACAAACCCAAGTGTTCATCTAGAGCACGGGCAATTCCCAGAAACATCCTGCCTGGGACCCAGTGGTGAACAGGATGCTTGGAAGATGAGCCAGTTCCAAATGTTGGTCCCTGAAGCCCTCAGGAGGGTCAGGAAAACCCCGTTCACTATTCCAGAGTCTCTGGAATCACTCAGAGCTCCCTGGAAAGCCTTGCTATTTTCATGAGAAACTCAGAGAGACAATAAAAACACCCCCCTAAATCCTGAATCCATAAAGGGCCACCTACTTTTAAAGGATAAATTTACCAAAAAAGGTCACTCCCCCTCTGAGTTGTGAACAGGTTTTGGAAGCCTTGAAGACATTAAAACGGGCCTTGTTGTGAGCCCCTGTTCTCAACTTATCTATGGAGCAAAATTCAATCTGTTTGTCGCTGAGGCTCTAGGAATGGTCACACCAAAGAATGGACCTGCTCAGAAAGGAGCTTAATATCGCAGTTTTGTTTTCAACCTTAACAGAAAATAAGTTATCATGATTTTCCACATCCAAACCTGTCCAATTACCAACTAGGAAAAAATGGTTAAGATGCCTTAGGCCTGAGGTGTCTGCTCAGAATTGAAGTCTTCCCTGCTCCTTCCTGACCTCGGCCAGGACTGAAGGTGAAATGCAAGTGGAAGAAGCCTGCGAGCTCAGTTGGAGACTGATCTGAGGCCCCAGGAAAAAAAAGTAAAAATGTCTTTTACTTGAACTCAAACTAGACTAAACCAAAAAGTAGACTGTATGATACTTTACTAATTACCAGCTAGTCATTTTTTTCTAGGACTCTTGCTTTTTCTTAGATTTTTTTTTTTTTTTTAGCTCATGATTTTGATCTTACAGACCTAGGTTAATGTTTTTCTGATCATTTCTATTTTTACTCAGCTAGGGAGTTTTTAAACATTGCAATGGAGATTTCACCTGTGAAAAGCTACAAGGCCTTTGCTATTGTGTCCTGTGTGCACACTTGTGTTGTGTGTTGTGTGTCTGTATGTGTGTATATCCATATATCATGGACATGATATAAAAATTGGCAGATATATAAGGAGTGCTCATAAAATTTATAAGATGGGTCCAAATATCTTTAATTCACATGATTTAAAACGTTCAATTTAGATTGGATAAATAGATAAAAATAAAGATGTCTTTAAAATTAAACTTACAGGTCTTTCTAGGTGGTCAAAGAACTAATAAAATGTTGATGTCTATAAAATGTCTAATATCCCTTGGTTCTAGGACTTTTCTTCAACAAGGAAGAAATGGCTAATACTCTTCAATACACTTGTCTGATATTTTGGTAAAATAAGTAAAGTAGATTTGACATGAGATTACTCATATTTATGACTAATTTTGTTAGACATCTGATTCATTTACAAGGTGAAAATGCTAAATGTTAAATATCCCATCAAGTATTGATATTTTCATAAATTGGTAAATGAAGAAAAAAGGGGATTTAAAGTTGCTTTGTCATCACTGAAAAAGGTTACTAAAAATTTAAAATCCCAACAGGTATAATTCTATATACTTAAACATTGTGTTTTCATAAAATGGTAAACAGATGTGATTCTAAATACAAAGGTTTATAGAAGATTTCTATATACAAAGGCCTTTCAACTGTTCCAATTAAGAGTACTATAAATAAAATATTTATTTTTATTAAAATGAAATATTTTGCCTAAATTCAGAAATTTACAAGAATTATTTCAAAATGTGAACAGAAAAAGAGGTTAACAGATGAGAAGGAGGAATAGAAGGTTCTAGTTATGGAAACCATATTTAATAGAAGGGAAAAAAGGGTTTCTGGAAAAGAAAGTCTTTATGTGATGAAGTAAATAAGAGAATTTAAGTAAGTGACAAAGAAGGTCTGTGTAAGTTTGTTTTTACAATCTGTCATTGGTTGAAAGGACAAAGATTTCTTAAAACATCAGTTTACCTATAACATTATGTTTATTAAGTTTTGTTTCTTTCTTCTAGAGCAAGTAATCTTAAAGGAATTAAACAATTGGTTAAGCAAGAGCTGTTATTTTAGAGCACTGTACTGTTACTTCTTTAATATAAAAACATCAATGTAATTGTGGTGCTATTACCCTTGCTTGTATATTATATGTGTTCATATCTTCCAGGTATAAAAGTCTTTAAGGTAGAAGCTTTAAAAGAGCATTATATCGGGTTGGGGATGTGGCTCAAGCGGTAGCGCGCTCGCCTGGCATGCGTGCGGCCCGGGTTCGATCCTCAGCACCACATACCAACAAAGATGTTGTGTCCGCCAAAAACTAAAGAAAATAAATAAATATTTTTTAAAAAAAGCATTATATCAAGCTGGTGTTCTCCAAAATAAAATTGTATGGTAATTTTAGGCTTAAAAGAATAACATATTGGGGATTTGTTTATATCATTTAATGTTCTATAACAGGACCTATTGTCAATAAGATATATAAAGTTTTATGTTACTTTTTATACCGGGGTACAATTTAAATGTATTTTTAAGTTAATGAGAGTCTAATCTACATAAAGATTAATATTGTAAGACACAAAAGCATTTTGCTACTTTTCCACAAAAGATTAAAAGTGTTCAGCCTTTCTTTAATTCATGTTTTAAATGTGCTATCATATGGTGTTAGCTAATATTCATGGGGTGTAAAGTTTGTAAAATGATATTTAAGAAGCAAAGATCAGCTTCAGAACTAGAACACTTAAGACTTGTAAAGATTTATGAAGAGCCCCGCCTTACTGAGATAAGGTTCTGTGTCCCATCTCACTGCGTGTCAGAATGACTCCACAGTGGGCCAGATTGCAGTTCATTTAAAGTTGTGTTCAGGGGATATAATGTCTAACTTGGCCAAAATTTAAGGTAGCTATTACATGAACTAAAAATGTTCTACTCGTGTTAATTTTATTTTGTGTTTTCCTTATAAATGGTCAAAAAATTGCCTGTTAATGTTTACAGAGTATTGCTTTAAGAACACACAACCTGGGTTAATTTAAGATAATGAGCCATCACCTACAGGACAGAGAGATAGACATTAAAGCCCAGTACTTTTAATTTAAGATGGGTGAGACTGATTTGCTAGATGTTTAAGATCAATACTTAAAAATTAAAATTAAATTAAATGGGCCAAGAAAACCAATATTTGGCTCTTGCCCTCTGAGTCAGTCTGAATCCAGGGAACAGGGGACTTCTCTAAAGAGCTTTGCAACTCTGGGCCACATAACCTCCCAATCAGGGAGATTGATGAGACCACTGGAGAACAGAAAGCCAATCAGTGCATTTGCTATGACAAGGAGGGTCAATGGAGAAGGGAGACATCCCTGATGCTTCCAAGGGAAGCCACATGGTCAAATGGCATCAGTAGAACTGAGAAGCTGCTCTCAAGTTCCCCCAGGACTCCCAGGGAAACTCAGCTGACTGTTAACAATAGATAGAAACAAAAGTCAGTTTGACTGCTCCATCTTAAACACTTAGCAAAGTCAGTTAAAACCAAAACACAGCCATTCCTGGGCATTTTAAATAACAACAATAATAATAATAATAATAATTGTAACTTAAGGTATACACCTTGTGTTAGCCCCACAAGAATAAGTAAGACTGAAGGCTACAAAAGAGAGATTCTTAGGCAGGAATGCCTGATAACTATCAAAAGAAACTAACTACCAAGAGCAACTGCAGAGAAGTTTTTAGTTTAAGGCCTGTTGCTATTCCTAACCTACACAGGTAGGCTTGATGTTTGCTAATATCATTATCCCGCCCTAAGTAACAGAATTAAAGGGTTCTCTACTAGACACAGAGGTCATAACAGTGGAAGGATTTTACAAGATCAGATGACCTTAAATTACTTAACTACATCTTATGGGGATGGATATCTGTAATATTAAAAGTTAAGTGTAGTGTTTACATTCCTGATAACTGGGGATATTAAAGATCTACATTCCCAAATAAAGGCCTTGTCCTCTCCAACCTTGTATTGGGGACAACTTCTCAGCCCTCACACCTCCTGGTGAGAACTTCTAGTATACAGTGACATGTTCCAGCTGCTGCAACGTTTATTCAGTGCTCATGGTTTTGTTTCTCTCATAGAAGCACCATCCCCAGATGACTTACAACCTGTTCTGCCCCAGCCAGACTCCAAACCAACCTGACTTCTATAAGGGAACTCCAAAGCTGCTTGCCCCCCTCACTTCGTTCTCTCTCAGCTTTGAAGCAGCCAGAATGATTGTCACCCCTTCTCCTTACAGCAGTAAGGAGTGCCTAAAATTAGAGGGGGAATGAAGCCAGAATTAGGCAGTCAGTGTAGGTAAATCGAGTCAGGTTGGATCTAGGAGGCCAACTTTGAGTGAGTCTGGGAAGTTGGAGACTGTCCCCTAAGGGATCTTATCAAGAACCTGCCCCTGCTCCAAACTGTTGCCAAGGTAATCTGTCCCAGGAGTTGCCCCTCCCTACAGGGAGCTATAAGGTTGTTAATAGTGTGTCCTGGGCTGCTCCACCTGCCCTTACCCCTTCAGCCCACCTGGCTCCCACCTTTGGGCCATCCCACGGAGCATTCCTGGGCCTAGTCACGTCCACAGGAAGGAGAGAGATAAGGGGGAAATGGCAGGAGAACACAGGAAGCCTAGGACTTATAAAAAGGCAGAACACCTCGCTTGTGGGATACCAGGACACCAGCTCTGACCACTTCTCCCTCCCGGGAGAAGTCTATGTGACCCCTTTTTAAATAAACCCTGCTTTATGTGCTTGCCTCGGAGTGCCTCTCTAATGTTGAAACATCAACATGTGGGGAGCAGGACTCATCACGATAACCAGCAGTATCATTATCAGGCACACGCTGTCTAGACATGATTTTAGGAGTAGGGGAGGATTACAGGCTTTGTGCAGATGGGGGCTTGTAACCTTGGGAAGTCCTGGAGCCAAGCCCTGGGTATACTGAGCATGACCCGAGTGCCCCACAGTCAGGAATCTGCAGTGTTGTCCTCCAAGACGTGTTTGTGACAGACGGCATTTTAGAAGAAACCTGTCATGTCCAGTGCCTTGGCTGCTAGTGGTGCTCCCCCTTACAAAGCAGGCAGCACTGCCCGGTCAGGGACTCCCCTCCTCAAGCCTGCTGCCCCGTGGGTCTCAGCCCTCCTCCCAGCCCCGTAGGATGTCACAGGCACTGTCCCACCCTTTCTTCCCAGGTCTCCGTCCTTCTCTCTCTCCCACTCTGCTTTCAAATGATCCTCTCTGAGTCGACAGTGACGGGATCAGAGGAGAGGGACACGTGCCAGCAGCTCACCTCGTCCCTGCCATGCTTACATGGGAGCCCCAGGGCCACCGGCCCCCCAGGACTTCCTTGCACGTCCAGTGATCCCAACAGAAGCTACTGGTCTCCACGCTGGGGCAAGCCTCGTCTCGGGGCTGAGAGGTACCACCACTGAGTGCTCTGTGGCTGGCCATGGCCAGTCCTCCCTCAGGAATGACTTGGTGACAAGGACGAGAGCAGCCGCACTCCTGAGATCCCGCCATGGCCACGCGCACTCACTCACCCAGCCACACCATCCACCAAACCGGAATTATTCATTATTTATTGAATTATTAATTATTTAATTAAATTATTAATTACTTATTGAAGTAATTAAAGATTTTTTGAAGGTTGGGGGAAGAAAAGAGAAAGAAATAAAAAAGAAAACCCCAGGGATTCCAGGTACTCTTCTTCAGTCCACCTGGGTGTGCTGGGCGTCCGCAGCCTGGATCAAGGGGTCTCTGTTTCTGCCATGTTCCAGCGGCTGCTTGAGGTCATGCTGTGCTTGTTCCCATAATGAGCTGGCAAGGTCTGCGCTCCCGCAGGTTTCTGTGGAATTGGGGTTCCCTGGACAGGGAGATGCCCAGCTGGGACGGCACCTCCCCACGTGCTGTCAGTCGGGGTCCCTGGTCCCTCTGTCTCCCCTCCTCAGCATCCCTCACAAGGCCTCGTGGGCCCCACCCCCCCAGCGAGGCTGCGGTTGCCTGCTGCCTTGGCAATGTCCCTGTCTTGTGCCCAGGGCACCGCTCAGGCGCTGGGGGTGCTGGCGGGAGGGGTGATGGAGGAGCTCCACACCAGCCTCCTCCCTGCCCGCTGGACCTCCCTGGCTGGCCCTGCTCTCCAGGCCCCTCACTCAGCCATCCCTAGACTTCAGGCAGCTGGCCGGAGGAGTGGTGCCAGGCCCGGGCAGTCCCAGGTGCCATGAGTGACTGCAGTGCCGGGGGAGGGCTCTGGAGGTGCCCTGCCACCACACCCAGGTGACCTCAGGGAGGCCCCCTCAGACAGCGGCTCCAGCTCAATCCTGCCCTGAGGCCCTGGAGCTGAGCAGGAGCCTGTGTGTGACGCTGTCACCAGAAGCTGATAAAGGCCACAGGCCACTCCTCCTCTCCTTCAACGGAGCCCAGCAGGGTTCTCCTGGACAGCAGCAGGGAGCAGGAGACGTGGCCACAGGCAGAGTGCAGGCCCCGCCACAGGCCCCCGAGGCTGTGGGTCCTGTGGCTCGTAGGCTGGGTGGCCACTGCCCCCCAGGCCTGGGCTCCTCCTTCCGCAACATCTTTGAACCAAGGCATTTGTCACAGCAGGGCCTGACTTTGGCCCCAGTGACTATGGTCTGGATTACTTTAAAGAATTATTATAAGTAAGACCCAGAAAGGATGAGGGACAGAGACCACAGGCCTGGGGCCCACAGAGCCTAAGTAAGTAGGACGTCGGGGCTGGGCTGGGGCTCCGTGTGAGGCCCTGGGTTCCATCCTCAGCACCACATAAAAATAAATATATAAAAACAAAGATATTGGATCCATCTGTAACTAAAAATGTATTTAAAAAATTCTTTCCTTCGCACAGTATTTCCTTTAATTAAAAAAAAAAAAAGATAAGCAGGAAGTGAAATAGATATGTATCTAGCTCCTTCCAGAAAAGGCGCTGGGGCTGGCGGCCAGTGCCCGTCCCTGGGTCCGTTCTCCTTCTGGCTCCTCCAGGAGAGGGCCGAGGCCCTGGGAGAGCCAGGTGTTCTGCTCCAGGCCCCCAGGCCCCAGGCCTGACCAGGTCAGAGCCTCAGAGCCCGGGAGGCTGTGTCTCACTCTGAGCCACCAGGATGGGCCACAGCCTGGGCCAGACGTCAGTGGGCACCTCCAGCCTCCTGACGGGGAATTGGGGGGGTGAGCACTGCCAAAGGGAACGTGGGTGCAGCCCCGCCCAGGGAGGGAGGCGAAGCTGAGGCCAGCTGCCTGGCAGGGCAGGCGTGGTGGGCGCGAGGCCCAGGCTGCACTGGATGTGGCGATGCTCCGAAGGCGTCCCACGGCCACCAGGCCGAGAGCGCTGGAGTGCTGCTGTGTTGCTTTTTGTGTATTTGAGTCAGCTTCCAGTGGGTTCCATCACAGCTTTATGTCCCAAGTGCCATGTCTAACCTGCTACGTGCTGGCCACCGTCTCCTTCTGAGACCGGCTTCAGGGTGCAGCCCCTGCTAGAGGGTGAGTCCTCATGGCCAGTGCCCAGGTTCTGCTCAGGCAGCTTGAGCCTCCCGTGCCCCTGGATGTCAGAGGGCCAGGAAGCCCCGTCCTCTCACAGGAGGGGAGCCAGGTCCTGGCCACTGGGTGTTCCCTTTCCTCGTAGGAGCAGTCAGCCCTGTCGAAGCCAGAGATGGGAGTTCACCCCCTGGAGCACAGGAGGACATGGAGGTCACATCCTAGGGTGAGTCTGTCCCCTCTGACATGGTGCTGGGGCTGCTGGTGTGGCCGTCCGGGGGCCTGCACCTGGGCTGGAGGACGAGGCCCATGCGGACTCTCTAAGCCATGCTCTGGGGGCCTGTTGACGGCCTGTGGGATATGAGTGGCCCCCATCCAAGAAGACCGCATCTACTGGGCACATTTTCCCTCTGTGTCCCTCTGGGTTCCTCTTTCCCACAGGCCCTGGGGAGGACCCACAGTCCCTCTGTGTGGCGTCCTTTGGGGCAGGGCCCCTTGCTCTCTGGGTTCCTCTTTCCCACAGGCCCTGGGAGGACCCTGCCAGCTGGGAGGTGCCCTGTAGCGACTCCGACTCCAGGAGCCTCTCTGCACCTGGAGCAGGAGGGGAGCCCATGTCTGCAGGACGTGTCCCTGCTGACCACTAGCACCTGTCCTCAGCACTGGCCCCAGGACACAGGCAGCACACGGAGTGGGCAGGAGGGGTTGGTGGGACTGTGGAGGCTGGCCTCAGGAACTGCCACCCGCAGGGCTGGGATCACCCTGTGGCTGGGGACCTTCCACCTGAGCTCTGTCCTGGGAATGCGTATTTTGCACTGTTTGATGGGGAATTTAAATTGGAGCAAAGTCAGGGTGGACTGGGCCCGGTGGGGCTTCGGTTGTCACATGCCACCCCCCGTTGTTCTGCACATGCACAGGAGGCCTCCTCTGCAGGAGAGCCCTGGGCCTCAGGAGGCCACATTCCAATGAGTGGTCTCAGAAATCAGAAACCAGGTCCTGGGCACAAGCTGGTGACTGGCCTGAGGACCGGGAGGAAGCTTCCTGAGGGTCTGTAAAATGACAGACGGGCACCACGCGGGAGGTCAAGGGCGGCCTCTGTGCTCGGGGTGGCCACCGTGAGCCCAGGGCAGGTCCACGGTGGCCCTGGCACACCGTGAGTGGCATCCGCTTTGTTCTCCAGGGTCCCAGTTTGGATGAGAATTTTTAAGGTCGCTTCTGTCTAGGCTAACCCCGAGGGTGTCCCCTTGAAGAAACCTACGGTACAAAAACTCATCTTTCTCATCAGGTAAATCAGGAGCACTGTTCATTTTCCATAGGATTTTTTTTTTTTTTTTGTCAGAAAAGAAAACCCTTAATTTGCCAGACGATACCGACAGCCACTTCCCCAGTGACGTGCCAGACGACACCGACAGAATGGCTGGGGGCTCTGCTTCTGGGGAACGAGGAGGATCCTGGAAACACTCAGTGCACCGACCCAGGAGCCCTCCAGAGACGGGCCAGGAGCTGATGCCCAGGGCAGCTAAAGTGGCGGTGAGGAGCAGGTGCCCGCTGGCCGCGCGGCTCCCCCAGGCTTGAGAGCGACTGGCAGATGGGAAAGGCAGCGTTTTGCTCCTGTTTGGAACATTTCTTGCCCAGGGCGGAAGGGAGGTGGGGCGCTGCTGTCAGGCACGTGACATGGAGAGGAGGGTCACTGAGCTGCTGACGCCAGGGGAGCAGGGATTACGTGATATGTGACAGCAGAGGGGGACGTGTTGTGACATGTGACAGGAGAGGGAAGAAAAGGAGCGTGAGAAAATACGCACAGAGACAGGTCCCCCTGGACACTTCCCCTTGAGGGACAAACAGCTCTGAGTGTGACGCAGAATCCCAGATTGTGCTTGCTTAAAGTGGCGGCAGCTCGCTGGGGAGGTGCCTAGAGCTCACCAGGCTCTGAGCCTTGTGTCCTTGTCAGCCTGGGTCCCAGGGGCCTGGGGCCATCCCCTGCAGGGAAGGCACAGCGAGGTTATGGACAGGCTCTGGGTAGAAGCAGTGAATGGCTTGGGTGATGGGGACAGCAGCCACCCGTCTGTATTGTCCCCCCCACGTGGGGCAGGGGCTCTTGGGTGGGGCTGTATTTAAAAACCTTCATGCAGTTGCTGAACAAGTCAACTGTGACTTCCGGTCCTGTGATACTTTATGATGTCCTGCCCCACATCCGTCTTGGCTAAAAGTTGTTCCTGGGTCCCCTGGTCCCGTCGTGGGGAGGCACATGGGGCCGATCCCAGCTGATCACAGACACAGAGGCTGGTCAGCTTCTCTGTTCTGCGTCACACCGACCTGGACCAGTGTGCTGTGACCTTCATCTGCAGCCATGCTGGGGCACCTCCAGCAGGGACGAGGTGGCCTCAGGGTGGCTGCTGCCCTGCTCTGCTCTGGTCTGACTTTGTCTCTCTGTCCTGGATCTGGGGCCTGGGTGAAAGCAGAGGGGTGTGCAGGGTAGTGGAGCGTCTCTCCATGAAGCACCGTCAGTGCAGGGGACAGCCACGGTCACCAAGGTCAGTGCAGGGGAGAGCCGCGGTTACCACGCGCTCCCCACAGGGCCTGATCTAATCGCGTGGCCATGGGCAGCCAGGCCGTGCCTTCTCCTTTTATGGATGAGGGACTGAGCACACAGAGGTGAGGAAACCTGTAGGAGGGGGATCTACCCCTCACTGGGGCAAGCCCTCCAACTCCCAGGGCCCACACGGGCACCAGCCTCCCCTGAGGATCCCATGGGGCCTCTCGGGGAGGAGTCAAGGGTCTCAGGAGGAGTCAAGACATGAGCATGCCCGTCGCCCATGGGCCCAGTTCTTGCCTCAGTGTGGGCCACCTGCTGCCTGGGGCATGGTTTCTCTTAACTTCTGCAGCTCTGAGCACCCCCTAAGGAATGTGCATTGCCACACCAGGCACAGCCAGTTCTCGTTGGGAGAAAGCCACAAGGGAGTGGTCTTACACAGGCACCTCTTCATGGCTTCTACTCAGAATAGGTGACAGTGAGGGGATCCGACAGCTGCGAGTCAGAGCGAGGCCTGGGGGTGGGGTGCAGTGGGGCATGATACTCCTTTTTGAAGGATCCTGGTGCCGGGACAAGCCCAGGAGTGGGGGACTGTTGTGCTGGGGACTGTGGCTCCAGGTTAAGAGCCAGAATGTCCCCCAGGACATGTGTTCTGCTCACTTGTGAATTCCTGTTTTCATTTCCCCAGGGACATGAGCTCCCCCAATCCCCCAGACACCCACTCCCCAAGTGCCACCTTCCTCCATTGCTCTGGGCGCTTGGGCAGGTTTCCTGACACCCAGGGTCTCCCCTGGCCTGCACCACCCTCCAGGGACCCAGGATGTGAAAAAGGACCAAGACCATTTCCTGCTTTGAAATGTGGTGCTCTGACATAAATGCTCAAGTAAGCCCCTTGCAGAATCCAGTCCTGGGATCCAGCAGTCTGGGTGTCAAGACTGAGGACTGTCGTATGTGTGCACCCACACAGTTGACACATGTTTACCCCGAGAGCCCAGGTGGACACCACCAGGCTGCTCCGCCCTTGGGTTCTGGATCTTGTGGTGCCCTGATCCTTCCCTGCTCCAAATTGACAGACTCACCCACTGGAATCTGTTTTGTTTGTCAGAATAGAGTCCAAGGCTTCTGCAAATGCAGCCACAGAGACTTATTTCTCTCCTGGAAACTGAGACCAGGCCTGAAGAAGGAGCCCCAGAAACCAAACAAGCTGGAGCTGAGCAAAGGGGCAGTGAGAGAGCCAAGTGCGGGCAGGTGCTGCAGTCACGTGTGTGCGGGTGGCTCCATCTGCCGTGGGCCCATCTGCTCCTCTGCAGAGTGAGGTCCTGTGGCTCCGACACGCAGATGCCGGCTCCGTCCCACTGGGGATGGGGTCGTTCTTAGGGACATGAGCTCCCCCAAGCGTGGATCAGGCCTGCCAACCCCAGGAGATGGAAGGTGCTGTCCCCTCTGAGCTGCTGGGGCTCAGGACAGTGCATCAGTGGGAGGGGTCCTGCTGCTGAGTGGCCCCAGCTCCATGCCCACAGCCTAGGCTGCTGCTTGCCTCCAGCCCAGGTGCATGCTGGGCCCCTTCCCTGTCCCTTGGCTCTGCTTCCCCTCCTCTGGTTTAGTCTGCCGCGGGCTGCTGTCACCAGGTACCACCAACCTGGGCTTCAGCGGGCACATCCGCCTCCCGTCATGGAAGCCCCAGGCTGGGTGTGGGCAGGTGGCCTCTCCCCTCAGCTTGAAGAATGCCATGGCCCTTACCCTTGTGGCTGCCCTCTGTGAGCCCATCCCCTGTGCCCTGATCTCCTCTTCCAGTGAGGACAGCAGGCAGACTGGATCAGGGCCTCCCTGATGACCCCAATTTACTTTTACCGCCTCTCTAAGGCCCTGTCTCCAAATGCAGTTGAATTCTGGGGTACTGGGGGTAAATTGTGAGAGATGCCATTCACCCTGTAAGAGCCTGGGTCAGTTTCTGCAATAACTCGCCTTCACAACAGGGACCCCACCCTGAGATAGGACCCCTGCAGCTGCCGACTTCTAAGAAAGGAGGGACATTCCTTAGAGCCAAGTGCAGGCCAGCGAGGCTGCCCAGAGCAGCCCCGGGGCTGTCTGTACGCTGCCGTTGCAGGCCGTCCACAGGGACATCCAAGAGGGGACAGGAGACCCAGAGCCAGGTGCTATGCATTCTTTTGAGAATTTAAAAACGTGGCTTTGTTCAGAAACTGCCCTGGTGTATCCTTTTGTTCACGGAAGTGTAAGATTTTCTCCAAATAATCACTGGGATGACAGAACAAAGCAAACCACCTGCCCCTCGATGTTGGACAGCCACATCTTGGAATTCTTGGTGACTCAGGAAGAAAGGAAGAATAAGCCACAGGAACAGAAGCAAACGTGTTTCCTCACACCGGTGCTGCTGGGGAGCTGCCCCCACAGGGCTGGACCCTCCACCACTTCCAGGCTGGACCAATGTGGTCGGGAGCTGAGGCGGGTGGTGGCGCCCGGCCCAAAGCCAACTCCACGTGCGACAATAAACGGTGTAATTAACCTCTCAGCTTCTCCCATCTGTGCAGCAGAGCTTGGAACACTTGCCACCGGGAGGCTGGGAAGGTGGATGCGTCTGGTTCTGAACAGTGTCCACGCCAGACGTCAAAGCCTCAGCGCTGTGCTGAGCCTGACTGAAAGGGGCTGGTCTCCAGAGCAGCCTCTGACACTGGGGCTCCCTGGGAAAGAGCATCTCCTCCGAGCTCTCAGACAACCAGGGACCCCGGTGCTCCGAAGCCCCACCCCACCCGGAGGTCAGGGTACGGGGAACCCCCCATGTCTGCCAAGTTTTGACTCCCCTTCTCTAAGGGAGGATTCTCCTCAAGGGCAGCAGGAGGCTAAGTGGGAGTCCAGCTTCGCTAATTCCCTTTTAAGTGGATTATTTTTTAAATGGGTAAATTGTCTGTGTATTGCTTAATTAATAGTGATGGGTTAGTGCTCCGACTCATTGATTTGGAGATAATCTCGGCACCCTGCACTTTATTACTTGAGCCAGAAAACACACACACACACACACACACACACACACACACACACACACACACCTGACGAAAACCCTAGGGCACGAGTCTGGACACTCTAGCTTGGCCATGCTTGGTTGCTGTGGTAGAGTTCAGACTCTGAGCTTGCCAAGAGCTTGGTCTCTTCTGGACTCCCGGCCACTGTAAGTTTGGAGAAGTGGCATCAACCATGGCCACTCTTTGAAGTGTGGGCCCAGGAGCCATGAAGGAGCTCTCCAGGAGCTAGTGCCTGCACCCAGAGTCACCACAAGGGATGGTGTGCCCCTGGTGGAGTCCATGAGCTCAAATGTCAGGGTGGACAAAGGGGAGAAAGGGAGGGGGTGGGCCCCGAGGTGACCAGAAGGGCAGAAAGATCACCATCAGTGAGTAGCCAGCCTGTACCCCAGACCACGCGCTCCAGAGGGGCTTTTGAACCCTTCCTCCGGCAAAGTCTTGACCATGGCTTTCAAGAGACCTGGGAGCCAGAGTCCAGCAGATGATCCACCATCAAAATGCACAGTATTTTTGATCTGGGTGCAGTGGCCCACACCTGTACCCCAGTAACTCAGGAGGCTGAGGCCAGAGGATCACAAGTTCAAAGCCATCCTCAGCAACTTAGCAAGGCCCTGAGCAACTTCACAAGACCCTGTCTCAAAATAAAAAAATTCAAAGGGCTGGGGATGTGGCTCAGTATGTAAGCACCACCCCTGGGTTCAATGCCAGGTACAAAAAAAAAGTACAATACTTTTGAAACCAATAAAAGTCCTTTACTGCTGGCATAGGGTGGTGCATCTCTGACTGTGAACCTCACCTGAGAGCCCACGCCAGCATGGCCAGCCTGGAGGGCAGAGCGGCCCCTGCCCTCCTCCCAGTAGCCTCTCACAACGGCCATGGTGGTGTGGACCTATGGGCTTCCGGCTGCTGGGGGACTCACGGGGCTGACTTCGGTGTCTTCCTCATGCACATCTTTGGGACTTCCTTGGACTCCTCAGCTGTCTGCAGATGGGGTGGCATAAACAAGCCAGGCCGGTATCCCTGCCAGCTGCTGATCACCAGTGTCCTCTGCTGTCCCCCAAGGCTTTGAAGTGGGTCCTGACAGCCTGCTCTGGGGACAGCCTGGCTGGCCTGTTATCAGGCACGTCTGCTCCTGGAAGCACCCATTCATTATGGCCAGATGCTCAGACACAGGCACCAGCCCTGCACGCTTCCCCACCTGCATCCTTGAGAGCACTGCAGCCGTGGGCCTGGACCTGGGGTGCTGGGGTAGGCAGGGTCTGCTGTAAGCTGGGGTTGTCCTTCTGAGTGCCACCTTGCATGGGCTGGTCCGTGTCCTCCCAGGTGCTGCCGCCCCCTGGGGCTGCCTCAAGATCCAGGGCCTTTTGTAGGATAATCGTGCTCCTGGAATATCGTCCTTTGAACAGATGGCATTGTTGCTCAGTTCTGTACGTAGCGTGCCCTGAGGTTCTGAAAGCTCGTGGGGCACATACTCTCTGCAGCTTCCCTTCCCTTCCTCTTCCATGTCACCCCTTGAGGTGGGCAGTCCTGCTCTGGCACACTCCTGCCTTGATGTGCTGCCCTCCCTCAGGCCCAAGTGACCATGGCTGAAGCCCGTGTCCCTTAGGTGTTTTCTTACACAACTGAAAGCTGGTTGCCCCCAGGCTCTGCCTGTCCCTGTGAAGACACCAGGTCGGCAGCTGGGTCTTCCTGCCGAGTCTGCAGCACAGTCACCGAGGTCCTCGACATGGGAGAGTCCAGGACCACAGGAATTCAGTGCACAGGAGTGCCCACCTCGGTATTCAGGTGGTCAGTCCACGGAGCGCACATGACACGGTCACCCCGAGTCACACTCACAAAACCAGTAATCGTGCCCAAGTGACAGGAAGTGACAGATGAGCCCCGCAGACGTGTGTGCACACAGGGTGCACGCCAGCCCCGGGGCTGAGTCCGTAGAGGTACCGCAGTGTTGGGGTGAGAGGCCAAGGCCACCGAAAGACATTTTCAACACATTTCCGAGAGAGGAGCCAAGCCGCGCCCCACAGCGCCAGGAAATGCTGGCTGGCCGGGCGAAGCAGGCGCAGGGTGGGTGGGACGGCCGAGCGGTCCCCAGGGTCCCCAGGAAGGGCAGATGGGGAAGCGGCTGGGGGGCTGGTTGGAGGAGAGGGTTGGGGTCAGGGACTCAGGGCTGTGCCCATCAGCCTGGGTCTGTCAAGGCAGAAGTTCGCCTGCTGTGGGGTGACATGAAGGGGAGGGCCTGGCCACTGCAGACCTTCACTAGCTCTAAGGTCTGCCCCAGGATTGCGACACCCCCAGATGCCAGAGCAGCAAGAATGCAGAGGTCAAGGAGCACGGGGGCACTGGGAGGGCCGATGCCAAGCGGGTGGAGAGGGAACGTGTGCCGTGCCAGCCACTTTGTAACACACAGCCACGGCCTGGCTCAGGGGCGCTCCTGACAGCGGGGGTGACCCCACGCTGGGTTCTCCCTCCATCTCCTTGGGTTCCTTAGTCTGTGAATGAGTTCGTATCACTTTTACAGTCTGAAACAGAGTGCAAGGTGTCCACGTGGTTCCTGGGGCTGTGGCCCACACTGGGCACTGGGCCCCACCCTCCACCTGTGGGCACCCTGCTGCTCAGGCCCGAGCCTGCAGGGCGGAGAAGACCTGAAGTGTGTGCCGAGGTGTCCCCTGAGAAGCAGGGGCCTGGGCCAGGTGGGGACTAGCTCTATCTGTCCCTGCAGAGTAGCCCTGGGGACAGCATCACGGGGGACAGGCATCCTCAGTGCCCCTCGCAGAGGCCAGCTGAGCCTGGGCAGGGTGGATCTAGCCAGGGCTTGGCCACTGCTCTGGGGAAGTGGGGTCAGGGTGAAGGGTACCTCAGGGTCCCAGCTGCCTACCAGCCCACAGCCCCCGAGGGGCTACGTCATGGCCCTTCTCTATGCCACGCCACCGGATGGGGGACAGAGGACCTGGCACCTCGGCTGTGTCTGGAAAAGAGTGTGTGTGGGTGGGCATGTGTGTTTGTGTGTGTGTGTGAGAGAGAGAGTGTGGGTGCGGGTGAGTGTGTGGGTGTGTGTGTGGGGGTGTGGGTGGGTGTGTGGGTGTTTATGGGTGTGTGAGTGTGTATGGGTGTGTGGGGGTGTGTGTGGGGGTGGGGATGGGTGGGTGTGTATGGATGTGTGTGTGTGTGGAGTGTGTGTGTGTGTATGGGTGTGTGAGTGTGTGTGTGGGTGTGGGTGTGGGTGTGTTGTGTGGGTGGGTGGATGTGTGTGTGTGTGTGGGTGTGTTGTGTGGGTGGGTGGATGTGTGTGGGTGTGTGAGTGTGTATATGTGTGTGTGGGGGGGGTGTGTGGGGGGTGGGTGGATGTGTGTGTGTGGGTGTGTGTGTGTGTGCGGGTGTGGGATGTGTGTGTGGGTGTGTGTATGGGAGTGTAAGTGTGTATGTGTGTGTGAGTGAGTATGGTGGATGGATGTGTGTGTGTGTAGGTGTGTGTGCGGGTGTGGGGTGTGTGTGGATGGGTGTGTGTGTGTGTGTGGATGGGTGTAGGTGTGTGTGTGTGTGTGTGCGCACTCCCCCTGTGCACAGCAGACAGAGGGGACAGACAGGAGAGCAGAGAGGTGGGTTGGGGAGGAAGAGAACCGTTTGGAGACCTCCAAGGTAGCCCAGGTGCCTGGCGTCCAGGACGTGCCTGGAGTCACTGTGGCCTTTGACCGTCAGTTGGCTGCGGGAGAGCTCCAGCCTCCCGTCCACCTTTTCCCTTTGAAACCAGGCACTGTGCGTGGGTGTCATTTAGAAATCATGGCCACCTATACCTTAGCTGAGCAAGTTGGTTTGTGTGCAGCACGGTGTCTACACACACGTTCACATGTGTATAACAATACCTTGACGCTCAGGAGCTTTAACGTAGAATTTAAAAAGCAAATATTAAAATGACTCTGAAGCACTCTGGGGCTGACTGGCGGCCTGCATTGATTTTCAGGTTCAGCTATTTACTAAGCTGATGGCTTCCTGCCTGACCAAGAGGTTCTGGAATATTCCACAAGTCAAGCAAGCATTTGAGAAGAGCCAGGCTGGCCTTCAAGGTCTGCATGGTCCCATCGCCCATTACTGCTTCGGTCCTCCTCTCACCCACACCGGGTCTGTCTCTGGGTTTGTTCTGTTCACGCTGCTCTGTGCAGGAGCTCACCCCTCACCAGCCCACCTTCCCACCACTTCAAAAGGTCACCTACCCAGGAGCGTAGAGGGAGCTCTTCCCTGGAAGTCGGGGACCAGGACGTGTGTGTGCACGCGTGCGTGTGGTGCTGGGGACGGAACACAGGGCCTCACGCAGGCTGGGCTAGCGCTCTACCACTGAGCCACACCCCAGCCCATGGGGCTCCGTGGAGCCACGAGGGCTGTCTCACCCCAGCAGCCACTGGATCACCATCTGGACTCCTGCCTGTCAGGTGTCAGGCTCCTGAGAGACCATGTCCACCTAGGACAGACAGCTGGGGAGGAAGGACACTGTTGTGTGTAGGACAGACCCCTGACAGCTTCCACCCCCTCACCGTGGTCTGGGAGCCCCGGCCAAGGGTGGGGCAGCCCCTTCCTCAGAACAGGTGGGGGCATTTGTCCAGACTAAGTGGGTGGCAGGAGGTCAGTGGCCATTGAGAGGGTGTCCCAGGGACCCGGCCAGAGACGGAGAGGATCGAGAAGGACAGGCGAAGATGAGCCAGGACAGACCAGGCCCAGGGCTGCTTCAGGAGGGAGGAGAAGGCAGAGGCCGAGAGGGACGGAGGCAGTCTGCCACCTGCACGAGGGCCCAGTGGCCTGCCCGGGCAGCGTTGGCCTTGCCGTGAGGCCTGGAGCTGGGTGTTGGCGGCAGCTGCGGGAGGCCCAGGGCAGAGAGCTCTCCCTCTCAGCCTTGAGCTCAGGCCCAGGCCCCTGCAGCCCCCTTCTCCTGCCCAGGTTGCATGGAGAACACGGAGTGGGAGGGTGGGCCCCTGCCCCCGGTGCCCTCCATGGGGGCTTTCTCCTCACACCGGCTAGAGAGAGCCGCAGCGTTAGCTTTTGAAGGGCAGTGATGTGTACACTCTACTTAAAGGATAACTTCTGATTATTTTCTTAATGGAAGAGCAAATATTTATGTCTTATAAGCTGAAGGGCAGGCTGGAGTGTGTGGGAATATTGACTCTTGGGGCGCTGGCCTCCAGAGTGGGCAGGAGGACAGACTGCTGTTTGCATCTGCCCTGCCCAGCTACGAGCCTAGACATGCTCCCCATTGTCCAGGGGCTGAAGGGGGTGCAGGCTGTGGCCACTGGGTCTTTGTGGCAAAGAGAGAAGGAGGGGCCAGGGGCACTGTGCCAGCATCAACTCAGGGTTGCCAGGTGACCCTTGGTCAGCCCTCTCCAACTGACCTTCCCTGTCTGCAAACAAGGTGTCTGAGGGACAGGGCCTGTCTTTGCACCTCTGTGACCCCGCTGCTTCTGCTGCACCTGGTGCAGGAACCCCATCTCCAGTTGCATGTGACAGCCACCCTGATGGCCCCATGGAGATGGTGACCATCAGAGAGTGCCCAATGATGGAGGCAGCTGTGATGATGATGTAGGTTATTACAACAAAGCACATGCACACTCCCCAGACACTCCAGCTGGGAGGGCAGTGGCAGGAGGCGCAGGAAGCCCGGGGCCAATGGGGCTGCCCAGGGACCTGCCTGCTTGCCAGATCCCAGCTGCACCGAGGCTCTGGTCCCTCCTGCCATCTTCAGAGCTGGTGAATGCCAACTCTGTGTGGGAGCACCAGTCAGCCTGACCCTGCAGGGAGGCCTCGCTCTGGTGGTCCAAGGACACAGGGCTATCTGGGAAGCAGGACCTGCAGGAGAGGCTATTCAGGGGATCTCTGCCCCCAGTGAGAAATGCCAACCAGCCTGGGGGCCCTGCCAAGACCTGTCTGTCTGCTCCTTGTGGCGGGGGATTCCTTCTGAGCCCCCTTGCAATCCTGCTGCACCATTCTGGATCTCCCCCAGGGATCCCACCAGTTCAGGCCCTCCCTGATAAAGCACCAGCTGCTTCCTCGACCCGAGGGTAACCTGTGCCCTGAGGCCCTGACTCAGAGGCAGGATTATCCCTGAGCAGACAGCAGCCTGGGCTGCCAGGAGCCGAGCACCCCACGGTGTGGAGTGGCTGCAGTCCATCACCTCTAGTGAGGCCAAGGCACAGCCACAAAGGCCAGGAGCGGGAGGCCGCTCTGCCCTGCTGCCCGGCTCGCTGTCCAGGGGGAAAGGCTCCAGTGCAAGTCCTGGCCTAGAGGCAGGAATGGGCAGGCTGCACCCCACGTGGGTGCCTCTTCACAAGGGTCCTGCCCTTTGAGGGCCACCAACACTGCTCCAGAGGTCCCCGGCCGCTGGATCCCCCGTCCCTCACCTAGCCCTGACCACTCAGGAGAGCTCAAGTTGCACAGGCAGAGGGTTTCTCTGCACACCAGTGTCCCTGTCACAGCTGCCAGGTCCACTGTGCCCCTCGGCTGTTTTCTGTGCTGGGCCAGGTGGCTGGAGCGGGCTCTCTTCTCTCCTCTGCTGCCCGTCGAAGTGGAAACTCGCATCACTGTCCTTAGCCTCGTCCACCTACCTGGACCTGTCTCCTGGGCAGTGGCCCGTTTCACCCTCCCAGGGGCCTTTCTCAGCCCCCAGATGCCCTGCTTTTCATGTCCACAGGGTGCTGGGCAAAGGATCATGGTCCTGACTGCACAGCATGCGTGCACGAGGGAGGGGCAGAGGAGGGAAGGGCCCTCACACGGTGCAGAGTGTGGTCGGAGCCCAGACAGCTCCCTGTGCCGTTGTGCAGGTGTGAGCAAGTGTGTGGGGGTGCGGGCACACCGTGAGCACGCGTGTGGGTGAGTGCTCGAGGGGTCACGTGCACATGTGTGGGCACACTGCTGTGTGCTGCACATGTGTGCACAAGTGAGCTTCCCATGCACACTCTAGGAGGGGCAGCTGGCAGGGGGCAGAGTGTCTGCAGCTGTGGGTGACCCGTTCCAGGGTGGCCGAGGTTCCTGGCCGACTGGCTCCAATGGCCTCGTGAGGCCAAGCCTGTTCCCTTCGTGGCCTCAGAAGGTGTGTTCCTCCAAGAGCACCAGGTGTGCCACTGTGTCCACAAGCCACCCAGCAAGGACCCTCGGAAGGGTGAGAGCAGCCTTGTGGAGCCTGGGTGGGGCCCGGCCACTGACGCTCCAAAGGGCTGCCCTGCTCAGCCGCAGACTGTCCTGCACCCTCCCGGCCCCCCATGTGTCCCCTCACAGACCCCTGGAGGGACACAGCACCTGCTTCTCGACTGTGTGTCTGCCTGGCCTGCATTCCTGCCATACTTCATGACCAGTGGCCAGAGCCAAAGGACCCAGGTGGCCAGGGTAGGTGATGGGTCAGGAGACAGCCAGCAGGCCAAATCTGTGTTCCACAGGGTGGCTGTCCTTGCCCCATGCTGGGAGGCTGGCCGTCTCTCCTTGACCCCTGGGAGCCCATTTGCCACCCTGGCAGCCCTTGAAAGAGCAGCTGATATCTCAAATGCCAGGCCCCGTCTGGAGCCAGCCACCGGAGCCCGCCACCCTCCCCTCTGTGGACAAGGGACCGCCAGCTGAGTGGCGGGTGGCAGCTGCTCTGAGAGCTGGAAGCTTTTGATTTGCGTCAGTGCTGAGCTGGCCAGGAGGGGCCAGCACGCTGGGCGCTTGGCAGCTGCGTGGAGTCACAGCGACATCGCAGCTCCCGGGGCGGGGGGGCCGTGCAGGGAGCATCCCGGGGGAGAGGCGGCTGCGCCTTCAGCAGAGCGTCGGCTGCCCAGCACGTACCTCCTCCCCACCACGCCATGTGGAGCAGTTTCCATGATGCACATGCCCGGGGTCAGGCCCCCAGAGAGGGCAGCGGAAGCCGGGATTATCTCCCCCTCAGGCTCCCCGTTGGCTCCCACAACCATGGGCTTGCCACCATGTGGCCACCGGAGGACTACCGCTAATTGAAGGCCTTGGCAGGAGTCCTGACCACGCAGGAAACCTGTCATTTCAGAGATGAAAGGACCTCAAAGGGCCCTGCGGAGCAGGGACACAGCTGCTAGAAGGGGACACAGAGTGGGGCTCCTGTGACCTTTGCACTGGCCCCGTGGATGCCCAGCCCACGCTGAGCCTGCTCCTGGGTGCCAAGAGCCAGGTTTGAGTCAAGCCATGTGACCCACATGTCCGTCCCACCCTCCCACTGTCACCGATCCCTCCCACTTAAGCAGGAGCAAATGTGAGTCACCTGGGACAGTGGGCACTTCACCCTGCAGGGCCTCCCAAGGCAGCCCCGTCCCTCAGTCAGCCCCAGCTGAAGCGTCCAATGTCCCCATGGTCACTTGGCCAGCACCTTCACATGTGCTCCTGTTCACGGGATGCCCATCTCCCGGCAGTGACTGCCTGGGCAGCTGGGCCACCTCCCTCTGCTCACGCCCCAAGCACTGCACGCAGGGCCGGTGTGCCCCAGGTGGCCTGCTCAGAAGTTCCTCCTCTAAGCAGGATGCCCCGGGGCGTCCATCCTCCTACCGAGCCCCCCCAAGCCCAGTCTTGCTGCACCCACTGGCTTCCCTACACAGGGCCCTCAGTGGTGCTGACAGAGGTGCTGTCTGCACAGCACAGGGCAGCTGGCTAGTGCAGGAGACCCCGGCTCAGGGCTGGGTGCTGGCTGTCTGGCAGCCAAGGGCACTTGTCCTTGCTTCTAAGGGGAGCTGGACCCTGGCCGCTCTAGGAATCCAAGAATCAGGATGGTGGGTGCTCTCAGGGTTCTAGCACACCCCAGCCCTGCACCGCCGGTCCAGCCCTGCAGGGGCGCGGTCAAGGGGCCTCACACCCTGGGGGACAGTCAGACCCTTTGCCAGGTTCATCTGCCGGGTGTGTGTGTGTGTGTGTGTGTCTGTGTGTCTATGTGTGCGCACGCTGAGATACCGGTCCCGGCATGGCGGAGCTGCGGTTTGGGGGGAATTGCACCCGCCCCAGCTGTGCAGTTGTTCAGTTCCTGTTTCCAAGTGTCTCCCACGGCCACCCCTGCACTCAGTCTCCATCCTGCATGTTTGATGGCCCTCGGTTGAGTCATGGATGTGTCCCTAGCTTAGGCATCTGGGCGTATTCCTTTCCTGTGGCTGCTGTAACAAGGTACCACAGACTGGGTGGCTTTGACCACAGAGAGTCACTGTCTCACAGTCTGGAGGTCAGAAGTCCAAAACCCAGGCCGGGCAGGCTGGCTCCTCTTGGGACCGAGGGACAGCCCGCTCTGCCCCTCTCCTGCAGCTGGTGCAGCCAGCCTTCCTGGTTGTCCTCAGCTCCTGTAGGCAGTGCTCCAGCCTCTGTCGGTTGTCACCTGGTGTCCCCATGTGTGACCATGCCTCTGGCTTCTCCTTTTCTCTATGAGGACTGCAGTCACTGGGTGGGTCAGGCCACCCTGGTCCACAAGGCTCTTGCTCCAGAGCCTCGCCTTAATCATAACTGCAAGGTCCTTATTCCAAATGTGGTCACTTTCCCAGGTTCTGGGTGGACGTGAACATGGGGGCGACCATTCAGTCCACACTGGGGCCAGCAGGTCTCCCATCTGGATTGAGCTTTTCTAAGTGACTCAGCTGGGTGCCTTGGTGGACAGACAAGGAAACTGAGGGCAGAAGATGAGAACCAGGCCCAGCCACACTCAGCAGGCAGGACAGAGCCAGGACAAGGGTGTGGGCCTCTGTCCCCAGGTGCTCAGGCCCCACTGAGCAGTGCAGACTCGGGGGGTCTCCTGTCTTCCTGTGACCACTGCCCCGTGGTCCCCTCACTTGCCCTGAGACCTCTGGGTAGGTCCACCTCACAGTGGTCTGGCTGGCTGTCGGCCAGTGGTCGGCTGGCTCTTCTGGCCTGTAGGGGTATGGGACAGCCACATGGGGCAGGGAACCTATCTCCAGGGACTCAGGACAGAGCGGTGATCCGGAGGCAAGGAGGCCTCGTGGCCCAGCTGGGCTTTGGGACTGGAAAGCGACTCTGTGGGTGGTCAGCCACGCTCAGGCCACGCCCTGCGCCACATAGAGCTCAGGCAGGGCTGCCAGTCTCCTGTCCAGGGAGGGCAGACCCCCTTCTGCCCTCCCCACCCAGCTCCAGGCCACCGGCAGGGACAGCCCTCACTTCCCAGGGCAGGGTCCCCGAAGTCCATGCAAGACAGGCTGCTCTCGTGTGACCCCAGAGCAGAGCTGGTGACTCATGGCCAAGTCCTCCTTGGAGGAGGAGGGGACACCTAGAGGAGGTAGGAAGGGCACCTGGCCACCAAGTCGGCACGTGTGCCAGCTTTGCCACTCGGAGTGTGGGAGGCCCCAGGGGTGGGGAGAGGGTCCTGACCTGGGCCCTTGGGGTGCCTGACTGAAGAGAGGGGAGCAGGCTGGAGTGGGAGGCCAGGGCTGAGCGCCTGCCACTCAGGAGCCCAGGAAGCAGCTCCGTGGGTCCCCCATACCCGCTTCCTCCCTCCCCTGAGGCAGTGTGGGTGGGCAGGAGGCCTAGCACTGGAGGGTGTCCTTGGAAGAGGGGTGGGGTCCCTGGGGCTCAGGTAAGGGACACCAGGTCCCTGGACCCCTAGGGAGAAGCCCCCAGGCGCAAGGCTCCGAGGAGAGGCGAGGAGGACCGTGGGGCTGAGGTGGCGAGGAGGGCCAGATCCTTCTAGGCAGGCAGGAGAGCCTGGACGTGCTTCTGCAGAGCCGCTTGTCCCCGGCCAGGACCCCTGACCTGGAGCAGGACGAGTCTCAGCTGAGGGGGCTGCCCCTCCCAGAGTCCCAAGGCCCTGAGTGTCCCTCCTGTATTTGAGCAGGAGCAGGGTGACAGGTGAGCAGGTGGTGACACAGCACTCAGGTGGCTGTGTGTGGCTCTCTGTAGCCACATGCACCTCACAGTCGTGTGGCATCTCTGTGTACACCCTGTGCCTGGCCAGGACACGAGGTCACTGTGGGACAGAGGCGATTCCCCTGGCTGGTGGCTCTGGGGACCCTGGGCCAGCAGGGCGTTGGCCTTGCCACCTGCTGAGCTGGCTGAGTTCTGAGACAGCTCATCCCAGAGCACCTGGGCTGGGGGACCTGCAGCCAGGGCCGCTGCTCCTGGCCAGGGGACTCTGCTGGTTGTTCTGAGTGGCTCTCTCCTGACCTCTAGCATCTGGACACTGAGGGTGGCCCCTCTTGTGCTTAAGAGCAGCTGGACTCCTCCCAGTGGGTCCCAGTCCTGGATCAGCACCTGGAGCCTCCCACCAAGGCCCCTAACACCAAGATCCTAGGAGAACAGATGATGCCCCACATCACATCAACCTTCAGGGTCATCCCCTTGATAAAAAGAAGTCTCATAGATTGTGGGGTGCTGGTGGGGGGTGCTGCAGGGGGCCAGACTCCTGCTTAGCAGTGTGGTGGGCCTGGGACCCTGCGCAGTCCTTGGGGACACAGTCTCTTTAACATTTCCTGCAGCAGGGTCCTCTCAGCAGTACCAGCTGGGGTCCACTGAGGCCCTTGGCTCTGGGCCTGATGGCCTGGAGGATGTGGACCAGACTTGCCCACCACCTGCAGCCACTCACTGAGACACGACCCTCAGACCCACAGGCTACCTTACTGGGCTGGTGGACATCTGGTTAAGGACTTCCTGTTCTCACTGGCCCTGCTCCTGCCCTTGGTTGACATGGGTGCCTCAGGCCTCCTAGACAGCACTAGAGGCCAGCCCTGGGAGGACTCTGCAGAGGCAAGCTGGGCAAGAGCCTCACCCCTCCTCAGGAGCCCAGGACTCTGCTCCAAGTCCGCTGCCCCCTGACAGCAACACTTACCCGGGCAAGGGTCTGAAGGACCTGCACTCCACTCTTGAGAGGTGAGGCCAGTGCCCACCACCTGTCCCTCAGGTAAGGAGATTCAGCCAGAGGGTCTGCACGTGGTCTTCAGGGCACATGCCAGCCCCTGGGCACTCTGTGGGCCCATGACACCGTCACTAGAAGTGGCTAGTCGTCTGGATGTCCTGATGTGGTTCTGTGTCATGGAGGACACTGTGGTTGAATTGACCCAAAGTCACGTTCACTGGCAACAGTGACCATGACCATGCTCAGAAGCAGGGTCTCTACAGACGTCACCAAGGTGAGGTGAGGTCACGCTGGAGCAGGGCGAACCCTGACCCACCACTGGTGTCCGTATGTGGAGATACAGGGGCACAGGAGGGTGCGTGTGAAGGCAGAGGCAGAGACTGGAGTGGTGTGGCTGCAAGTCAGGGAGCCCCAGAACTGCTGAGGCCCCCCACCCTGGGACAGCACTCCCTCAGGGCCTCCAGCCGACCCTGCGGACACCTTGGTGTGGGACTTCTGACCTCCAGAACCGCAAGAGAAGGCATTTCTGTTGTTACAAGCCACGGGTTCCTTCCACCAGGACAGGGACAGAGATGGACATGCCCAAAAGGCAGAGGCTGTGCCCCTCCTGGCCCTGGGTGGACATGGTGGGCGGAGAGGGGCTTTGCCTCTGATCTGACTGGACATTCCCACAGCCGGCCCATCCCACACCTCCTCCAGCAACCCTCCTCCATCCCTCACCTGGGGTCCCTGCCTGCCTCGTGGCTCTGCTCCTACCCGTCTTCCACACCCTGACACCTTCATAAAATGTCGCCTGTATGTCACCCCAGGAAAGCGGGGTGTGCCTGAGGCTCCTTACCAGGGGCTTTCCGGTTGCTCCCTGCAGCCCTGGGGTTGGTAGTCCCTGTGTCTCCACTCTCCGGCAACCTTCTGCGGGTGCAAGGGTGAGAAGTCCTGGTGATAGTCATGTCCTCACCCCTTTGGTCACCTTTAGAGGGACACGGGTCCCTTGTCAGAGATCCCCACACTGTCCTTACGGAAGCCCCATCCCACAAACTCCCTGGACTCTGGTGAGCACTGGCCTACAGGAGTGGACCCAGCCAGAGTCTAGGCAGCGTGGGGTCTCTACCTGGTGATGTCCTGGGAACAGCTCACCCACAACGTGGTCTCACTCATGACCCCAGCCCTTCACAGCGTCACTCACGTTTTGGGGTGTCAGGTGGTGAATTCCAGGTTCAGGGAGGCCACACAGCCATGCAGGGCAGAGCTGAGGTCCTCACACCAGGTCTTGTGGCTCTCTGTGTGGATTTCAGGTCACCCTGTGACAGAGGCCAAACTGGGGGCTTAGCACCAGGCTCGCTCTCACGGTTCTGGGGGTCAGAGGGTCCTCTCAGATCTCACCAAGGGGTCAAACTGGCACGGGCCGAGCTCTTCCCGAGGCTGGGGCCCTGTTTCCTGGCCTGCTGCGCTTCCCCAGGCCACGCATGCCCGGCAGTGGGCAGAAGAGTTGTCCTCGAGTTAGTTCTCTGACATGGAATCCCCTCCTCCCTCTGCCCTGCCGACAGGCTGGGCACACGGGGTCTGGCCAGGCAGCCTGAGTGCTCCACCTGAAGGCCAGGTGAGGGGCCATTTCAATCCCCTTGGCCCCTCAGGTAACCCAGTCTCAGGTCTAGGATTAGGACATGGTCATCTTAGGGGACGTTGCCAAGCATACTCTTGCCAATGACGTGGAGTCCTCCTGTTGACCCTTGTGTCCCCTTCCCTGACCCCATCTATGGCATCTGGTCAGAGCCCAGAGGACCGGGAGCTGGGTGCACAGCTGCCCCTGGGTCTGGGGTGGGCGTCCTCCTGCCTGCTGAGGGGCTTTGTGCGGGCAGCAGCCCCACCCCTGCTCTGCGCGGGTCAGACTGAGCTCTGGGTCCCAGCTGCCCTCCCACTGGCTGGGTGACGTCCGTGTGGAGCGGTCACAGCATCCACAGCAGGGTGCTGATGGCAGAGCCACAGGCAGCAGCTCCCTCCTGGTTCATGGCTGCACAGGTCTGGGGGCAACGTGGCCAGCAGCAGGCGGCGAGGCCTGTGAATGGACTTTATTTTACGTAGAAATATGAGCCCCCGGAGAATGGTGGCCCTGCCACGGCACTCGGCACCTCGCAGGCCTCATGGCCCCATGGGGAGGGGTGCGCAGGAGGGCGCTGCCCTGTGGCCAGCAGGGGCTCTGTGTGGCGGGCGGGCTGTCGGTGTGGAGGGCCAGGACAGAGGAAGGACTGCCCGAGCTGTAGCAGGGCTCTGGGGGAATATGAGTAATGAGGCTTGGTCACCCCAAGGGTTGAGGTCTGCAAGGGACCTGGAAGGGGCTGGGAGCCCTGAGGAAGGTCAGCCTGGCCGCGGCAGGGATGCCCTCTGCCCACCAGGATGGGCTCCGCTCAGGAACTAACGTTTCTTCCCCACCTGCACCTGCCCAGCTCTGCCATGTCCAGCCTGTCTGGACGGGCCCCTCCTGGGAGCCATGGGCTGCTGCTGTGATTGGCTCAGGCTCCCCTGAGACTTGAGAGGCTGACCCACAAGTGACGAGGCCCTTCTCATGCTCTCTGCTCCTGCAGACCCTCCTGGACTTCATGCTGGGGTGGGGGGGGGGTGGAAGTGGACAGCCCATAGACACAGCCCATGTCCCTGAGGACAGCCATGGACATGCCAGAAATGGAGGCTTGGGACTGGGGACCAGGCCCAGGGTGCGGGAGGAGAAGCGGAGGAAGCCAGACTCTGTGAAGTGGGTGAAGAAGGAGACCGGGAAGGCAGGGAGGCAGTGGATGGAGGGCTTTGGGACCAGAGCACAGAGGCTATGTGTCCCACCCTGTGGCTGGGGGTGCCAAGAGCAGGCTGGCTTTCCTCACCCTGTCCCCAAGGCCTTCAGCTCCTGCAGCCCTTACAGCCCTGGGCAGCTGGCACAGGTTTTGTGGTCTTCTGCAGATCAGCCTCTTGTCACGGGGGTGGTCCTGAGGCAGAGGGCTCCTTGGGGCTCTCCTCCACCCAGAGCAGGACCCTGCCCTGCCCACCTGAGGCCTTGCTCCCTGCAGGTGTGCGGGGCCCCTCAGGAGGGTGCGTGCCGAGCTCAGGCTGGACACTCTGGCACAGGTGCTGCCAGGAGCTCTGGCCTGTGTCAGCCCTGCACAAGAGCTGCTGCGGGTGCTGCACCTGGCACATGGTGGGACTGGCACCTCTCAGAGTCTGGGTGGGAAACAGATGGCCCACAAGGCAGAGGCATTTGAAGAGATTTGTTCCTGGAAGGAGTGTTTTTGGAAGTGTTGGCAGATGAGGAGATTAGACCTGCCGAGCATCAAGGGCCTGTAGTAGTGGGCGCCAAGGCCACACAGGGCCAGAGGGCAAAAAGGGGAGGGTGCAGTCCAAATAAAGAGGGTAACCCAGGGAAGGGGCCACCTGAGAGCCACCTGGCAGGTGAACTGTAGCCACTGCCACAATGCCACAGAGCAGATACAGTAAGGAACAACAGGGCCCCTTCCTCCACCCAACGTTCACCACCTCCAGATGGCTGAAGTCCCAAGGTGAGGGGCTGGGTATGAAGTCAACTACCTGGCAGACAGCTCTCTGGAACAGTGTGTAGGCAGCCCAAAGAGGGATGGAGAAAGGATGTGGGCAAGTAGAAACATTCAGTCATGACCTCAATGATCATAACCAGATGGGGTGGTGGTATCACCAGTGATGGTGGGCATGGTGGTGGTGATGGTGATGGTGGGCATGGTGGTGGTGATGGTGGGCATAGTGGTGGTGATGGTGATGGTGACGGTGGGCATGGTGGTGGTGATGGTGATGGTGGGCATGGTGGTGGTGATCATGATGGTGATGGTGGGCATGGTGGTGGTGATGGTGATGGTGATGGTGGGCATGGTGGTGGTGATGGTGATGGTGACGGTGGGCATGGTGGTGGTGATGGTGATAGTGATGGTGGGCATGGTGGTGGTGATGGTGATGGTGATGGTGGGCATGGTGGTGGTGATGGTGATGGTGGGCATGATGGTGGTGATGGTGATGGTGATGGTGATGGTGGGCATGGTGGTGGTGATGGTGATGGTGATGGTGGGCATGGTGGTGGTGATCAAGATGGTGATGGTGGGCATGGTGGTGGTGATCATGATGGTGATGGTGGTGGTGGTGGCGATAGTGGTGTTGATGTTGGTTATGGTGATGGTAGTGATGGTGATGGTGACAGTGACAATAATAATGTTGCCAGTGCTGAAAATAGACTCATTGTCTTCTAGACTCTGAACCTACCTCGTGGCAATTTGCTATCTGCTTCAGATCCCCTATCTTCTTTGGAAACATTGGGCAAATAAATCATCCCCCTTGCTTCCCTGTCTGGTCCAGACTGGGCTGCTGCCTAACCAAGGGGCCACCTGGCCACAGGAAATCACCGCTGGCCAGGATGAGTCCCTCCAGCCATAGCTCACCACCCAGCACTGTCTACAGAGACCTCCAGGGCCTCGCTGTCCTCCCCTGCAGGATTGACCACACATCCTGTTGCAGGCTCCAGTGCCCACTGCTGACCTCTCCTTATTTGGGTTACTCATCTCCCTAGGACCCAGCAGGCCACTCATGGTGTCCCTCCTGCCCAGATGCCCACCCACCTGGACAAAGTTCTTGCCTCTGTCCTCTCAGCTCTCCTCTCTGCTCTCCTCACACTCCCCATGGTGGAGGGTGTCCCTGGTCAACCTGCCATCCCAGGAAGGGTGATGGCTGCTGCCTGGGCACCCACACCTGCCCGGCCTGCAGACACGCACTCTGCCCCCTCACCTTGGAGCAAGGGCGCGTGTCCTCGTTTCTCGTTTACAAAACAAAGCAGTTTGGCTCCAAGGGTTTCCGCCTGAGCTCCCTCAATCACTCTTTAAACCAGACCCGCACCCACGCACATGCAGCCTGCACACTCATACACAAACACAACACACACACAAATACTCAGGTGCATGCAGCACCTCCTTGCACAAAAGTACACAACACAACACACAGATCCACATTCTCAAAGTTCGTAAATACAGGCCACGCACATGCAGACACAACACACTCACACACCAGACCACACATGCCACACACTCGCATGCCACGCACAGCACACACACACACACAGCATCTCTGGCCACCCTTGGCGTTAAGTGGAGGTCCCCTGATGGAGTCAGGTGGGCAAGGGCTTCTTATCAACCTCAGGACCTTGGCCACAGAAGAGGCTCTACCTGCAGACCGTGTCCCCAGATGTGACCTCAGGCAGTGAGCGCTCCTGGCTACAGGAGTTCCCTGGGTGGCAGAGCCTGGGGCAGCCTGTGGTAATGCAGGCCCAGGCACAACCTGTGACCCAACCTCAGGGCTGCTCCACGCCCTCAGGAGGCTCCAACAGGCCACTGTGAGAACGGGGTGGGGGCTGGACTCCTGCGCAGGGCTTTCCCGGGGGTCTAGGGAACTCAGGGTCCTGCTCAGACCAGGGCACGTGTCCTCATTTCTCATTTCTCGACCCCCACTGTCCTCCAACCCAGACCCCGGGCTCTAGACGAGCACGCGCACTGTGCACCGTGCATGGCACCCAGCGTGGTCTCTAAGGAGATGTGCCCACTGTCAGGGACAACCTCCCCTCCCTGGATGCCGTGTCATGGGGGATGATGGTAGAGCCATCCTCTGGTTGTCCAGACTGAGCTCCTGCTCCCCTCTCTCTGGGAATTCCCCTCAGCCCTGTCACCAGAACACCCCTGGACCTGCCCACTTCACCAGGGGCCTGGGCCCTGCACTGGGCTCCTGCTGGTGTCCCGTCCTCCCTGACCACAACGGTCCTTCATACAGAGGCACCTGCAGAGGGTTCTGCTCGTAGCCTGGCAGGGTGGCCCCGCTGCAGCAGGTTCCCCTCGGCCAGTGCTCAAGGAGGGTGGCTCCCAGGCCGAGCCGGGTGCTAGGATACAGCTCCCTGCCTCAGGCCCCTTTTGTCCCTTTGCTGCCTCCCCCACGGGGGCTCTGGTCTGCTGCTGAATGGTGAGCAGATGACGTGCGGCTGGCCCAGGCGACACCAGAGGAGGTGTCAGTCGACATCCGTGAAGCGCATGAATGCACGGAATGCACTTCCCTCCCCACTCCGCCAGGCCCTGGAGACGCAGCAGAGGGAGCAGGCTCACAAAGGAGAAGAGAGCCCTACCTCGGGGGCGGAGGAGGGTTTCTGGGTCACAGGCCTGATGCCCCTGCCCCTGCCTCTGACCCCCAGGCCTCCTGCACAGTGAGCTCCTCGCCAGCTGAGCTGCCAGGCTGGGTCAGGAGAGGCCGGGGACTGGGTGGAAGCCAGCCTGCCCCTGCAGCTGCTCCACTGCCAAATGCCTGGAATTCTGGAACAGTCCCCACCCAGCAAGCCAGGCCAGCTGAGGGCTGTCCCCCCTGAAGCTGGCTTCCAGGAGGGGCCCGAGTGCCCACACATCGGCCTTCACCTGAGGGCCCAGAGCCCTGAGTCAGCTGGCAGGGGCTTAGGGGCCTCCTGAGCCGTCCCTCCCAGCCCTCCCTGGACAGGCGGCCAGCCCAGCCCTCACTGTCACATGCTCCCCACAGGCCACAGCAGGAGTCACAAGGCAGAGTTTCCATTAGCGTCAAATGTACGTGATGTTGGTCCTGGAGTCCGTGGGAGCTGAGAGGAAAGAAGACGGTTTAGAAAATTCACCTGCCCAGGGGGTCACACAGGGAGGGGGCACAGAACCCGGCAGGGCTGAGAACGGCCCCTTGTGGCGTGGGCCCTCTACATATGCACGGAGATCTCACACATGCACACGTGTCTGCACTGGGGGCCCAGCGGACCCCAGGAAGTGAGTGACCTCACTGGTGCTGTGCAGGAGGAGAGGCCCCAAGGCAGGAGGCTCCAGTCCAGTGGTCTTGATGCTACAGAGCACACCCACCTGGGCCCAGCCTGCTTCTCCAGAACCGTCCCCCGTGTGGGTGCTAAGGTTGTGTCCGTCGCTGCTCCTACTTGCCCCTGCACTCTTCAGTCCCTTCAATCAGCAGGGAGGCAGGACCCTGGCTCTTTTGCTTCATAAAAGCAGCAGGGGCCACCCCGAAGGCAAGAGGGATGAGTCTCAAACAGGAGGCTTGAGGGGAGAGGCCAGACTCTTCTCACCTGGGCCAATCCTGGCTCTGTGACCCTAGGAACCTCCCCTCTGGAGATGCCAAGGGCGTGTGGGGCTCCCAAGCGCCTGGGTCCCAGGTGTCAGTGACATGGCAGGGAAAGATGTGCTGCTGGCTTCTCCACTGCCCCAGGACCTCACTTCCTGGAAAAGCAGAGGATGGTCCACAAGCTCCAACCAGGGTCATTGGGGAGGGCCCACGGCCGCCTGTGTCGGAGTTCCAGTTGTCCCCCGGACGTGCCCCCAACAGCACACTGCCTGCCACCTGCCAGCCTTATTGTAGTGTGCATCCTCACCTAAATGTGGGGAGAATTCTTACAGTGAAAGGTACAGAGCCGGGCACCACTGGTGAGGGGTGGAGCCACATGCCTAGTCGCCAGTAGCCAGGTCGGTCACTGTGCTGGCATTGGAACCCTGCTGGAACCCCATACTCTACCCCAGGACCGTGCCCCAGGTCCCAGACTCCCGCTGGTTTCAAGAGCCCTGGGGGTTTCAGGGTGCAGCCGTGTGGGTGAGGCTGGGGCGAGAGGAGAAGGGCCTGGGAGGGAGGGGTCAGGGAGAGATGGCTCATGGCTGGGCGGGGCTACCCTCTGACAGACAGGAGTAGAAGAGGGAGAAAAACAGACGCAGGCATTGGTCTGAGGGGAGTCAGCAGAATTTGGTCTGCCAGGTCCCTGACCTGTGAGGACCTGGCGGGTCTCCTCTTGAGGAGTGCACAGCCTGGATGGGTGGGGCCAAGCACTCAGGTGCCACAGAGACAGTGGGAGCTGCTGTCCTCCAGAACTGGCAGGAGGACCTCTGCTCGGCTGCAGCTCCTATTATGTCAGAGAGAGAAGGGCGGGCACTCTTGCCACCCAGACGGTCCCCAGATCCAGGGGGCTTGAAACAAGAGCCCTGTGTCCAAGGAGACCACCTGGGCTGCAGCCAACCCTGCGATGCCTTTAATCACTCAGGGGAGAATGGAGTCTGTGAAGTGGCATTAAAGGACCCCAGTGACACTGCCGGCTCCTGCAGAGCTGGGCTTCTATAAACATCACCCAGCACTGGCAGCACAGGGGCTGGGGACCAGGATGCGGGCCAACACCCCCGGCCAGACGCGGCTTCCTGCCGTCCCCGGCGCCTCCCACACCCCAGGCGCATCTGCCTGGTCTGTGGCATCTCCCCTGGGTGGCCTGCCACCCACTCTTATTGTCTTCTCCTGGAGTCCTCTCCCAACCGCTTCCGCTTTGGACATGCTTGCCCACCCTGTTGGCCACAAGGCCACCCTGCATGGCCCACTTCTGCTGGCCAGGACCAGGCACCGGGCCATGTCAGTCACTGTCACCACCCCTGCTCTGGCCTTGGTCAGAGGCCTGCACCTCCAGTCTCCTGCCCAGCACATTCCCTGAGGGCCGAGGGGCGTTCAGCAGAGAGCACCTTCCAAGATGGCCCAGGACACAGTGGCGCACACGAGGTGGCTGAAAACTCATGGCATGTATTCTATCACAGCTCAAGGGACCTGGAGCCAGCCATCGGGTGAAAGGAAGACTCTGCTCATAGCAGCTTTGGAGAAGCCACTCCCTGCTGCTCTCGCTTCTGGACTGAGGCTACTCCCTCAGCACTGGACTAGTAGGAGCCTCACTTCAGTCTCTGCCTTAGTGCCTGGTTACCATGTCCCCTACCCATGTGTCCTCTCTTAGAAGACACACAGGACACACTGACGCAGTATGCCTTCATCGTGACTTGATCACATCTACAAAGGACATTATTCCAGGTAGAGTCAGGTTCGTAGGTTCCGGGAGGACTCGGAGTTGGCTCAGTGCAGCGGTACTGCGAGCCGTGGGATGGACAGGATCTAATCTAGGACGTGCCCAGCTGGTCAGGTCCGAGTCTGGACCATGGCTGGGCATTCCCATTCCTACCTCATTTTCTTCCCAGCATTCCAAAATTATCTCTACCTAGAAAGTCAAGCTGCCCCCATGCTTCCAGTACTCCAGACCTCTCGATGCCCTGCAGGGCTCCCCCTCTGGCCCCCCCACTTCTGCAGGGACTCATAAGGAGCAACTGCACCTTTTGGCCAGGGCAGAGCAAAGCATGGTGAGCAGGGAGCTGTCTTTTGTGGAATAAAGGGTGAGTATGTGACTATGTACAAGTTTACTTATATTTACAAAAAAAAAAAAGGCTCTGGAAAGTTCAATCAGAAACTAATAAAAATGGGGACTGTGGGGGTGGGTGAAGTGAGGGACTAAGACCAACCTCTGTGCACACATGGCCGTAGCGTTTGACGCAGAACCATGGAGAGGTTTCCATATTCAAAAAATAAACTTAAACTTTAAAAAGAAAGTAGCTTTAAAAAAGGAAACCAACAAAATAAAAATTTATATAGAGTTAGTATCATAACCAAACAAAGAAAAGATTTATTTCAGATGACGTAAAAGCACAGCATTTAGGGTTTTTTTTAAGTGGGATATAGTCTAAGGGACAAAGAAAATAATGAGGAAATCACATGTGTCATTCAACAAATCGTATTTGAGTTCAATTTGGCATTTTTATTTGAAATGATTTTTTTCTTTTCTAATAAATCAAGTAATTATGTGAATGCAGCAAAATTTCTACTGCTTAAAAACAAAACCCACGTTCCCTGGTTCTCTAGCTGGGAGTGGCGTTGTGACCACTGGCTGGCCACAAGCACCTAGAGCCTTCGCCTTGGCCTGGAAACCACCTTGGGCACTTTCTGAGAGCCCAGGGAGGATGGCTGAGTCCAGACCAGAGGCGTTTGCATCCAGGATCAAGGAAGGCATCAGAGACCAGCAAGGTCCTGGCTGGGGACGCCATGGTCACCTCCCAGGGCCCATTGCTGGACAAGTCAGCTGGGGCACCCTGAGAGCCTGGCTGCAGCTGATGGGAGGCGGTTAGGATGTGAAACCCACGCACAGACACAGCTCGGCTCAGTGGTAGAGCGCTTGCCTAGCATGTGTGAGGCCCTGGGTTCCATCCGCAGCACTGAAAAAATCCAAAGACTGCAAAAAAAAAGAGTCACCTCACCTGTTACCCTTGACGGTAATTTGGGGACCAACACCTTACTCTGCAAATTGGTAGTTACAGGACTTACCTTATCTTTCCTGGGCAGCCTCTTTTGGGGGTGACCTAGTGGCCCTAGGGATGGCTGCAGAGCTCTTCCTGTGGATGATTCAGCAAGCCCAGGAGAAGGTGGGAGTGTCAGGTCACCACGCAGGGAGCTCTCATGAGCCGCGGCTCCCACACCAGCACCACGCTATTCAGGTAGATGTCCCAGGAAAGCCGGACACCCAAGCTGCCCACCGTGCCTGTCCAGAGGGCAGTGGAGCACCAGGCTACCAAGACTATGCCCAAGCTCTTGGTGAAGTGGGTGCAGACGCCTCCCAAGCCAGACAGTGCCAATGACATTTCCCTTCCCCAGTGCAGAACTGACCTCCAGCCCAGCCCTGAGATGGGAACCATGGGGAAAGCTGGACAGGGAACCTGCTCAATGTCAGCTCCAGCAAGCAGAGACATCCCAAGGGGGGCGTTGGCCATTTCTGAACAAGCCTGGGACATGAAGGGGAGGAAAGGGAACTGTTCTAGATTTGAAAGAATTTAAGAGACATAAAGACCAAACGCAGAGTGGGGACTCGGGGTCACCACTCAGAGTACCTCCTGTGACAGGGGCCTGGGGCTTGAGGCGGTTGAATGTACACCCCTATGCACACCAAGGTCAGGGCGGTGGGGTGTGCAGGTCACAGGCAGTGCTGGAAGGGTCCTCGTCCCTCAGAGTCCTGTGAGGTCCTTGGAGGTGACCCTCGCAGGGTGTGCACTTCCCTTGAAGACATTCCATGCACAAAAATAAGAAAGCAGAAGATCTGTCCTTGCTAATTTGCTGGTTGAAATTAGGCTTATTGTACTATTCTCCTGTTTTCTATGTGCTTGAATACTGCCATAGTGGACGAGGCTCTGCAGGCCTGGGGCTCTGTCCCCACGATCCTGCGTTGTTTTGTGAGTCACAGGAAGCCCTCATCCTTTCCCAGAGTCTCCCTGCTACCGTCAGCCTCATCTTAGAGCCTCCTCCCTGCCCCTGCCCACTGCTCAGCACCTGGGACAGGACCCAGGGGAACTGGGAGAGTTTGCAGTGAGGAGGGCCCTGGACACATGCTGGAGGACGCTGCAGCACCAGCACCCGGGGTGACCGAGTAGTTCTTCACTGCCTGCTGTCCCGGGGCAGTCTCTTCCCCGCCAGTGCAGAGATGTGTGCACGTGGCACCCGCAAGGTGCACAGCCAGGACCAGCAGGGCAGGCAGGGACTGGTGGCCCACGGGGGTCTCTGGATGACCTGCTGCACTGTTGGGAGAGAATGACCTCCACCGATGGGGCCCCACCCTGCTCACCGCCCACTCCAAATGACGACTTTGCTGCTGGGACTGAGCTGGGCCCCTGCTTGGCTGCTGGGAGGGACAGGTCAGTGTGTGAGAAAACATGAAGGCATCTGGGAATTTTGATGGGAAATTTTGGAACCCAAGGGATAAGTGTGCTCACAGATTCCTTAATCACAATATCACCTGCCAGTGCTCCAAATCTCTTACAGCTCTCCTTTTCAGTTCTTGAATTGGTCCCTTTATCATTATAGAGTGACCTTGGCTCTTTTCACAGTGGTGACCTAGTCTATTTTATCTGATAGCATCCCAGAAAGCCTGCCATGGACTTCTCGGCCTCATATCTTATCTATCCATCATCTATCACACACCCTGTTGGTCTCCTCTCCCTAGAGAACACTGTTGAGTACGGGCTGTAAGGACCAAGTAGGACCTGAATGAAGGTCTATTCATGCTATGGAGCCAGGAAGCAAAAGGAGACAGGCCTGCACACGGTAGAGCCAGGATCCAGAAGGTTCCGAGGGGACCAAGATCATGGCTGAGCACCCACACAGAACCAGACTTGGATCTCAGGAGGGTAACTCCCTCCCATGTACAGCCCGCACTCACCCAGCCTACTGCCAAGTGGGGGCTGAGCTTCAGGGCTGTCCCATGGCCCCCAGGACTGTCGGTGGAGAGGAAGAAGCAAAGCAGCCCCTTATGTGGGCCTGCGGCACCTGATGCCAGGCCTAGCTGGCCCCTGGCCTCAGTATTCCTAGCGGGAGGCAGGGCTGACGCCAGGCTGCCAAGGTTCACCCCCTGTTCCACCCTCTTCCAAATGTGGTGGGTCCAGAGTCAGGGGACTGGGAACATGTCCCCTGCACATGGTGGGGGCAGGGTGTGGTATGGTGTGTGGTGTAGTGTGTGGTGTGGTGTGTGTGTGTGTGTGTGTGTGTGTGTGTATGTGTGTGGCTTGTGTGGTATGGTGTGGGCATGGTATGGTGTGCTGTGTGCATGGTGTGGTGTGTTGTGTGGTGTGGTGTGTGTGTGGCTTGTGTGGTGTGGTGTGGTGTGTGCATGGTGTGGTGTGGTGTGGTGTGTGCATGGTGTGGTGTAGTGTGTAGTGTGGTGTGTGGTGTGCTGTGTGGTGTGCTGTGTGCATGGTGTGGTGTGCTGTGTGGTGTGGTGTGTGTGTGGCTTGTGTGGTGTGGTGTGGTGTGTGCATGGTGTGGTGTGTGTGTGTGTGCATGGTGTGGTGTAATGTGTAGTGTGGTGTGTGGTGTGCTGTGTGGTGTGGTGTGGGCATGGTATGGTGTGGTGTGTGCATGGTGTGGTGTGCTGTGTGGTGTGGTGTGTGTGTGGCTTGTGTGGTGTGGTGTGTGCATGATGTGGTATGCGTGTGTGTGTGTGTGTGCATGGTGTGGTGTGGTGTGTAGTGTGGTGTGTGGTGTGCTGTGTGGTGTGGTGTGTGTGTGGCTTGTGTGGTGTGGTGTGTGCATAGTGTGGTGTGTGTGTGTGTGTGTGTGCATGGTGTGGTGTGGTGTGTAGTGTGGTGTGTGGTGTACTGTGTGGTGTGGTGTGTGTGTGGCTTGTGTGGTGTGGTGTGGGCATGGTATGGTGTGCTGTGTGCATGGTGTGGTGTGCTGTGTGGTGTGGTGTGTGTGTGGCTTGTGTGGTGTGGTGTGGTGTGTGCATGGTGTGGTGTGTGTGTGTGTGTGTGCATGGTGTGGTGTAGTGTGTAGTGTGGTGTGTGGTGTGCTGTGTGGTGTGGTG
Organism: Urocitellus parryii; assembly: GCF_045843805.1. Taxonomy (NCBI): domain Eukaryota; kingdom Metazoa; phylum Chordata; class Mammalia; order Rodentia; family Sciuridae; genus Urocitellus; species Urocitellus parryii. The sequence goes on along the minus strand of NC_135532.1, from coordinate 224,103,257 downwards.
TGGGCATGGTATGGTGTGCTGTGTGCATGGTGTGGTGTGCTGTGTGGTGTGGTGTGTGTGTGGCTTGTGTGGTGTGGTGTGTGCATGGTGTGCTGTGTGGTGTGGTGTGTGCATGGTGTGGTGTGCTGTGTGCATGGTGTGGTGTGTGCATGGTGTGGTGTGCTGTGTGCATGGTGTGGTGTGTGCATGGTGTGGTGTGGTGTGTGCATGGTGTGGTGTGCTGTGTGGTGTGGTGTGTGTGTGGCTTGTGTGGTGTGGTGTGGCTTGTGTGGTGTGGTGTGGTGTGTGCATGGTGTGGTGTGTGCATGGTGTGGTGTGTGCATGGTGTGGTGTGGTGTGGTGTGGTGTGGTGTGCTGTGTGGTGCGGTGTGGTGTGTGCATGGTGTGGTGTGTGCATGGTGTGGTGTAGTGTGTAGTGTGGTGTGTGGTGTGCTGTGTGGTGTGGTGTGGGCATGGTGTGGTGTGCTGTGTGCATGGTGTGGTGTGCTGTGTGCATGGTGTGGTGTGTGTGTGGCTTGTGTGGTGTGGTGTGGTGTGTGCATGGTGTGGTGTGTGCATGGTGTGGTGTAGTGTGTAGTGTGGTGTGTGGTGTGCTGTGTGGTGTGGTGTGGGCATGGTATGGTGTGCTGTGTGGTGTGGTGTGTGTGTGGCTTGTGTGGTGTGGTGTGGTGTGTGCATGGTGTGGTGTGTGCATGGTGTGGTGTGTGTGTGTGTGTGCATGGTGTGGTGTAGTGTGGTGTGTGGTGTGTGGTGTGCTGTGTGGTGTGGTGTGTGCATGGTGTGGTGTGTGCATGGTGTGGTGTGTGCATGGTGTGGTGTGGTGTGTGCATGGTGTGGTGTGTGCATGGTGTGGTGTGTGCATGGTGTGGTGTGGTGTGTGCATGGTGTGGTGTGGTGTGTGCATGGTGTGGTGTGTGCATGGTGTGGTGTGGTGTGTGCATGGTGTGGTGTGGTGTGTGCATGGTGTGGTGTGTGCATGGTGTGGTGTGTGCATGGTGTGGTGTGGTGTGTGCATGGTGTGCTGTGTGTGGGGGAGGTGTGGGATGTTCATCCTCCTTCCCCCTGAGGATGCTCTGTGCTGCCTGGCACAGACGGGGCAGGCTCCCTGGGAGCCGAGGGGGCAGGCTGGGTGGCCACACCCTGCACACAAGCTCACGTGAGAGGGGGGCTAGCAGAGCCCCTCTGGCTGGGGGCCCTGGCAGAGGTAAGTAAGACCTTCAGGGCACAGGTGGAGTGGGTGGGGCCTGCACTCGTGTCCTTGTCCCCAGCATGTCGTGATTGGCCAGGTGGCATCGATGGGGGCTTAGCAACCCCCACAGTCTTGCTGTCTAGTCACAGACCTTTTGGAAATCGCTGTGTTGGGGGCCACTCCTGGCTGGCTCTGGGCTCTGGGCGCCCCCACAGCAGGGAGCCGGCCACCGGGACACGCCTGCGGAGGGACCCTGCTGCGCTTCAGAGCCAGACTCATCTTTACCCCTTCAAGGGAGTCAAAGTGGTGTTTCCCAGCTGAGGCGGCCTGGCGGGGCTCTCCATATCAGGGAGACACCGGCCTCCTTCCCCTGACCTGCCTGCGGCGGCCTCCGTCCCTCAGCAGGCGCCTCCCGGGCCCTCAGGGTGGGAGAGGGGCAGTGAGAAGGGCAGCCTGGCCAGGTCCCGCCCACCTCGAGCCCCCGGGCCACCTCACGGTCCGCTCTCCCGGCCTCTTTCCCACATGTGGTCCCTCTGCTGATGGCTTCATCTGTCCGCTTCTGTGGCCCCTGGGTCTCCAGCCCCTGCTCTGGACAGGGGCTGTGACTGGCTCTTGGTGGAGTCCCCTGTCCTGCGGACAGTGCCTGGAGCGCGTGGAGGCCCCCTGAGGGCTTCGTGACGGACGAGGGAGTAAGGAGGCTGTGGAGGGAGAGGAGGCCTGTGTGTGGGAATGGTCCCCAGAGCCCTCTACCACGCAGGGACCCAGGAGACGCTGGGTCACCTATTTTCTCTCCAGATTGTGGCCTCTTAGCCTGCTGAGACTCAGCCTCTCTGCTCCCTCGAGGCCCTGGACGTGCAGCCCTGGGCTGCAGCCTGCCAGCCCTCGGGGGCCCTTGACACCTGACACACACCCCTGCCCCCCTCTGCTCAGCCCCGTCCACCGTGGGCACAGGCTTCTGTGTTGCTCCAGGATGGCCTGCTGGCTCTGAGTGACCGCATGCCCACCATGAAGACGGTAGGTGGTCTGTGGCTGGACGGTGCCCTGCGCAGGAGGGGCTGCCCCCCTTTCTGGGAAGGGGCTGGCCCCCGAGGCTCCTCTGCTCTCTCTGGGGCCTCTCTGGTGGTTTTCTTGGTTGTAGCACAAGCTAGCGGTCCCAACGCCCATTTGGCCTGGGGTTCTGGGCTCAAGAAAGCCTCGGGTGCTCCGTGAAGCCAGGAGTGCTTCCAACAAGGGCACTCTCAGGTGCTGGGTCAGAGCTTCGTCGTCCCCTGGGGAGCAGTCCGAGTCTCACCGGGGAGGGGTTGCACCTGCCAGGCCAGGTGGATGGGGAGGTCAGCCCTGAAGGACTGTGGCTGACTGCTTGTGCTCCGTCTGCCTCGGCCTCCCCTGCAGCCAGGCACAAACACAGGGCCGGGTCCAGTCCTGCCGGCTCGACACTCAGCCCCAAATCCCTGCTGCTGTTCCCATTTCTGCATCAGGACCGGAAGGACCCGTGGTCTCCCCTCCGGCCTTGTGCTGAGCTGACCCGCTGGGCACTTGCCAGGACTGGCGGTCACAAAGGAGCTTTTCTCTGTCTGGGGAGAATGCACAACTCCACATCCTCCTGCATCTTGTCAGACAGGGTCCCTGTGCGCTGGTCAGAGCCTGCGGCTTCCTCCTGGGTCTCCTCCGCGAGGTGCTGAGCAAACACTGGCAGCGCTACCGGGCCGCACTCCCCCGCAATATTTTATTGTTTTAATACATAAATCGGCTCCTGTGGAAAACACGCCGCAGACCTCACAGTGCGCCTTTCATCTGCCTGGGCTCTGAGTGTTTGGGAAGCGCCTGAACATTTTCATTTCTAAACCCCCCCCCCCCAGGCTTCGTGAAGAGCTGGTGACTGCAGCCCTCCCCTCCCAGAGCTTTCGCGCCCTGCAGGGGTGACGGCAGGCTTGCGCCTGTCCAGAAGGGCTTGCTGCCTCCAGCCCTCCACTCTAACACCACGTGTCCCCTGAGGACCTCGCTGCTCGCCTTGTTGACGCATTTCTATCGACTGCAGCAGAGAACAAGGAAACCTGCCCCGTCCTGCTCCCGTGTCTCGGGGTGTGTCACGGTCATCCACAGCTGAGTCACCACACCAGCCCCCCCCCACACACACACATGGGCAGACGGGTGACCTTGGAGGGGCAGCAGGAAGCCAGGGTGTAAAGACGGAGTCACCTGGAAACCCCTGGCCACAGAGGACACATTCCCCACCCCCACTGCTTGTCATGCGCGGAGGCTGTGTCTGTCTTTTATGGAAAAGGGCCTTGTCCCCGCCCTGGAGTGACCCTGATTATTAAATGGCTCTGGAATGTCACTGGGTTGCTGGACAAAATGTCCCATCCACTTGGGCCTTGTCACAGAGTGTTCTGCAACCTCTCAAAGGGGTGCAGAGTGGAGGGTCCCTCAGGGAAGGGGTCGGGCTTCAGCCACCTGGAAATGGAGGGGACCAGGGAAGAGGGGGTGGCTACCCTGAAGTCAGAGCACCCGGCCACCACTTCCTGATTGCACCTGGAGAAACTGGCTTCTGCCCAGCAAACGGGCAGGAGCTAACGAGGCCTGCCGTTGCTCAGGGCTGTGACTCGGGCCCTGGGGACCTGTGAAGGAGGCTCGGCAGGGGTGGAAGCCCAGCAGTGAACACTGAACAGGGGTCTCCACCCGAGATCCCTGAGGCCACCCTGGGGTGGCTGTACAGAAGACTGCTAGTCACCCCGATATCTTTGCCGTCCTTAGCAATACGAACCCCCATTTAAGGATACCCTGCTTTCAGGTGGGTGGAAGCCTATGTTTCTCTCACTACACCGCGACTCCGCCAGGAGTGCTCTGCAGGCTGGGATGCCGAGGTGAGGCCAGCTGCTCAGGCAGCCTGCGGTGCACATCGGAGGGCAGGGTGGGCAGCCGGGCAGCCGTGGGAGAGGGCTGAGCCTGACTTCCATCTGGGCGTGGCGTGGCATGAATCCCCTAAGTTTAGCCAGTTCTTTCCCCCTCTTCCCGTGCAGCTAGGTGTGACTACAGACCCAAATGTCTGCAGAAACCTGATTCACGGCCTCTAGATATTGTCCTTCAGGAGAGGAGCATGGTCTCTGCTAGGGACTAAATTGAGTCTCCCCTGAAACTCATACGAAGCCCACCTCCCCCCACTCCCGCCTGTTGGTGTTTAAAGGTGAAGCCTCTAGGAGGTGAGGCTTAGAGGGGTCATGAAGGGGGGCCACATGAAAGCATTAGTGACTCATCAAAGAGGAGAAGTGGCCAGAGCGCTCTGCCTCATGGGGACCTGCACGCCAGGAAGGTCCCACCCCCAGAACTGAGCGCTTGCCTGAGCCCCTGAGCACGTGGCCACGGCAGCCTGACAGACGGAGTCCCCTGGGTCCCTTCCTCTTTCCTGCTGCCTGAAGTGCCCCAGAAGCCATCTGATCCATCAGGAGCTCATGACGCCGGAGCCCTCGGAGGACCAGGTGCTCTGGTGGGGCCTGCAGCGCGACACCGACCGTGGTTTGCACGATGTTCTGAGTCAGAACCTGCATGGAAACCCTGAGCCTTGGTCTGTCTCAGGCTTGGCTTTTCCAACTCAAGAAAACAGTGATTATTTTGCCTGAAAATTCCCACCCCAGCTGAACTACATTTTCTTGTTCTCATTTTCCTAGATTGGGGGTGTCTCCTGAGGCTGTCCTAACTTATTGTCACTTTCGTGGTGGCCTCCCTCATGGTTCTGGAGGCCAGACACCCAAGGCCCGGCATCCGCAGGCTGCTCTCCCTCAGAAAGCGCCAGGAGGATCTGCTTCTCCCGTCTCTGGTGGCTCCAGGTGCCCTGTGGCTGTGGCCACATCCCTCCAGCCTCCCTCCATCAACACGTGACCTCCCCGCTGGGTTTCTCTCTATGTGTCTCTTATAAGGCCACAGTCATTAGAGTTGAGGCCCAAGGGGATGATCCAGGGTGACCTCATCTCAAGATCCCTAACTAATTACGTCTGCAAAATCCCTTTTCCCAGATAAAGCCACATTCAAAGATTCCAGGGGGTTGACATGGCCATGTTTGGGGGAGCATTTATGGAGCCTCACGGTGAGTGATCCCAGTGAGCACAAGCATGCCCTTGGCTAAGGTCTTCGAGGGTCTGTGGGAAGCTCCAGGAGCCTGTGGTGGTCCAGAGAGTCTCCCAGGCCCCTTCCCAGGGGCTGTGGCAGAGGGGCCAGCCAGTCCCCCCTGCAGTCCTGCTCCACCGCCTCCTCACAGGAGCACCCTGAGCAAGAGAGGAAACCTGGCCGAGTTGCAGTTTCCTCCTCTGCAAAGTGGAAATAATGAAGCCTACCTTGTGTGGTTGCTGTGCAGAGGGACCAAATGACTGTTCGCTAGGCCGCAGGGAGCTGGCCATGTTGATTGGGTGCCCAGGAGCACCCGGCCTGCACCCACAAGCACCACACCTGAATTCTTCCTCCTTCCCCTGTAGCTCAGAGTCTGTGAAAGGAATTAGGTTTTAGATCAAGACCCAGGGCCACAGACGAAGCCCCCAGGAGGGAAGCCTGGTCCTCTAGCCTGCATCCTCTTCTCAGGTTTCCACCTGGCTGCCAAGCCCAATCTGTCCTCTGCCTCCGCTCCTGTGGCTTCTCCTCCACAGCCTGCAGCACCTGCAACTGTGCAGAGAGCCCCTCTCACCAGGGCCCCTGCAAAGCCACTGTGGCACCTCCTACCCTGGCCACCTCACTGCCACCTGGGTGCCTCCCACAGTCCTTGGGTCACAGCTCAGGGGCCTACAGAAGGCCCTTGGGGTGGGCTTCTCCAACCTCCTGGGTCCCTGAGGGCATTACCCTGGGCTACAGCCACCTGCCCTGCATTCCCTGCCCCCTCACAGTGGGCCACGGTGCCTTCCTTGGAAATAGGTTTTGCAGAGTCTGCAAGTTCTGTGGCTGATGTTCCCAAAATAAAGGAGAACAGGTGCACACACAGGCATGCAGCAAGGCTCTGGGAACTTTTTTGAAAATGGAAAGGCGTGGCCTCTGGGCACAAGCTCTCAGGTAGTCTTAATTTCCTTCTCATGCTATTCAACATTCCCAGATTCTTTACATTGTAAATGCAAAATATTTTGCAATTTTTTTTGGATGGGAAAAAGCAATTTTATTTTTACCAATAATAAGAAATTGAAACAAAAAGAATGTTAGAGAACCAACAAGGATTCCAAAGAGGAAGTTTTGCTGTCCTATAGCATACCGAGAGTCTATACCAACCACAACCACAGGCTTCAGCAGCTGTGCTGCTCTTGTTTTCAGAATGTTCTAGAAGTCTTGGACCCCAGGGCAAGTGAGAACTAAATTGGGACCCAGGCCTTGTGACCCCTCTGTCTCCCTGTTCTCTCTGAGGGACATGAACAGTGTGAGGTCTATTGCCAGGATGTCCTGGGCCTGGGGCTGGGTATGCAGGTTAGCGTCTAGAAGGTGACCCTCATGGTATGCAGGTTAGTAGACCCTCATGGGTATGCAGGTTAGCGTCTAGAAGGTGACCCCCAGTTCAGCTAGCCACCAGGCTGGATTTCCTTGGGCCAGCAAGGACCAGCGACTTCGCCACCGTGGGGTTTAGGGCAGGACCCAGCATAAGTTTGGCAGGAAGGCTGAGACCCTGCTCACTCGGGCGGGTTCTGTCCTGGATGCCTGGTGAGACAGACGTGGTGCCCAGCCATCTCCGCAGCCACAGCACCCTGGAGTCTTCCTAACCCAGGGTCAAAGCCACTCTGCAGCTCCAGGTGATAAACATTTCCCCGAGCACTTTGGGGCACACCTGAATGGGTTCAGTGAGTCCCAAGAAAGTGAGGGAAGCTCTAAGGAGCTTGGGTCCCTGGGTGCAGGTCAGGTAAGGAAAACAGATGGGGTCACCAAGGGTGCAGGGCCCGTACAGCCACCTCCCATGGGCAGTAGGTGGGACCGGGCCGTGTTCTGAGTGCAGAGGTGCCACCAACCAGGCTCCAGGAGAACTTTGTTCCTGACTCTGAGAGAGTCCAGCAAGGCCCACAGGCCCACATCTGTGTCCTGGGAGGTCACTAGGGGGCACAGGAGCCAGGCTGGATTCTTCTGGAAGGGTCCCGTTCAAAGTTCTCATAGTCTCTCCTGGTTATCTTTAGAGTCAGTGCCAGGGCTCAGGCCCCTGTGGTGTAGATGGGTTTCTCAATTCAGCATGGTTAGCATGTGTGGCTGGAAAATCCTGTATGGAGTGGGGGCTGTCCCGTGCATTGGAGATGGTAAGCAGCCACCAGCTGGAGGCTAATGACACTCCCAAAGCGTGATGACCCACGCTGTCTGCAGACTTCACCCTGCCCCTGGGGTCTGGATCCCCCCACTGAGAAGAGGCCTGGCTGAGGAGGGTGTTAACCTTCTGCAACTCTGATGGGGCTTTGAGGGAGGGAGGAGGGGGGAGCTGGAGAGGGTGCTGGAGGTCCCAGCTGAGTTTGTCCTCAGGGCAAAGGAGAAGCTGACCAAAGAACACAGGAAGGAGAGGACAGCACCCAAGAAAACCCCTCTGAGTCTGCAGAGAGCTGGGACTGAGAATATTTACATAGAACGGTTTGCATTTGAAAGACCCAAGCTTTTGGACAGGCAAAGTCTGTGGGGCCCCTGCATAAAGGGAACTCTTTGCCCTGGGGAGGGAGTGGGCAAGAAAAGGATCCACTGTTGCCAGACAGGAGGAGGTGTGGCTCCTCTGTTCCAGGGTGTGTGTGTGCGTCTGTGTAGCCGAGGAAGGTCGGCCAAAACAGAAAGTGAGTTAACGTAAAATGGAAAAGACTTTGGACCAGGAAAGAATATTTGCACTGTTAAAAGCAAGAGATTTAATTTTAAATACATATGTATATTTTCAAAGACCTTCCTAGATGCTGATAAAAGAGAAGCAAGCATGGAGCTGCCAGCTAGGGTGGTCCTAGCAGCCGAGGAGCTCCTGGGAGGCTGGTGGCCTGCCCTTGGCAGGGTGCAGGCAGGCGGTCCTCCCAGAGGCAGCCCAGCCCGGCCCTGCTCAGCAGCACGGGATAATGCCAGCTGCTTGTTTTGACAACAGATGATTCAGGGACATGGTCCAGCATCCCAAAGGGCACACCACGGTGTCTTTCCTACCTCCATTTCCCACTGCAGTGGCCCCAACTTTGCCCCCAAAGGTGTGTCCACTCAAGACCTAGAACATGACTGCGTTAGGAAAAGGGGTTTGCAAGTGTAAGGGAGTTAAGGATCTCGAGGTGAGCTCGTCCTGGTTTGGAGTGGGCCCTCAATCCAACAAAAGTGTCCCCATAAGAAAAAAAGCGGGGAGAAGACCGAAGATGAGGCTCTGGGAAGATGGAGGGCCCAGCCACAAGCCAGGAGCACCCACAGCCGCTAGAGGACACAGTCTCCCCTGGAGCCCTTGGAGAAAGCAGGGCCCTGCCAACATGGTGACACATCTCTGGTGTTTTAAGCCCCAAGACCTGGGGTGGTTTCCCTGCAGCCCCTGGCGCGCTCAGCCCCCATCCTCCTTGGAGGGGCTGCTGCAGGGTGTGTGTGCCTGAGCCACTCGGACCACACTGCACGCCCTACTCTGCGTCTGCTGCTTGCATTGGCCGAAGCTCTTGGAGACTGTTGCACACACAGCTGCCTCGGGTTTGAGAAACACAGCTGCATGATACCGTCTTGATGTACCGTGACGTGTTTGGCCAGCTCGCTGGGCACATAGGAACTGTCTCAGCTTTTCCCTGGGCAGGTAAGGCTGCAGTCAATAACTTTGCACAAATGTTACTTAATGCATATATTTGCAGGGGAAACTCCTAGAGATGGAGCTGCCGACTGTGCTTCATGGATTCAGATGCCCATTCCCAAAGGGCCCTCCTCCCCTAACTGAGTAGAACGCCTTTCTCTACATCCTGGACAAGAGCATGTTTTCTTAATATTTGTCTTTGGCAGTCTGACAGGTTAAAAATGGTCTTCCATTCTAATTTCAGCTTGCATTTCACTCTTTAGTGTGTCTGAGTTTCTTCTCGTGTGTGTAAGGAGTTTTTGTGTCTCTTCTCTTGTGAGCTATATTTGCCAATTCCCATTACTTCATCGGTCTTCATTGTGTTGATTTGCTGAACCTTGCCGTGTATGAGCAGATTAGAGCTTTCCCTGTGGTTTGGGTTGAAGACACTGTGTTTCGTTTCTCACTCATGTATCTTGTTTTTATTTACGGTATTTTTGTTTTTCAACACTTTTTTGTTTTTCAAAACTTCCATTTTATCATCCTGGGTTTACAGTGTCTGCGTTTCTGCTATGTTTTAGAAGATCTTCTTCCTTCCCAAACTGGCCACAGCAATGCCTGTTTTCTTCTAGTGTATCTACGGTTTTGAACCTTACAGCCAACTCTTTACAGTAGTTGTAACACATGCATGGTTCAGAGAGTGAAGTCAGGATGCAGTCTTGAGGCTTTGGAGAACCATCTGGTTGTCTCAGCAGGATCTTGAAGGATCAGAGACCATCGTGTGAATAGTTGAGTCGCCTCTGCCTGTTGCTGAGCACCGTGGTTGGGAGCCCTGTCTAGCTCCCCTGCTCCTTCCTGGCTCCGTCTGCCTGTCTGGGTTTCAGCTACTGCCCAGCGACGGTGGGGATCTGTTTTAAGAGATTCCTCGACATCCCCTGACTTCACCCTTGGCTTACAGGGTGAACATTCACGTTTTCATGTGGCCTTCCTTTGTGAGACTGGGCTGCGCTTCCTTTCTGTGCTCACCGGCTTCTTACATCACTCTTCTGCGATCCTCACGAAGTGGGGAATTCCACTTTCTCACCACCTGTGCAGCTGTGATGGTGTCCTTAAGGGTGTGCCGGGCTCACCTGTGAAGCCACCTGGGCCTGGAGCTTTCATAGCCCTGTTGTTGTGCCAGCGTCCCAGCCCTGGATACCTCTGCCAAGATCAGCAGACGGCAGCCCCACCCACACACAGGCACCAAGGGGGTGCATTGTCTATGAAGAATTAAGAATGACAGTACAGCCAGCCACTGATACCCTGTGCTGTCAACCCTGAACAGTCAGGGAAAGAATACACGGTTCTCTGAGAGGACCCGCCCCCTGGGTCACCGCTGGGGTATCCCAGGGCACACCTTGGCCAGCAAGCCAGCACAGCCCAGCCAGTTTCACAGCCGGAGGGCATGCCATCACAGACTCAGGACACTCTCAATGAACCCCCAGATGAGAAGATGGAGAGCAAAGGCTTTCTTCAAGTTAGTTCTGCAGCATTATGAAAATATTAGGGAAAATTCCAAAGAAACCCCAGGCTTAAGAAAATTAAGCAAGGCAGTTCCTCAAAATTTAAATATAGCACTACCACATGGTCCAGCCTTCCACCCCTGTACCCAGAGCCGAAAGTCAGGTCTTGAAGGGATGCAGGTGCACCCACCCCACAGGTGGCACACGAGGCGGCGACACAGGTGCCATCGACCGAGGAGTGGAGAAGCGAATGGGGGGTCAGTACCGTGGGGTGTGGTCAGCCGTGGGGAAGAAGGAAGTCCTGACACCCGCAGCCCCGGATGCTCCTGTGGACACTGAGCCAAGTGAAAGCAGCTGGACCCAAAGGACAGGCATGAGTGTCCCAGAGACAGGGAGTGAAGCATGGGGCCGGGCAGCCGGGGGGCTGGGGGTCGGCGTTCAGCGGCGACAGAGCTTCGGGGCCGAGATGGCTGGGCAGCACTGAGAAGGCACCCCGGTGGCCACTGAGCTGGGCATCAAAAATGACTAAAATGGCCAATTTTGTTGTTTTTCACCACAATATAATAAATGAACAATACAGATATAATAAGTAATTGAAACAAAATCATAAACAGAAAAATTGTTGTTAAAATGATTTTTTTTTTTCAAGAAGAAATAGTCAAAATGACAGCCCTGCTTCTTGGGCCTGCTGCTGCGCCTCCTGTCTGTGTTGGGAGCAGGCCCTGCGGCCTCCACCAGAAGCTGGCCCAGGGAGCCTGGGGAGCCTTCCAGCTTGGCCATCTGGCTCCAGGGCCTGTCGTTTGTCCCAGCAGCACGACACCAAGCTGACCCTTCTCTGGACATTTTCCACCAACACGGGCTTATCAGAAGCCTCACCCAGGTCTTCACAAGCTGGTGATGTGAACTCCCAGACCCTGGCCCTCCTCTGCTGTGGGAAGCCCTCAGGAGTGTGATCTTCCTGGGGGACACCGGAGGAGCTGGACAGCCAGCTGTCCGTACCAGAGCCACCAGGCTGCCCTGCTTGGGCCCGCTCCTGCCGCAAGGAAAACCATCTTCTTCCCACTGTGGCCTCCAGGCCCCTCCAAGCCCAGAGCCCTGGGGAGAGGCGAGGCTGCACCCGGGCCGCTCCCTGACAGCAGCAGGGCCTCAGCCCAGACAGACCCGGTGCCTTCTCACATCATGACCTTGTCAGCCCCTGGGGCAGCCGCTGTCCCTCAGGTGCGGTTCAGCCCTGCACTGACACTGACCCCGATAGACCTGCAGGACCATCCACAGGGCCACTGGCTGTGGAAGAACCCCTGCGCGGGGCTGACCATCTGGGGCTGGTGTTCCCTGCATCGGGGATCTTCAGGGGAGGGAGTTGGGGCTGTGCAGACGGGGACCTAGCACACCAGTGTCACCCCTTCTATTTCAGCAGGCTTAATTTTGAAGCCCATCTTTACAGTCTCATCTACACATTACCGACAGTGTTCTGGGGGTGGAAACATGGAAGGACACGTGAGTGGTTCAGAACCTGGAGCATTTCCGTGTCACTGGATCCCAGGGCTGGCCCAGCTGCATCGCACTATCTGGGGCGGGCAGGGACAATAGGGTCAGGCAGAGGAGGGCGCGTCTCAATTACATGGATTGTCAAATGCTTTGGGCCAGCTCTGTCCTCCTTGGGCCCATATACATTTATGATGTTGGATGGGGACCGATTGGCCCTGGGGCCTGTGACAATCACTTCTAGAACTAGCCAGTGTCTCCACGTTCCAGAATTGACAGAGGTCCAGCCTGCGCCAAGACAGGGCCCCTGTGAGATGTGGGGTCCTGGGGGCCTCGGGACCCAGCAGGAGCTCTCCCTCCCCTCCTTCAGGGCTTCCGCCCACAGCTTCCTGCAGCCGCAGGAGACTTGCACCTGGGCAGAGGCTGGGGAGGGGCCCACCTGCTTCTGGTGGGAGCCCACCAGGTCCCTCCAAAGCATCCTTCTCTGTCCTCCCCTGCCTTCAGTTCTTGGAGGAGCAGTGTTTAGGACAGGGCTTCCTCTTGAGGACCCCTTACCTCCTGGAGGTTACTGCCCAGACTGGCCCCTGGCCTCTGCTCCCTGCCTGGCCCTGGGCTGCGCCTGGCTTCCCACACACTCTCTGGTGGCAGTTTTCCAGCCCTCCTGGTAGATGTGGCCACAAGCATTGCCTCAGCACTCTGGACAACTGGGAAGGGGTGGGCAGAGCAGCTGGCCCGTGAGCCAGGCCAGACCACAGGTCCCATTAATTGGGGTCCCTAACCCCATGTCCCTGTCCTTCCCCCAGTGACTCAGCCTTGACTCGGGGCAGGGGAGAGTTCCGGTCCAGCTGGGCCAAGTGGCAGCTGCCAGTTTCAGTGTGTGGTTTTTTCTTCCCTTTTCGCCTTCCTAGGCACAGGCTGTTCCGTTTCTGGCCCCACCCGGCCCTGGCAGCCCCACCAGCTCCTGCCCTGGACTTGGGAGAACCAGTTCCAGGTGGGTGTGGTTCTGGCCTCAGCAGGAGTCCCAAGGAGCCCTGGGGAAGCCACTGGCTCAGGAGAGTGGCAGGGAGGAGGTAGCCATGGACACCAGACAGTGCCGGCCCCACAGCCCTGGGCCCCTGTCGTGAGAGGAGGTGGGAGATGGGCAACCTGAGTACCTCCACCAATCAGGTGTTTCAAGGGCACCATCAAGGCCACCCTGGCCACGGCACAGCCCTGCACTCCCAAGGCGGGTTGTTAGGCTCCTCGGGAGCTAGGCTGGCTGGGAAACAGGCTTCTGGTGTCCACTTCAAGACAAGGAAGACCCACTGGGCCCATCTGGAAGCGTCTCAAGCGTGGCTTTAATCCCAGGAGCGCACTCTCATGGAGATATCCCCATGGGGGCTCTGAGCGACTGTAAGCTGTCTCCAGAGAAGGGCAAGCGTGTGGCCCTGGGGCCCAGGACTCTGTTGGGTGCCTTGGGGCATGGAGACCCTTCTGGAAGGCCAAACTGCCATTGCTGGAGACGCCATGGCTGACCTCATCCTCGGGGCACCGCCTGAGTCTGCTCTGGGAGTTTCAAAGCTGGGCTGGTGGAAGGAGGGGTGCCCGTTCCCCAATTATGGGGCATACCCAGGGAGCTGGCTTGCTTCCCACCCCCGCCCCATGTCCATCTGTGAGGCCACCGACTTCCAGAGGCCACGAGAGTCTCTCAGGAGATGTGGCAGCTCACCTAGGGGCTGGCTCCTCTGCTGGGGGCAGGATGGGGTACCTTTGGGAATCAGCCGTGTGCTCATGGGCAGAGCCCCTGTGTGGAGGACACACTAACTCTATCCACCCACACACCCCCTCATCCGTCCGCTGCAGAGGGGCGAAGGTACCTGTAGAGCCCTAGGGCCGGGCCCCTTTATCCCCAAAGCCCCTCCAGTCTCCTCTTTCTCTTCTCTGTTCCACAGACGGCAGCCAGCCAGCATTTACCAGGTGGCAGGCCCTGTTCCATGCAGTGCTCCGGTTTCCCTGGGCCTCCTGCACAGCTGTCTCTAGGACTGCACAGGGCCCGAGTGGGCACCTGACAAAGGTATGGCCACCCTTTTTTGAGGATCAGGAGCCACGTGCTTCTCCTGTGTGGAAAGAGCCAACGTGATCTTAATCACCTCCTGAAAGACTCATGTCAAGATAGGGCCACATTCTTAGGGCTTCATTATATCATCTCTGGGGGACACAGTTGAGCCTGGAACCCTAGCAGGTTGCACCGAGCCAGTTTGCTCACGCAACGCTTTTCACTGTGCCCAGACCCTCCCGGGGCCAGGTGCCGAGGGAGGACACCCGTCAAAACTGCACCCGCTCCAGTGAGCAGGTCACACAGGGCTCGGTGTGCTCGCGTGGGGAACCTCGGGAAGACCCTGGCGTCCTCACAGAGGGGCTCTCTTTCTCTCTTTTTTTTTTTTTTTTTTTTGAGTTTTTAAAAATTTTTAATTGCTTTTATTTTTTTAAATACATGACAGCAGAATGCATCACAATTCTTATTACACATATAGAACACAATGTTTCATATATGTGTTTGTATCTAAAGTATGTTCACACTAACTCATGTCTTCCTACATGTACTTTGGATAATGAAGTCCATCACATTCCACATTCCATCATTGCTAATCCCCTGCCCCTTCCCTTCCCCCCACTGCCCTATCTAGAATTCGTCTATTCCTTCAATGCTCCCTCTCCCTACCCCACTATGAGTCAGTCACCCTATATCAGAGAAAACATTCAGCATTTGTTTTTTGGGGGGGGGATTGGCTAACTTCACTTAGCATTATCTTCTCCAATGCCATCCATTTACCTGCAAATGCTATGATTTTATTCTCTTTTATTGCTAAGCAATATTCCATTGTGTATATATGCCAATTTTTTAAATCCATTTATCTACTGAAGGGCATCTAGGTTGGTTCCACAGTTTAGTTATTGTGAATTGTGCTGCTATAAACATTGATGTGGATGTGTGAGGGGCTCTCTTTCTTGGGGAGTTGGCGTGTGGGGGTCAGCAAGGGGGAGTCCGCTGGCCAAGCCTCTGGATGGAAGCTCTCAGCTCCGTCACCACCAGCGCCTCCTAGGCCGACTGGCCCTACAGCAGCTGCGCAGGGGTGGACCCGGCCATGCACGAAAGAGGGTCTGCGAGACGTCCTGGCGAGACGCCAGCACAACTGGGTTAAATAGTGTGAGTTCTGGACAAAAAAGACCGAGCCGACACACAATCACAGACCACAGGCGTTCTCACACACGCACCCCACCATCCACACACACACCACACAGATGCCACACACACACACCATACACATTCTCACACACAAACCACATACACACTTGCACATACATGCCACACCTACGTCACACACCCATACACAATCCACATAGACACCACACTCACACACTCACACTACACATACACTACATGCCACACACTCACACCCCCCACACCACACACCACAGCTCACACAATCCACGCACACCGTACACAAGTCACACACACCACACCCCCAGTCCTTAGGGTCCCTCACAGGCTGGCTCTGTGCAGCCTGTCACTGCCGTGGAGGTGGTGGCAGCCTGGCCTGGTGGACCAGAGTGGGGACACAGCCCTGGGTGCTGGCTCAGCCACATGCTAGTCCCCAGGAGACGGGTCTTCTGGCTGCAGGAGGAGCAGGCCCTGCCAGGTGGCCTGCAAGAGGAGCAGGATGACATCAAAGAGCTTCTGTGGCCTTGAACCACTGGAGCAGCCACCTCAGCGTCCCTCCTGCTGGGCTGCCTGGGGTGGTGCTGGGCCCTCCAGGCAGGTGCAGAGTGGGGAGCGCAGTCCAGGCCCCGAGCTGCCCTGCAGGACATTGTGGTTGGTCTTGACTCTCCTGGGCCTCTCTCTAACCCCTCAGCCAGCTCCTTTCTGACCCCTCAGGCTCTTCCTCCTGTCCTCTTAGCATGGGGACACCAGGGGACAGGACTCTGCTGTGGCCTCAGGGAGGCCAAGGGCTGCTCCCGAGCTTGACTCTGGGCTCTGCCGTGCAGCACAAGGGTGGAGGGGCCTGGTGGCCCTGGTGCACGCAGGGCTTGACACGTGCTTCAGCTGACAAGCACCCGGCCTTGCTGCGCCAGGGCAGGCGCTGGCCAGTCCCCGGCCTGGAACATGGGGACAGAGGAGCAGAGCCACAGCTCCCCTGCTCCAGAGCTGAGCCCGAGTCCCCGGAGCCCCCAGAAGTGAGCAGGAATGCAGTCACTGGTCAGGCGCTTGCTAGCCACATCCCATGACAAGCGCTGACTGACCAGCCCGCAGGCTCAAGGCTGCCTGCCACCCCACTGCGCCTCCCCATGGACCCGCGTCCAGCACGGGCACTGGAAGTTTCCGGCAGGCCTGTTCATTCTGGACACAGTCTGAGGGGGAGAAGGCCTACAGTATAAGAAGAGTCGCTCCAGGGCCACGTCCTGTGCACTCCAGGGCTGCCCTGGCTGCTTTGGAAGCCCTTGGTGGCAAGGCCCAGCCCTCGTCCCGTGTCTGTGGGTGTGGGACTCCTGACATGCTGCTTCCTGCAGCCTTACGCACACCGCCTGCCGTCACACCAAGCTCAGGACAGTCCCAACAGCTGGAAATCGGGGCTGAAGGGCCAGGTGACAGGCTCCCTCTGCCCCTGCCCCCTGCCCTGAGCCCCGGGCTCCAGAGGGAGGCTCGTGGGTGCTGTGTGAGCCGCACACGTCAGCGTTGTCGCAGGGCCGACCCCCTGGCCCCTCCCAGCCTGCCACGCCAGGGCTGTGAGGCTAAAAAAAGCAGCACTCCTCAGCCTGCCTGCCAGCTCGCTCAGATGGCAGGTCCACCACGCAGGCGCCGCCTGCCAGGCCCCAGGCTCACTCGCACACAGAGGGCCTCGCACACGCGGGCGCGGGCAGTCACGTAGTGGGACAGGCCAGCCACTGAGCCTGAGTGCCAAGGAGCCAGCCTGGGAAGTCCAGGGGCCCTCAGGAATGCGCTGTCCGCAGGGCAGTGCCGGGACCGGCTTCCGGTGGGACTCACGCAGCTGGCTCCCCTCTCTTGGGGACAGACAGGCCCTGGCCTGGAATGTGGAGGAGGCTTGTTCCTGTTTAGAAACAGCTCCGATGGGGCCGCTGGATCCCTGTGGAGGCTCAGGAGGCCGAGTCAGTGAGCTGCCCCAGGGCCCCTCACTGCTCACCCTCAGGGAAAGCTCTGGCCTCCCGTGTCCTCCAGACAGGTCAGCTCCCCTGGCCCTTGGCCTTCCTCTGCAGCCTCGGGGCCCACAGACCTCAGGGTCTGCTCCTGTGGAATGGGCGACTTACGCCCCTGGGAGACGTGAGCGGGGCAGGGCGGCCGAGCACCGGGTGAGCGGGAGGTCCTCAGGAAACGCCTCTCCCACCTGAGCTGGACAGTGGGCAGTGACGGGTGGGAAGAGCCCCGGCAGCTGGGACATCCCAGAGAGGTGGGGAGGGCAGGGCGAGTCCTCTGGGACCCACATGGGGTTGGCAGTTCCCACGGGAGCAGGTTGGGAACAGGGAAGAGCAGATGTCAGCAGGGATGACTGACAGGGGAGGGGGGCCACACAGACACAGGGACACAGACGCGGGAGGGGTGCAGAGGACACAGCTGCTCCCAGGGGCCCTCACTGCAAAGGTGCTCCCGGGGGGCGGGGGGGGCACGCCGTGTGTCAGCCAGTCTAACTGTGGGGCAGGGGCCTCACGGGGGTGGCCCTGTTGAAGGGCAGCTGTGAGTCCCCCGGGGCCTCTGCTGCCTACTGCGAGTCCTGGAAGGCCCTCCCTTCCCGGGGAGCCACACGGCCCCTGCGGCCCTGCTCCGGAGCCCTGCCCCTCCTGGCCAAGGGCACCAGCTTTTGACGCCTGTGCCCTCTGGGGGCTGCAGGGTCCCAGCACGTGTCCTGAGGGGGAAGCAAGTTCAGGCCTTACTGGTGACCTGGGGCGTCAGGGCACAGTTCCTTTTTTAAAAAATGATATTTACAAGAAAGAGGGAGGAGTAGGGAGGGGCTGCCAGTGAGTCCCAGGCAGCAAGGGCCAGACTTTCCCAGGCTGGGGCCCTAAAGCCATCCGGCCCCTGGGAAGCAACCTGGGAGTGACCTGGACTCCAGGTGGCATGGCCTGCTTCGTGCTGCGCCAGGTGGGAGCCCGTGGACCCAGGTCTTGTTGTCTGTTTGCCTAGTTTGGTTTCTGTGGAGCGTGTGCGGAACCCAGGCCTGGGGAACGCCAGGCAAGTGCCCGGCCTCTGGGCCCCACCCGGCCCTTTACATCTTGTTTTGAGGACCTAGTTCTGGACCGTCAGCGTCAGCTCCGTGGTTTGGCCTGAACACTTCCTCCCCGTCCCTGGGATCCTGCCACCATGGACACTGCCCTGTACCGTGGGCCTGGCTGCTGGCCAGCCCTGCTGACCACCTCCGTGGGGCCGAACCAGACAGGTCGCTGCCCTGAGCTACGGGAGCAAGCACTGCTAGGAGGCCTGGTGTCTCCAGACGCATGATTCTGTTTCGGGTATCTTCACCCACCGAAGTGTGGCCCCAATTAAACACATCTCAAGAGTTTGACACAACTCCATCCAAGGAGCTGCACTTGTTGGAAGGACAAACTTCTCAAGATAATAATAAACAGAGCCGTAGTGCAGCCCAGCAGTGCGGAGCCAGCGAGGGGAGGAAGGGCCAGTGCCTGCGTGGACGGGAGCTCGGCCAGGGCGGCCTCCGTCCTGCACCTCCCTGTGGTGGGTCAGGCCTCTGGGGTGATCCCGGCCTGGGGCTCCACTCAGGAGCCTGAGACCTGGTGGGGCCTGAGACCTGGATAGGGCTGTCCTTGGCCAGGAATCAGCTGGTTAGATCCGCTCAGCCTGCCCAGTGCCCTCAAGCCTGTCACTACCATGGTCATGCCCCAGCACCTGGCATGGGCCAAACCACGACAGGAAGCCCAGCTCTGAGCCCAGGCAGCCTGAGCGTTGTGTTACCATGCCAGGGTAGGAGCTTAGGGCCACACCCCAACCCGGGTGACCCTCACTCATGTCCTGGTAGAAGGTGGTCACAGATGGGAGCCTCATCCCTGCCAGGTGTGCTGCCCTGGCTCAGCCTGGGCCTGAGACTAGAGAGAAGGACCCCGGGAGAGCCCCTGCAGGCACTCCATGGTGGCTGCACGGGGCAGCAGCTCTGCTGAGGGGCTGCACGGCTCTGAGAGGCCCCTCACCTGGAGGCTGGGTGTGTATTTGTGTACACGGCCGTGTGGAGGCTAGTGTAGCGTCTGAGGACTGGCAGGCTGGGTCCAGACCACACTCCTTTGCCGCCTGCCCTGCTCCCAGAGGACAAAGAGGAGCAGAGAGCCTCAAGGCCGAGCCGCGGCTGCAGACCTGGGGAGTGGGACAGGGCTGCACCCTACCTCCAGGTGGACGGTGACCTCTGACCCAGGCAAGGTGTGGGGAGCAGTTTCTGGGCCTGTGAGGCCAGTGGGGAGGACAGGAAGGCCAAGCAGCAGGGGCCCAGGAGTCCCACAGAGCTGTGTAGCGACCACATCTGGCATTTATCCTAACAAGGTGACTCACGTGGCCCCGAGGTCACTCACACTGACAGGGTGACTCAGGATGGGGGCGTCCCTTCTGGGACAAGCTGTGGTGGTCAAGTGGCCCCGGGAATGCTTCCCGGGCAGGTGGCCAGGGGCTCTGCGTCCAGCTGGAGGCTCTCCCAGCCCTGGAGGACATGCTGGCTCCTACCGGGGGCGAGGGGTTGTGGTGCATCAGGCTGGGAAGCTAGCCAGCACAGGGGTGGGGGGCACCACCAGGCCCTGGCCGCCTGATGTCCTTGCCGTGACCTCTGTGGACCTAAGGCCATCCAGATGGAGGGACCAGGGGAGGTCAGCCTGGGCAACCAGGCAGGCAGCAATGGAGCATGGTGGCCCTATCCTGAGGCCCAGCAGCACCGCAGCACGAGCACACGCACTGTGCAGATTTCACAACTTTGCTGCTACTGTCCCCCCATTTACGCTGTGGGATGACAGGAGCATTTGCCAAGTGGTCACTGCTGGGGCGAAAGGGCCTTCAGAGGGCCAACAGTGTGATTTGGGCTCCTCTATGCCCACAGGACTGAAGCCCTGCCCACTCCCGTGACCATGAGTGGGGGCAGCAAGGATGCTGGCCCACGTCCAGTGCTGAGAGGAGGCCTGAGGGGACCACAGGTGGACCAGCTGGAAAGACCCGTCCCAGGGCTGGGGCTGTGACTCACGTGTGAGGCCTTGGGCTAGATCCTCAGCACCACATAAAAATAAATAAAATAAAGGATGGTGGGATGTGATGGACACCATTATCCAAAGTACATGTATGAAGACATGAATTGGTGTGAACATACTTTATGCACAAACAGAGGTATGAAACACTGCTCTATATGTGTAATAAGAATTGTGATGCATCCCGCTGTCCTGTATTTAAAAAATAAAACCAATTTAAAAAAACAATTAAAATACGTAAAATAAATAGAGGTATGTGCCCACCTACTAAAATATATATATAAAAAGAAAGAAAGAAAGAAAGACGGGTCCCACGTGGAAGCAGCTCAGCAGAAGTGACGGCCCTGTCAAGGACACTGCTGTGGAACTGGCCCCTCTGCCCTCAGACCTTCCCCGCTTCCCTAGATTAGAAGAAGAGAGGTCACCCAGCCCTGCTGGTGAGTGGGTGCTGGGTAGAGGCGGGGTGAACAGAAAGTGTCTGCACTGGGCCGTTGCGCCCACCACTGGGTGCACCTTCTCTGATGGACAGAGACCCCGAGGCACAGGATGCAAGCCTCTGTGTGTGCGTGGCTGATGGCCTGGACAGAGTCCCCCATCCCTTGAGGACCAAGAGTCCAGAGAATGCCTGGAAACTGCAGAGAGAACAGGCCCCCAGAGAGGAAGCCCCTCCCCAAGTGCAGGGCCGGCCAGGAAGTCCCAGCCCCAGCCTCAGCTTCCAAGGCCCTGAAGGCTCAGGCCAGCACAGAAGCTCGGCCCTCGACCTGCGGAGGTTAGGGAACCTTCACCGACAGCCATGGGTACTTCCTCTGGCCAGAGAAGGGGCCCCTTGACCCACTGGGTCTTCTCCAGCTGTTCTCCCATCCCTCTGTGGAAGGGCACCTGGTTGGTTCCATGGTTCTGTTACTTTTTAAAAACAGTCTTGCTGTGTTAATTGGTTTCAGTTATTTCTCACCTGAAAGGTGAAGGCCTCGAGAACGCTGTGACTTAGCACAGCCGTGTTTTACAAGTCTGGGGTCAGTCTGGGGTTTCTTTTGATGCCCATGGTGCCCATGGGTGTGGGCTCTCACTCGTGTGGCAGCTGCCCATGGCCCAAGTTCAGCTCCACCCTCTTGGCGGGGCTCCGTCCTCCTCTGGCCGGCCTCTCACGTGGCTGCTTGGGCCTCCTCACAGTATGGCTGCCAGTTCCAAGGAGCAGGATGTGGAGCCAGCCGGGTGTTCTCCAGGCAGGGCTCAGGAGTCTCAGACTGTCACTTCTGTGTCCTGATGGTCACAGTCACAGGCTCCACTGCCTCTCAAGGAGAGGGCCTTTGAGTGCATCCCTCGTGGTGAAGGGCAGTGTGTGTGTGCAGGATGGAGGGTGTGCTGGCCTCTGACCGCCACAGTGCTCCAGGCCGTGTCTGTGCTGAAGGGCTTTCCACGCAGCCAGAACCAGCTGGCCCAGCGGAGGGAGGTGCCCAGGAGAGCCTTCAGACACATCCTGAGTGCTCTCCTGCCTCTGCACCGGGACCTGGGCCTGACAGGGGAGGGACAGTGCCTGGGATCCTCTGGAGAAAGACAACCCTGTTCCTCCTCTTCGCTGTGTCCTCCCTCAGCCTGCTGGGGGTAGGATCTGTCGCATCCTCCATCACCGATCCCTGGGAGTGCTCCCTCCCCACAAACAGTCCTTCCCAGGAAGCTGGCAAAGCTAATCTGTCGCTGGGAACCACTTGGGGGGCCGAGGGAGGTGCCCACAGTCCAGCCTACTCAGTGTTGCCTCCGTCTACAGGCCCAGGAGCCCCCTCCCCTCACAATGGAAAACTCGTGGTCACCTCCCCCCACCCCAGACTCCACACAGTCCTATGCTTGGCCAGGACCTGGGACGGGGAGGAGGTTTGGTCTGGTAACAATCTGCCCTTGTGGGCTCACAGGCACACATGGTCACTATGCCACCTTGGGGTCTGGCCTCCAGATGAGAAGGGACAGGGTGGGCAGCTCCAGTACGAGGAGAGAGGCTGGTGGTCCTGTGAGCTGGAGAGGGTCCTTACGCAAGTCCAGAGTCACCAGGTCTGAAACAGGGTCCAGACCTGGGGACACGTGCAGCATTCAGCAGCAGCCATTGCACTGCTAGGGTTTACTCTAAGCCAGAGTCAGAGGCGTGTGGCGTTTGCTTTCCACGGTCCACGTCTGTCAGGGAGGCCTCCCCATCACACGGTAAGCAGCTCCCGCCCTGTGCACATCTCCCTGAGCCTTGCCATGGTGCTGGTGGGCACCATCCTGAGCACACCGGTGTCACACATGTGCTCACTGCTGCTGAGAAGCTCTGCAGAGCAGGCCCTTGGCCCACGGGTTCCATCACGGGCTGAAGGTTCAGGTCCCCCAAACCCACATGTTGAAACCAACCCAAGGGAGCGGTGTCAGGGCCGCAGCTTCGGGAGGCAACCAGGTCATGAGGGTGGAGCCTTGTGAAAGCAATCCGTGTCCTTGTGGAGGAAATCCCAGAGAGCTCCTCCCCGCCACCATGCAAGCACACAGGGAGAGGGCGCCACCCAGGAACCAGGAAGCCACCCTCACCCGACCCCAAGTCTAGGGCACCTTGATCTTGGACCTGCAGCCTCCAGAACTGGGAGGAGTGCACTTCTGCGGTTCCCAGACCCCCTGGGCGTGGCCCCTTGTTGCAGCAGCTCAGCAGACAGAGCAGCTGCTGCCAAGCTGGGTTCCACTCCTCCTGCCTCCATCTCGAATGTGCTGTGCTCCTGGCAGCTGGGCCCCGAGCCTGCTCTGTGCCCTGAACTCCATGGGAGGAGCCCGCAGGGAGCCACAGCCGGGAGGTGGTGCAGGGGATTCTTGCTCTTCAGTCACACAGCTGACAGTGTCACAGTCTGGGTCCCGGGGCTCCTGGGTCCATGCTATGGAGCCCACTCCCAAAGTCTGCCTCCTATCAATGGGCAGGCTCCCCGACAAGGACAAGGGCAGGATGCCCAGGTCACGTCCCAGCTGGTTGGGAACCTGCCCCACAGCGCTGTGCTTTGTGTTCCCCTCTGGGACAGGTGATGCCCCTGGCATGTGCCTCGGGGAGCCCGGGGAGGTGCAGGGTCATAGCAGAAGGGAAGGAGGGTGCCGAGGTCCACAGCCATGTCGGGAAACTAAGCAGGAGGGGGCGTGAGACCCTGGGGGTGACAGACTCTCCAATGTGACCCTGGAGGGGGCCAGATGGGAGGTGGGGGCCCCACGAGCCAATCCCACCAGCCTCACCTTTGGGCCCAGACTGGAGTTTGGCACTCCACCCACCCCTTGTTCACACCAGGCTGTGTGTCCCCTGCCTGCCTTCCTGTACCACCCGGCCAAGGAGTATGCAAGTGTGCAGGCAGGCAGACAGACATCTAGGTGGACAGACAGACAAAACAAAACCCCAAATCAAGCTACAAAATCAACACATCAACAGCTTTCCTTACACCAATAACGAATCTGCTGAAAAAGAAATCAGGAAAATGATCCCATTCACAATGGCCTCAAAGTAAAATAAACAAACAAACAAATAAATAAATAAATAAATAAAATATCTAGGAGTAATTTAGGAATAAATCTAAGCAAGGAGGTGAAAGACCTCTGCAATGAAAACAATAGAACACAAAGAAATCAAAGACGACATAAGAAGATGGAAAGCAAAATTAATGTTGTAAAAATGGTCATACTGCCCAAAGTGAACTATACAAAGCAGTCCCCATCAAAATACCAATTATATTCCTCATAGAACTAGAAAAAATAGGCATAAAATTAATTTGAAGGATAAAAGAAAGACCCAGAATAGCCAAAGCATTCCTGAGACAAAAAAGCTATGCTGGAGGCCTCACCCTGACTACGTGTCGGAGCTACAGCAACCAACCTGCATGGCACTGGCCCCAAACCAGACCCAGACCAATGGCACAGAACGGCAGACAGAGACGGCCCACATCTACTGACCCTGGACAAAGGGGCCAAGAAGACGCCTTGGAGAAAAGACGGCCTTTTAACAAATGGCTCTGGGACAGCTTGTTATGCTTGTGTAGGAGAATGAAACTAGACCCTTATCTCTCACCTGCACAAAAAATCCACAAAATGATCAAAGACCTCGGAATTAGACCAGAAACTGTGCAATTCCTAGGAGAAAATGGAGATCAGCACTGCAGCATGAAGGCCAGGAGAGGACTCTCTCGAAGGACCCTAGAGCTGAGGAAATAGGCCCAGAGTGAACAAACGGAAGGGCGTTGAATTAAAAAGCCCCGCACAGAGAAGGAGACAGTCAACAACGTGGAGAGAGGCCCTCAGAACGGGAGAGAACCGCCGTAGCTACTCGTCTGACAGACGATGGATATCCAGAATAGGAAAGAACTCAAACACTTCACACCAAAAACCAAATGATCCAATTGGTACGTGGGCAATGAGCCCAACAGGCCTTTCTCAAAAGAAGAGATGCAAATGGCCAACAAAGACATGAAAAAATCTTCAAGACCATAGCCATTAGGGACGTGCAAATCAGAACCACACTGAGGTTTCACCTCACACCAGTCAGCATGGCGGCCGCCAAAAATACACCAATAAGGGGTGCCGGAGAGGACGTGGGACCCTTGTCCATGTTGGTGGGACTGTGGATCAGTACAGCCACCGTGGAAACCGGTGTGGAGGGTCCTCAAAAGGCCGGGCCTGGCACCACCACGTGACCCAGCCACCCCCTCCTCAGTAATCACCCTAAGAATTAGAGTCGGCCTGCCCCAGTGACACAGGCACACCATGTTGACAGCAGCACGTTCCCCACAGCCAGGCTGTGCCACCAGCCAGGGGCCCCTCAGTGACCAATGGATAAAGAAAAAAAGCATGGTCTATATACACAATGGAGCTTTATTCAGCCACGGAGAATAATGAAACCATGTCATTTGCAGGAAAATGGATGAAGCTTTCTCTCCTGTGTGGAAGCTAAAGAGGAATAAGGGGGAGGGGGGAGTGGTCCTGTGAAGAGCAAAGGGAGGCCAGTGAGTAGAGGCCTGGGAACGGGGTCTGGGTGGTTGGTCCCTCTGGGAGCGTTTAGGAATGTCAACAGGAATCCCACGTTGTGTATGGTACAGTGGGGGAAAGCAGGGAAGAAAGTCCACGTTCGAAGCAACTGTTAGCACCGTGGGGCTGTAAGGAGCCACTGGACGGTGAGGACTGGCCTCCTCCTCTCCACTGCGCTTGCCCAGCCTCTGTGTCAGCACACACTGCAGGGCGTCCCTGGACCGAGAGGACAGAAGCCCTTCCCTTTCAGAAGGAGCGTGAGCAGGGACCTCTGCTCCAGCCCTCTCCTTGGCCCCGGGTGACCACTCCCTGCAAATAGCACTGCACTGGGCCGGCTGGGACTCCCCTCCTGGCGGGAAGAGCGCTCTGACTCCTCTGGCGGAGTCTCCAGTCCTGAGCTGAGCCTCTGGGGTCTCCTGGGACCACTTTGTGAAGTCCCTTCCCAGCCCCACTCCTCCCTCCATCTTCGTGAAGC
The DNA here is from genome assembly GCF_045843805.1 of Urocitellus parryii. Classification (NCBI taxonomy): domain Eukaryota; kingdom Metazoa; phylum Chordata; class Mammalia; order Rodentia; family Sciuridae; genus Urocitellus; species Urocitellus parryii. The sequence continues at coordinate 224,077,677 of NC_135532.1, read as the reverse complement.
CTTGTGACACGGACAGTGGCTGTCCACAGGCCTCCGTGCCAAGCCCGTGGACTTCCTCTGGGTCACTTGCTTTGTGTCCAGCTGTCAGCACCCCCGTGGCAGCACAGGGGTCAGGAAGGCCTGCCTGATCCCAGCCAGGCCCCCGTGGCCGCCTTCCGTCCGAGATCTGCACTCATCTCTCTCTCCCTGGGGCGCCCAGAGGTTCTGGGTTGAAGAAGTGGACGTGGGCAGAGCTCTCTGGTCTTACACAGGTGCCCCTACCTCATGTGCTCTGGTGTCTGCCTGTGTGACTGGGGCTCTCTGGGACTCCATCACATGGCAGACCGTGTGACCCCGCCAGTCAGATCCGCCACGGCTCCAGCACAAGGCCTGGTGCCGCCCGCCCCAGCCACAGAGCCTCCCCCGGACTCTGGCACCCGCTGATCTGTTCTCCATCTCTATAATTTCGCCCTTTCAAAAATGCTAAGTGGAATAGTGCTGTGCGGAAGCCTTGGAGACGGTTTTATTCCCCCACTCTGCCTCTATCTCAGGGGTTCACTACGTCATTGCATTTTTCATAGTCTGTCCCTCAGTGTTCCGAGATACGGGCCCACCATCTTTTGGTCAACCATTGACCTCTTGAAGGACATAGGGCTGCTCCCATTTGGGGGTGACCATGAATACAGTTGCTCTGAGCAGGTGCATGCAGGTTCCATAGGAGCACAGTTCTGCGTTTCTCTGGGACGATTGCCCAGCCGAGGAATCAGCAGGTCATGTGGCCAGCGCAGGTCTGGTCTTCTGAGAAGCTGCCAAGCTCCACTCCAGGGCACAGGCACTTCCCCTGGTAACAGAGGCTGATCCCGTGTCCCCACACGCGGTGGGCATCTGCTGCCGCCATGTCAGCTGTCCCGGGAGCCGCTAGGCAGCCTCTCCCAGGTATTGCTTTCCCGATGCTGATGGCATTGACGCCCTTTCCAGGTGCCGCGGTCCTCGGACCTCCCCCTCAAGTGAGCGTCTGCTCAGGGTCTCGCCCAGGTTCTGACTGGATGGTTTGGTTTCGGCTGCTGCCTTGGAGAGTCCCCTGTCCTTTGTTGGAGGGGAGGTGCGTGGACACTTGCCCTCAGTGTGACTCACCCCCTTCTCTGCACAGGAGTCCTCTCAGAGCCAAGGCTTTTAATTCCAATGGCACTGTCCTCCATCTTTCCTCTGGTGGAAACTGGTGTGGTAGGAACACCTCCTCGGCCATCCAACTTGGATCCTTGTCTGCGGATTTTTTCAGAGTCTTCTAGTTGGTGCCTTGCAGTCAATCTGCGACCATCTTGAGAAGATTCCTATAAAAGCCGGCCCTTCATCCAGGGCCATTCTGTGCAGGTGGGGTATCAGCTCCGACACCATTATTCTCTCACATTGAATTGCTTTGCCTCTTTGTCAAAAACCAGTTGGGCATATTTCTGGGTTCTCTGTTCTGTTCTGCTGACCCGTGCGTCTGTCTCTCTGCCAGTCCCCACTGTCTGGATTCCTGCCGATCACCGTAAGCTGTGACGACGGAAACCTCGCGAGATGGAGACGTACACCCGTTCCCACGCAGGACCCGGGGCCGGGGGATGTTCTCTCCTGAAGCTTCACCTCGGTCAGCTGGCTTGGGAAGGTGTTCCCACGCAGAACAGCCGAGGACGGCTGGAATCCAGTGGCAAATGTACTCCTCTCAGGCAGACAGACCGCTGGAGGGAGGGAGGGAGGGAAGAGGCCTTCTCCCGAGGCCAATGGATTAAAGCCTCGGGCCCTGAGGCTGCTGGCCCAGCTGCGGCTTTGTTCCGCCTTGTTCCGCGGCCCGATGCCATCTTACCTGGACCTCAGCCATGGTCACCCTCCTTGGACAAACAATGATTCTCACACGCAAGTGAGAATCATGAAACAAATGTGTTTCCTGGCTACTCAGGGGGTTTCACTTCTGGAGATCAAAGGTAGGGAAGAGGGCCCCATCTTGTGTGTGTTTGCGTTGATAAGGGGCTCGGCAGCACTTCAGAAAGTCCAGAAAGATTAAACATGGGCGTCGACGTCAGCAACTCCTCACTGGCACTCAGTGTCCCCTGATGGGTGCCTGCTGTCTGCTGAGGCACAGAGGCTTGGGAAACGCAGGCCAGTGGGCGGCACTCCGCTCTGAGCCGAAGGACCACCCACCGTGGATTCCCGTTCCCATGGGGAAGTGTAGCTGGCCTGGGCTCAGGCCCCAGGAAGGCTCTCAGGCTGACTCCATAGTTCAAGCTGACCCTGGAGGGGGACCCAGTAACAGTGCTTGTTGAGGCCAAGGGAAGGGGTTTCCAGGGAGAGGGGACATTGGGGGAGGCGGGGAAGACACTCCTAGAGTGCTCTTGGCCAGGTGGACAGGAGGTCAGGGTGACGTCTAAGTAGGAAAGGACAAATTCAAACCCAAGATCAGAGCTCCTGTACCTGGGCCTGGGGCACTGGACCAAGTGCCACAAACAGGTGGCTTCACACAGCAGCATGCTCCAGAGGCAGAAATCCAAAATCAGGCGGCAGCAGGGCTTGCTCCCCCTGCGGGCTCTGGCGGGGGGACCCTCCCTCCGTCCCTTGGCAGTGGCCCTCCTCTGTTTTTGCATGGCCAGCTCCTCTGTGTGGGGTCATCTCTGCTACCTCTCTTATAAGGACGCAGTGGTAGCCTTCAGGGCCCCCTGGACAGACCCCCTCTCGAGATCCTTACCTTGGCCACATCTCTTACTACTGACAGAATTTAAAACCTGGAGATGCCTCCAATTTCATCATAAGAGCCCAAGGGTGAGGGGCAGGGCCGAGGGACGCTCACCAGTCAGCGCTGCAGCAAAGCCACCTAAAGGTGAGTGTCACGGGCAACCCCCAGGCCACCGTCCCAGTCCACTGCACACTTCCTAGACTGTGAGCCCCGACCAGCCGGAAGTGACAGTCACCTCATAGGGCCCTGGAGCCCCAGGCTGTCTGCCTCCAGTGGCCCACACCTGTGACGGGGCCCCTCAATGCCGTCCCTGCCGGCCTTCCCTGCATTGGGTCCAGCACGGCTCCAGCTCTGGCCCCAGTCTCTGGCCGCCCCCCAGCGCTGAAGCCGCCATCGCCCCTGCGGGCCCTGCTTCTCTGGCTGGCATGTCCTGTCGGTGAGAGGCCCTGAAGCCTCTCTGCCACCAAGCCCCGTTCCCTTCCACCAGGTGACACGGGCACTGACTGGCCTGGGAGCTGGTCCTTGAGTATTTATGGAGAAGGGCAGGGAAGGCCTCGCTCTGTCCACCCTTTGACGGATGGATGGCCCCATAGGAGAAGCACAACTCAGAAGATTCGGGCTCTGGGGCTTTGGCCGGGGAACCTCGCGGTTTCACTTTATTTGGGGGCCAGCTCTGCCCACTCCTGAAGCTCAGTCCTCTGCTGCCTCCAATTCCCCACTAGTTGTGGACATCACAACCTGCACTTTGGAAAGGACATTGGCCAACATGGCCTCGTTGTGGCTGGGTGACAACCCTGTGGGCAGGCTGAGCAGGCGGACCCGCTGCCACCCCACCTCCCCGGCTGAGAATGCTCCTGAGGAAGCCAAGCTGAACCGGGTAACAGCCGCCAGCAGAGCTGCCTCGTTCTGGGGGTCCCTTTGCCACTGAGAGGGCATCCGGGGGCATTTCCGGGGGTCTCCGGCAGGTGGGAAGGCACTGCGGCCTGAGAGCCGCCTTGGCTTCTCTGTGGACTTCTTCCTCTGCGGCAAGCCCTGACCCTCGTGGGGAGGTGGGGCTGGGTGGAGGGCTCCGCCTGCCCAGCTGAGAGCAGGCAGGACCCCCTTGCCTCCTGAGACTGGCCTCCCCGGGGACAGCCGGCCCCATGGGAGGGAGCCGTGCCTCGCGTCACACACTCCCAGGCCTCTGGGGCAGACCTCAGAGAGGACCTTACTGTGTCAAGGAAGCAGCCTCCAGTGTGGGGCGAGGCCAGCCTCTGCCCCGGTGGCCCTGGCACCTGCAGTGGAGGAGGCTGCTGGCCCGCAGCTGGTGGGATGGGCCTGGAGTGGCTCCCGTGGGCACCCAAGGCTCTCCACAAACTCCCGAAACCGCCCCCAGCCACCAGACTCCACACCACACAAGCCTCAGAGGGGGCTCACGGCCCCAGCTCTGCCCCAGGCGGCCCCGGAGGCCAGCGGGTCTGACGCCAGACGGCTGCCTGGACTTCTCGTCTGTGCTGACCACAGCTTGTCTGAGCAGCCGCAGCCTTCACGGTCTGCGGCCTGTGGGCCGGCTGCCAGCTCCAGGTCACAGAGCAGAGAAACCCCGGAGCAGAGGACCTCCCACCACCCGGCTTCCAGATCCTCCTGGGGTCTCCAAAGAGAGGCAGAGACCGCCCACCCCTGCACCAGGGAAGGACCCCGGCAAACAGGAAGCAGACCCGGAGTCCTCCGAGAAACAGGAACCCCTGTGGGCCTGCCCCCGCCCTCCCCGGGTTCCCCTCTCCCTCTGGGGGGGGCAGTCGCTGGTGCCAGGTGTCTTCCGGGTCAGGACTGGAACTGGACTAAAGGGCTGCTGTGGTCAGGATCTGCGGTGTCCCCCGACCCCCGACCCCAACCCATGTGGGGGGCCCGCTCTGTCCTGCCACGGTCGGGAGGGGGTGGAACGTTTAAGAGGGGCCTCCTGGAGGTCTTAGGTCATGGGGCGCGCCCTTGAAGGGGCTCTGGGACCCTGACTCTTTCTCTCACGCCCGCGCTGAGCAGGCTCCCTGGCGCCACAGCACAGCCCCAAACGGCAGAGCGAGTCCGTCGCGGACTGAAACCTCCCGAACTGTGCGCAGGTGACCCTCTCCTCTTTATGAGCCAACTGTCTCGGGTACGTGTTATCATGAGAGACACCTGACAGGCAGGAGCCGGGCCACGGGTGTCTCCAGACCCACCAGCCCACCCACCGGCAGGTTCCGGCCCGGCCACAGGAGGCTGGCCAATCACGCCGAGGGGCCTTCCTCCAGTGTCCCGCCCGCATTTGCCCGGATGTCACTTCACACAGTGAAGACTGTTTCTCCAGGATCTATGATGAGTCAAGCCCTAGTGCAGGCGTTGGGGCCACCAGTCCAAACCCATCACAGTGTCTGCAGTCCTAGCTCACATTCCAGCTGGCCAGGAAGCCGCCCAGCCAGGATCCGAGTCAGGGAAGTCCGGCTCCTGGACTGTGGTCAGTGGGATCCATTGTGGGGCAGCTGGGGGTGTTGCACCCGAGGCCAAGCTGTCCTGGGCTGGAACCACCTAGGTGGTTCAAGGGTGCAGGGGGCTGTCGTGTGCAGCACAGGGCATAACTTGCTTTGCAAGGTGAAGAACTTCAGCCTTCAGTGGTCGGAGCTGCTTCTGCTCTGCTGCGTCCAGCAGGATGCGGGTGGGGGTGGGGGGCACAAGGGCCCAGCTGGAGACCTCTCCCCAGCCCCCATCTCCCCAGCACCAAGGGCTTCTGAGCCAGAACCGCCTCGGGACCAGCGCCCTGCAAGAAGCAGCAGCCCACTCTGGCCTCAGGGGCTCAGCCGCAGCAGGAGCCCAACAGAAATGCCACCAACAAAATGCCTGCACCAGTACCTGGCGGGGGGCCGAGCCCTGCATGGTCTCCCTTTAAGTCATGACAAACGCAAGCCACGGGTCCCTGTCCTCTGTTCCCCGCAGAGTGCTCGGTTCTGCCCATTTGCCGTGGCTGTGTTCTGTAAGGGTCTTCAAACACCAAAGCCCAGGCCAGGTTCTGGGGAGAGCAGGCTGTGCTCTGAGTAACTCCGCTTTGGAAAGCAATGGTTTGCCACGAGCTTTGAGTTTAACTGCCAAGGTGGAGTGACTCCACACCTCGTTTGCACAAGAAAACCCACCATCTGCCCAGCACAACCATAAGGCAAAGACTGATAAGTAAATCAATCATGCTGATAAAAACAACCACCTGTGGTCATCTCAGATTAAATCAGAAGCACATGGATACATGGGCATTGCAACTCCATATCAGAAAAGCCAGGCCCAGCTGGGCAAAAGGCTGCATACCTAGAATCCCTGTGGCTAGGGAGGCCAAGGCAGGAGGATTGCAAGTTCAAGGCCCTCTTCAGCAACTTATTGAGGCTCTGTCTCAAAATAAAAATTAAAAAAAAAAAAAAAAAAAAAAACAGGCCTGGGATGTGGCTCAGTGGTCAAGTGCCCCTGGGTTCAATCCCTGGTACCAACAAGAGGAGGAGGAGAATAAGAAGGAGAAGGAGAGCCAGGCCCACAAGCTTAACACACCAGACCCTCACCCGAGACCCATGTAAGGAGGAGCACCCAAGACCCGTTAGAGTGGCACACACCGACCTTGTCACCTGGGGTGGAGCCCAGGAGCACGCACACCTCTGCTCACTCACCACACACGAGCCTTGCCCAGGAAAATCGTCACAGCAACAGATCTCCTGTCCCCAGCCTTCAGGGTACAGACCAGTTTCTCCTGCCCATTCCCAGGGGACACCTCAGGCTGACGACGCTGGGAACATGGCTGCTGTGGGACGCTGGCTCAGACCAAGTCCGTCTCCGACAGCTCTGCACCCTGGACAAGCCCGTCAGCTGGTTTTTGTTGATGTTGTTGGGTTTTATTTTGGGTTTGGGTTGTTTTTTTTTTTTTAATCTGTCTGTGGTCCTGGGGTTTGTGGCACCCAGGGGTGCTCCACCACTGAGCTACACCCCCAGCCCTTTTTACTTTATTTTGAAACAGAGTCTTGCTAAGTTGCCCAGGTTGGCCTCCAATTTGTGATCCTCCTGCCTCAGCCTCCCCAGCAGCTGGAATTGCAGGCGTGCACCACCCTGCCCACCAGCCGGTTCTTAATCTCTTAATCTGGCCACCTGTAGTGACTCTTGCTTTCCTGTCTTCTCTCTCTCTCCCTGGGGCTACCTTGACCCTTTCTTAGCCTTCCATGGTGTAGAGTGTGATGTGTGACTCTGGTGTTAGAGATACCGCCTGCCTTCTGACCACCAGATGACCCTCCCCTGCGGCAGAGTAGCCGTGCATGATCGTACTCAGTGCCTTCTGACACTGTGGAGAGACGGGCTGTCTGTGCCAATGGCACAGTCAGTGCGTGATGGCTTCCCAAAGCCTCTGGTCACATTTCTCGGCAATCAGCACATAACCTTGCTCCACGTGTGTCCAGTCTGAAGACGCCTCATTGGTCTAGACAGCCGAGTCTTCCACGTGGAGCCCGTGGCCGGCAGCACCACTCGTGGGCCTGACGAGGACTTTCCCCACTAGGTGTGTCACAGCCTCTCGGGCCCAGGACACAGGACAGCACGGGGCCTGGGACCCTGAGAACACCAAGGGACCCACAGAAGCATAGAAATCCTACTGTGTGGACCTAACTGGACCCGGCCAAGGACATCTGCTCACCCTGTGCACTGAAGCAAGAAGGCAGAAGGTCACCTGCTCAGTCTTGAATGTGTGGCAGTCACCGATTCTGTCTCCCCTGCATGTGATGGAGAGAGATAGTCAGCTCTGTGAGTATGGACTCGGGGTGGCGGAGACATTTTAGCAAGTCGGTGAATTTGCAGTCAGGGAACCTGTGGGTGGGCTGTGCCGCCCTGCCCCGTGCACAGAGCTGACCTTCTCCCCACCTCTGGCCTCCGGCCAGGGGGGAGGAGGGTGGGGAGTCAGAGCCAGGCACCAAGCCAGCTCCCCCCACACAGGAGGAAGTGTCCCCCACAGTTGGTGGAGCCGTCACTCCATGGGCCTCCTGCTTGGCCGGGGCCTGCCCTCTGCTGGAGCTGTCCCCTATCGACACCAGGGCTGGGGGACGGGTCACTTTCTCCTACAGCTTGGCCCAGCCTCTGCCACCCCTGGGTTGGCCCAGGAGGGCCCCTCTCCTACCCACAGTCACCCCACAAGGGAGAGGCCTGGGGTGGAACCAGGAGCACACCCTGCACGCTGATGCCCGGCTCTGCCCACCAGCCCAGACCCTTGGCTCCCTGGACGTCGCCCACGGCAGCTCTGGCCTGGCCCTGGCAGGTCGCAGCCTGGCTGAGGTACTGCAGGCAGGCGCGGCTCAGACCCCGAGGGAGAGGAGCGGGGACGGCACAGGCCCTTGGTGATCCTGGAAACCGTCTGGACAAGTAGGACGCTGAGGACGCCAGGGAGGTCCCCGGGAAAACTTGAACAGGCACAAAATACAAGTGAAGCGGGGGCAGCCCCTCACAGGATGCCAGGACACGGAGGGCGGCAGAGAGCCTCTCTCCCGCGGGCGGGAGGCCGAGGAGAAACGGCCAGCTGCCCTCGGTGTCATCCCTGTTGTCCCTTAAAGACGGGGCTGGAAGCCCCTTGGGGTCCTTGTCAGGGCTGGGCAGCTGTCCTCTGGCTGAGCCTCGCCGTGGCCTCGCTGGCTGGGCTCCACACCTTGGGGCAGCTCCGCTCACGACACTCAGTGATTCCCGAGAGCGGGCATCAGTACCGAGAAAAGCTGACCAAGCTCCCCCCTGACGCACCGGCAGAGAGAGGCGCTGGGTTAGGTGACACCGCGATTCCCCTGGGCCACCCCCCTTCCCTGGGTGGCGGTCACAAATCCAGACCAGCCGTGTCTGCTGGGCAGGACTCATTCCTGCAAGGGGCCTCCTGTGGGCCCCAGGGACAGACTCTCCTCCCCAGGAAGGCGTGGAGACAAGCTCTGGGGTCTGGCTGAGCCCGCAGCCCAGGAAAGGCCTGTGGCCACCCATTGGGGGGTAATTACAGGCCGTCTGCCTGAGAGGGAAACTTCATGCAGTTTCCAGGAAATCTCTGCCCAAATCATGTAGCTTCAGAGCATGTGAGGAAAATCGCCTTCTCTGTCCTGCACGTCCACAGCACAGGTGCCCCAGGAAGAATCGGGGGAAGCTCGGCCAGAGCCATCAGGCTGATCCAGAGGCCTGCAGCTCTGGGGCCTGAGACCAGCGCTGCCCAGCCTTTGATGGTGGCACCAGGGCACTGTGATGGGAACTGGCCCCAGGTGTCCCATTCCCCACAGGGGAAGGCAGGGTGCCCGTCCCCACCAGGCAGTGGCTGGCCCTAACCTCACCTCTCCCCGTACACACCGGGGCCTTGCTCTCTGCAAATGCCGGCCGTGGGCTGGGGGCCCAAAGTCCTGGGACACAGGCTGCACCTGGAGGCCCATGTGGGATCCTGCAGGGCCACCGGAGCTTGCTTTGCTGAGCCATCTCCGGAATTCTCCGAGAGCCAGGCACAGTGGTGCAGGCTCACGACTCCAGCGACCCGAGGCTGAGGCAGGAGGATTGCAAGTTCAGAGCCAGCCTGGGCAACTTAGCTGGTCCCTAACAACTTAGCAAGACCCTGCCTCAAAATAAAATACCATAAAAGGTCTGGAGATGTGGCTCAGTGGTGAAGGGCCCCTGGGTTCAATCCTCGTACAGAAAAAGAGAGAAGTTCTCGGACACCCTGTGTCCTGGAACCTAAGAGTGCCTTTGATGTGAAGGACCTCAGGGCGGTCCGAGTGGATGGGGGAGGCCAGGGGTGGTCAGAGCCGTGGCGTCCTGGCCATGGGTGGCACTTGCCTCTGTCCCTGAAGCCAGCCTCCAGGAACACTACCTGTCCTCCGTGCCGGTCACCCTCAGCCTGACTGCATGGCCGCCCCAGGGCTCCAGTCTCAGCGTGGGGAGGACCGAGAGGCCCCTGGCTGGAACAGGAAGGAGGCGTGGTGCCTCCATGGAGGTGTGGTCTGGGTGTGTGTTCCCTAAGTGCATGTGTCGGTGACTAACCAAGGGGATGGGGGCCTCTGGGGGCCATGAGGCCAGGAGGGTGGAGCACTCAGGTGGGTTAGAGCTTTGACAGAAGCCACCCCAGAAAGCCCCCGCCCCTGGTCCACCTCAGGAGGCCACAGTGAGAAGGTGCCGTCTGTGACCCGGGAAACGGCCCTCACCAGGATCCTCCACAGCCTACCTGCCCTGTCCCCAGCTCCGCCCACGGTGGTCTGTAAGTTGTCTGTCCATGGTGTTGAAGGGACAGACAGGCAGGGCACCAAGACAGCAGGAGACAGTTATATTTGGCTGCAGCCAGGTCCAGAGGGCACAGCTTTTGCTGTAATCAATTAATCCCCTGAACCCCGAGTTCAGGGAGTTTCAGAGTTTTATACCCAGCATGTAAGGGGAGTGGCTCAGAAGTTCACAGTCTGCAGAAGTTCACATAAAAGCAGCTTTTTCTTTCACTGTTCTGGGCACGTTAACCCTTCAAGGACCACACCTGAGAAGGGGAGAGCTGCTTCTCCCCTCTCTTTCCTCCCCTGCCAGCTGTTACCATGGGGCCCAGTTGTAACTTATCTTAGAAATGTAGACATCTCTGTGAAGCCCAGCTCCTGGCCACATCCTCCCCACCCAGCCCCCCTTCCCAGGGGAGGACGCATCGTGGATGAAGGTGACGGGAGCCAGCAGCTCCAGCACTGGCCCGGGGCCAGCGTCCTGGGAGCACAGGCTCAGCCTGCAGAGCAGTGTTCGTGCCGGACCCTCGAGAGGGAATGATACGTCAAAGCCACCCCTCAAGGACGGCCACCAGTCTCCGTGAGGTCCCTGCTCCTGCCCTGCCCGGCTGGGGCTGCTGTCCCTGCCCAGCAGGGTCTCCGCAGGGTCAGTCTCCTCTCTGCCTTCTCCAGGCCTGTCCGCAGCCTCCTGGACGTCCTCCCCGGGTCTCAGTTCTGTCCTGAGGAAGGCGACCCTTCATGGGACCACAGCAGCCCAGGCACGACCTGGAGCTCAGTCCCAGCCTCCTGCCGCGGGCGGGAGAGAAGCAGGGTGTGGGGACAGTCAGCGCTGGTCCCAGTGACAGGCCCGTCTCACAAGCCCAGGGGACACTGCGTCTCCCTCTGTTCTCCCTCCTCTGGGCTGGCCTTGCCCCCAGAGCAGGGAGGCTGCAGTGCTTGCTGGTGGGAGGGGAGTCGGTGAGACAGCTGCACACCACAACTGCCGCTCTCGGGTGGAGCCACGTCAGCCACGGAGCTGCCCAGAGGGAGGCCGGGCTGAGCACCTGCCCACCTCAGGGCTCCAAGGGGACCTGGGACCACCCCAGCGGGAGGCCTGGCCCTGCCCTTCCAGGTGTGGCAGAGGAGGATGGAGCTGCGGCTCTGCTGGGGAGGGCTCAGGCAGGTCCACCAGTGACCGCTCGGTAGCCAGCTGGACCCCACGCACACAGTGGGGAGCCGTGACCCTTGAGCCAGGTGCCGCTCTTGGCCGCTGGGAGTAACCGTTCTTGTCCTCAGAAGCTCTGTCTGGCCCCAGGCTCTGTCCAGGCGTGGGGCGTGCTCCCCTGGGCTCTGTCCTGTGGCCCTGGGCTGTGCTGCGGTGGGGGGGTCCCCATGCTCCTCTGTCAGGGTCCAGGCCAGTGGAGCAGCCCCGCTCATCCATTCGTTCTCTCGCTTTCTGCCCAGAAGTCCCCCCAGCAGAGCCCCGTCCCTCCTCTGCACCCCTGAGGGTAGGTCTGGGCCCTGCTGGCCTTTCCTGTTGCCTGTTGACCATGATGACTCTTGGGCCTCTGAGCACTCGGCTCCTTGGGGGGTGTACCGTGAGGGGGCAGACCCCTGGAAGCCGGCAGGCTCTAGCTCTGCAAGCTTTGTGACAACTTCCCGGATGGGACCACAGAAAGAGCCACCCGCACCTTCAAAGAGGGATTCCCAGTCTCTCAGAACCCTCTGGCCAGAACCCCTGGCCCAAAGAGCGCTCACAGAGGGCCTGAGCCCTGGCGGAACCACCCATGGCCACCCACCCTGTAAAGAGGACAGGCCACGCAGGACCCTCGGCCCCGTGCAGATCTCCAGACACAGGGGGCTTCCTCTGAGAGGAGGGGCCTGAGGACTGACCCCCGGGAGGCCAGGGGAGGCCAGGCAGGGAGACTCTGTTCTGCATAAACTGGCTGCTTGTCCCAGGACAAGGACCGGTCAGTCTCTGGCAAGCCTGAAGCCAAAGGGAAGGATCACTGTCACTCACTGGAGAATTTGGCTGTGGCTCCCCACGGGTCGCAAGGCCCCTGGAGCCAGGAGAGGAAAGGCCAGGTGGCCGGCGGGGTCTTCCACCCCCGCGCTGCCCTTGGCCAGAGACCCAGCGCCTCTGTCCCTCCTCCCAGGCCCTGGCCTGGACTGCTCAGCAGGAAACTCTCTGAAAAGCAACAATGTCCATAAAATGGGAATCCGACCGACGAGTACTTCACATCAGGAATGCCATCAGACTCAGTGCAGCTTCCGTGGAGGTGAGGAGGCAAACGCCGGCCAAGCACCTGGCAGATGGCAGGTCTCCAACCTTAAAAGAAAAAACAATCACTCAAAATAGAGGCAGTGGCCCGGTGCAGTGACGCACACCTGGAATCCAGAGGCTCGGGAGGCTGAGGCAGGAGGATCGCGAGTGCAAAGCCAGCCTCAGCCATGGGAAGGCGCAGAGCAGCTCAGCGAGACCCCGTGTCTGAATAAAATGCAAAATAGGGCTGGGGAGGTGGCTCAGGAGGTGGCCCCTGAGTTCAGTCCCTGGTACCAAAAAGAAAAAAAAAAATCAAAATAAAGGCAGTGGCCCGGGGTTCTGGGAGGGTGGGTCCCTAACCCTAACCTGACACCAGTTTTCCCTGTGAACCATGGGACAGAGCAGGCCCAAGGCCGCCTCCCTCCCCAGGAGATGCCCTGCTACGAGGGACAAGCAGGATTCCCAGGGGGTTCTTTCCAACACGGCCACCCCCTCCCCACACCCTCCCGCAAGCTGGTCCTCCACGAGGGAGGGGGGAGGAGCAGCACCGCCGCCCTCCAGAGAGCCGGGAAGTTGCTGAGAGCCATTAGCCAAGTAGGTATGACAATTTCCTTGCCAGTGTACCCCATGTTGCTTAGAGGAAGGACTCGTGGAAATGGACTTGCCTTGGACATTGGCAGTGACCTTGCATGTGTGTTTGAGAAAGGTGACCCTGCTCAAGGACCAGGGTGGATCCGGGTTTAAGGAGGATCCTACTGGATTAGGGCGGATCCAGGTTTAAGGTGTACCCTGCTGGGAATAGGGCGTATCCTGCTGCCTCAGGCACGCCTGTAGATTTGGCCAGAACGTGGATTTTCCCAGAACGTGTGTGTAGAGGTGTGTAGAGGCCGGTGTGAGTTCGGGAATAAAGAATTGCTATTTGAATCTACAAGGCTGTGAGTGGCTCGTGATTTTGTGCCCAGCCAGATTGCAGCAGGAAGTGACCCGGAAATGGAGGCCTGGACGCTAAGGCAGCAACGGGAAAGAGAGGCAGAGAATAGCGGGACTTCTCAAAGGAGCGCTAGGGACCCCGATGTCAAGGTAGCTCTATCTCGGGGTGGGGAAAGAGGAGGCTCCCACACGAAGGAATCAGCTGCATACTGTTGAAGATGCAGGTGGTGCTATTGCAACGAAGATCCCCACACACAAAAGCAAGCCAGAAGTCTCCCCCGCAGATAACGTCCTGGTACTGGGCCCATTCCTGGGAGACCCAGACCCCTTCCATCTTGTTGCTCTGCCATCTTCACAGCTATTTTCACCTCACAGCCCAAGCTGGCTGCCACAGCTCCTTCCCTCATGTCTAGTTTCCTTCCAGCAGGAAGGGCCATGTCATAAGTGGCACACTCTTTACATTGATGGGCCTACCAGATCTTGAACCCTTCTGACATGCTATGGAGGGTCTGGTGTCTTGGGGTCAGGGGTTCCTAAACCTGTCCTCCTTCCCCACCACTCAGGAGGGCACACTGCCAATTCTCCCCTGCCTCCCTGTCCTGCACCGTCTCCTGTCCTGAGGCTCTGTGTGCAGCCACCCAGGCTCACAGGCAGGGTTTGGTCTTCACCCCTGCCATCTTGAGCCAAATGGTGGTGGCTTCTGCAGACAGTCAGCCCCATCCACCTGTCCAGGGCGAAGGGGCAGAGGGGCCGCAGGTCCTGGCCACGTCCCCTGGCTCCTTTCCATGTGGAGAAAGCTCAACCCACCTCATGGCTGACCCTATGATGATGAGTGGCCGGGTGCTCAGCGTGACCACATGCTGGCCAGTGCCACTCTCAGGCCCGGGCAGCTGCGCTACCAAGCAGAACTTCCAAGCCCTCTCTCCCAGGTCAGCCACCGACCGATGTCAGCTTCTGCCTCTGTCCGTCACTAAGATGATGAGATCACAACAGCCAGAGACCCGACGTCCCTGCTGCCCTGGAAGATGCAGCTGGAGCGTGGACCACCGGAGCACGTCCCCAGGTCCCTACCCTGCACTTCCCCTGAGCCCTGGGAGCAGAGCCCCGCCCAGTCCTCAGGACGCCCTGAGAACCAGCCAGGGGTGGGCTGGAGGGCCAGGCAGGTGGTGGCCCCCGGCCAGCTCCAGCACGACTCCTAGTGACAGATGATGACAGGCCAGCACCTGGGAATGGGGCGCAGCGCTAACCAACAGCAGCTGAAAAGAAATGAATGACGGTCTCCGAGAGGCCACAGCTGACCCCCGCCCCCCCGCCGGCCCGGGCCGAGACTTGTCATTTTACTTACAAGTTCAAGAATGGAGTTAGAGAATGCAGCCAATTAAGTGTCCTCATTGAAACTCTGAGACGTGCCTCCCCCGAGAGGCTTCGTCACGAGGCCTGAGGACTCAGCGCCACCTCTGTGCCCAGGGACCTCGCTGTGGGAATGCAAGTGTCCCCCGCAGCAGGCCCAGCTTTGATCAAGAGCCTCCCACGTGGTGGAGCCAGAGATAACCACCGCAGGGAGTGAGCACCTTCCTCCTGGGGTAGAGGGCTCCTGGGCTTCTTGTCGTGGTGACCTGCCCCGGGAGCCCAGGGTGGCCTCGATGTCCCCGAGCTGCCAAAGGACTCGTTACAGTGGGCAGAGCCTGGGAGGTACCCTCCAGATGCCCCAAGGCAGGCGGAAAAGAAGCCCTGGGAGCCTGGGAGCGGGCAGGAGTGGGCAGCAGAAGGGGTGTCCACTGCTACCAAGAGGACCAGCCTGATCCCCACCTGGCAGGGGCCTCGGGGGTTCTGAAGGACACTAAAGCTGGGGGCTCGGCACAGGAGGCAGAGGGCTGGGGGAGAGGACAGCCCTGCCCCTCTGCTGTTGCCACACGCTGGTCCTAAGCCTGAACAAACCAGAAGCCCAGGAACAGAATCGGCCCTAGGCCCTGAGCCCGGGAGCCAGGAACCAGGCTTCCTCAGGCCTGGCCTACATGGCCCTCCCACGCCCACTGCGGGAGGGTGGGGAGAGACCCCGGCCTGGAGCCTCAGGCTTGTGTTCTGCTCCTCATGAAGGCAGGCCACGGGTGACCCCAGCAGGGCTGGCCACAGAGAAGTCATGGACCAGGAGTAGTTAAGGCCTGAGCACAGCGGACATAAAGGCAGCCCACAGCACCATCGTTGACTCACCACCACCAGTACCACCACCAGTACCACCACCACTACCACCATCACCACTACCACCACCAGTACCACCACTACTGCCACCACCACCACTACCACCACTACCACCATCTCCACCACTACTACCACTACCACCACCAGTACCACCACCACTACCACCATCACCACTACCACCACCAGCACCACCACCACCACCACCACCACTACCACCATCACCACTACCACCACCAGCACCACCACCACCACCACCATCACCACCACCACCCACCACTACCATCACCACCACCACCACCACCACCACCATCATTACCACCACCACCCACCACCATCACTACCACCACTACTACCACTACCCTAACACCACCATCACCACCACCACCACCACTATCACTACCACCACTACCACCATCAGTACCACCACCAGTACCACCACCACCACCACCACCACCACCATCATTACCACCACCACCCACCACCATCACTACCACCACCACCACCACCACCACCATCACCACCACCACCCACCACTACCATCACCACCACCACCACCACCACCACCATCATTACCACCACCACCCACCACCATCACTACCATCACTACCACCACCACCACCACCACCACCATCACCACCAGCACCAGCACCAGCACCAGCACTGCTATGACCACCACCAGCACCCCCTCCACCATCGCCATCACCAGCACCAGCACCAGCACCAGCACTGCCGTGACCACCACCAGCACCCCCTCCACCACCACCAGCACCAGCACCAGCACCAGCACTGCCGTGACCACCACCAGCACCCCCTCCACCACCACCCACCACCACCAGTCTCAGCACTGTTGTTGAGGCAAGTCACCTGAACACCCCCACAATGCACTTGAGCTGACTCAGTCTGCCTAGGGGAGCCCCTGATCCACAGCCGAGGGGCACACAGGTCATCGTCTATCGCCCATCTGATGGCTACTGCAGTTCGCTTGGATGGTGTGTGTGTGAAATCGACAATGCCCAGAATGGGGTAGTGCACACAAAAGCCTAGTTTGGATGGATTTCAGGGCAGGCCCAAGAGGCATGATGGGTTCTGTCCCCTACAACAAAGTTCTTCCCACCTGGTGGCCCACCTTCAGTCTGGGACCCCACCTTTCAAACTCACTTTCTTTTGTTTAAGATCCAGTGCCTCCCAGGGGTGGCACACTGATGGGAACTCTGGCCTTTGCCCTTCTGTGGGGACAACTCCACCTGCTCTTTCCCAAGCAGGGATGGGAGAGGTGAAGGCCGGGGGACCCTCCAGGTCTCACCTCCTGCGCCATCTGTCTTCCGCCTGTCACCCTGGTCAGAGTGGACGCTGGCAGGAGTCTGCTGGCTCCTGGCCCCAACGAGGCTTCGGAAGGAGGCCTTTCTGAAGGGGGCTGAGCAGACCTAGCTGACACCAGCGTGCCCTCCTGTGCACAGAGACCTGCAGGGAAACAGGATTCAAAGACCGCAGGGTTTCTAAGTGCTCTTGGACGATTGGCTGTTAACCTGAACCAGGAGGAAGATCTCTCTCCAGAGGACTGAGGATTCTACCTTCCAGAGCCCAGGACGGTCGTCACCCCCAGCCCGGCCGTGGAGGGAGGGCCTTGCCCAGGACGTTAAGGTCACCTTTGGACCGTCACTCTTTATCACAACTCACTAAAGCCACCCAGACTCTGCACCCAGCCCTGCTCTCGGCGGGAGACACAGAGAGGTGTGAGCATCCCAGCTGGGCGTCCTCCTGCCGCGCTCAGCCCGTCTGAGGAGTGTCTTCCACGTGTCGGTGAGGCCTCGGGTCCATCTGAGCAAGGAAGGTGTCCCCTAAGTCCTTCTGAGTGCTGACGCCGCTCTGCGCGTAGTGTCCCTGCCTTCCTTCCTTCCTTCCTTTGCTTTTTGTTGTGAGATTGTTGTCCCTGCTGCAGGGACACCAGGGGATGATGGATGAACAACGCATCCCTCCTTCCAAGAGCACCCGGGAACATGCTGCACCCACACAGAGAGGCCTGAGAATAAGGGTCCTGGGGAGGGGCCGAGTGACTGGGAGAAGTATTTGCAGTGAAGGGGTTTGCATGGATCTGGAAGTCCCTGGAGGCTGCTGGGTTGGACTTGCATTTTCTTCTCATGCTAACCCCTGAGGACCCAGCCTCCCTGCTCAGCGAGCCGGCTCTTCTGCCCCTGCTTCGGGCCCATGCCCTGTGTCCCTCTGCTCTGGGTTGATGTCTTTCCCTGCCTCCCCCTAGGCTGAGCGGGAACTCCCTGACTGGTGGCCTGTCCCCAGCCCTGCCAGGGCCAGCGACGTGGTGGAGACTAAGTTCCTGCACCTACTGAGACCCCCTTGGCACAAGCCCCGGAGACCACAGAAGAACGCTCAGCCTCCTTGCTGGTCATGGGACAGGGCATGGGACACAGTCAGAGCAGGCCAAGAGAGGAGCCAGCTCTGTGGCATGGCTCAGCACGCAGACTGCAGCAGGAGAACCAGGAGGCCAGGGGCCCCCTCGACAGGTCCCCTCCACCAGGAGCTGCGGTGGTGAGGACCTGGGAGGTGGGCGTGGCCCCCGGTTGTGGTGTGACTGGGAGGTGTGGGAAAGGTAGCTGAAGGAAGTAGGTCACCCAGGTGTGTCCTGGCGGGGTGCTGGGGCCCTGACCCTCCCCTGGCTGGTGTCTCCTGCCTGCCACCAGGTGAGCCGCTCTGTTCCGGCACACACTCCCTCGGGACGTTGGACCTCATCCCAAGCCCAGAAATGACCAAGGCCAGTGACCCCTGCTGAGGCTGCCGTTGGCCTCCGCCTGTCCTGTGAGCCGGTTCCCCAGGTGTCGGCACAGCCATGGCAGCGGCTGACAGGCGCTGGGGACCAGACAGCCGGGGAGCCAGGCGAGGAAAGGGGGAGGCAGGTGACAGGGCAGAGCCACGAAGGCTGGCCCTGGGTGGGGTTCTGTCCTGAGGACAGCAGGAGGCTCCACACACCTTCAGCAAGGGCCTGGCCTAGGGTCCAGCTCGGGAGCCCACTGGCATGCCCCGGCAGGCGCAGGCGGCAGGGTGTGGAGGAGGTGCTGCTGTCTAGACCAGGGGCGACCAGCCCAAGCTCAGGGGCGTGGGGGAGAGACAGGAGACCAGTGGCCAGGGCAGGAGCTGAAGCCCCACCAGGGAGAACACGGGCAGAATGGCTGGGGATGTCACCCATGGGCTCATCATTAACAAGGGTTTTGCCCAAAACTATAACACAGAGCTGACTGGCCAGGTTTCCTGGGCCCCTCTCTCACCTCCCCCCTGGTTCATCTCCCAGCTGCCGTGGCCAGACACAGCAGAGCAGGGAGGGTCAGTGAAGATCCACCTACCCCTAGAACAGACTGCCAACACTCCTCCTTACCACCGCCGTCTCCCGTTGTCCCGCCCCGGATCTGTGACCCTCCACACTGGTGCCGAGGTGCCTTTGAGCACAGCCTCTCTTCTCCACTCCCCGGCCACTGAGAAAGCCTTTCTCCCTCTGGCTCGTCTCTGGAACGTGGCTTTTCTCCCTGGGCTGAGCTCCTGGGCCTGGGATTGCATAAAGATTCAGGGTTGTTCTTTCTTCTGGTAGATGCACTTGTTCTTCACCACTGGGAGAAGTCCCCTTCGTCTCCGGTAACATCACCCCGTTCCTACAGCCTGCCCTGCGTGGTGGACACAGCCCATGTGGCTCTCACAATGAGTGTTGGCATGGGGACTATTTCTCATCCTTCACTTTGAATTTCTCTCTTCTATTTAAAGTTTGTTTCCCATCCTTAACATTTAATTGGATCTTGCTTTTTAAATACAATCGGACAATCGCTGACTTTTAATTAGAGTGTTTAAAACATTCACGTTTAATGTAATTATTGATTTGATGGGGTTAAAGTCTACCAGGTGGCTGTTTTCTATTGGACTCTTGTGTTCTTTGCTCTTATTTCTCTATTCCTGGCTTATTTTGGATTGAGTTTCAATTTTATTTTCACTCTTGGCTTTTTAACAACACTTCTTTTCCTGTTTTCCTAGCAACTGCTCTTGGGTTCACACTGTTTTCCACTTACCACAGCCTGCACTGCAGACTCTCACACGTTCCACACCCCAGGTGAGGGCCTGCTAGCATCTCTCCTTCTGTCCTTGGTGCACCCTTACATACACTTGACTTCTACGCAAGTGTGTTACAACCCACAGCACACCGTCATTACTTTTGCTTAGAATTGCTATTACTTAGAAAAGGATATTTATAAAGAAAGAGAAGCCCTTAATATTTGCCATTTTTCTAGTGCTCTTCTCTACTTTCTGAAATAATTTCTGGGATCACCATCTTTCAGCCTGAAGTCCTTTTAATAGTTATTGAAGTACAGGTACACTGGTGAAAAGTTCTTTCAGGGTGTGTGTGTGTGTGTGTGAAGAAAATCTTTGTTTTAGATTCATTATTGGAAAAATAGTTTTTGCTACACACAAAATTTCGGTTGGGTGTGTTTTTCTCTCAGTGTTTGAGAACTGCCGTTCCACCGTCACCCAGCAGACACTTCCCTGAAGAGAAGTCTGCAGTGAGCCTATTGCTGTTTCCCTGAGCGTAATGGGTCTCTTCCCCTCCGGCTGCTCTTAAATCTTCTCGTTTTCATAGATTTTCAGCTATTTGATTACCATGTGCCTCCATGTGCTCCTGTTAGTGTCTGTCCTGTACAATATTTGTTTTGTTTTCCGCAGAATTTGGAAGCTTTAGGACCATTATTTTTCCAAATATTTTGCCCACTCTTGCCTCCCTCGCCAAGCTCATTCCTGAAATCCAGTTATGTGTGTGTTTGACAACAGTCCTGAGGTTCTGTTTGTTTTTTTTTTTTTCAGGTTTTTTTTTTAATCTATTTCCATCTTGACAAGTTTTATCTCCATCTTTGAGTGTATTGATTTTCTCTTCTGCAGTGTTTAATCTGATACTCATCAATCAGTGAACTTTCAATTTTGTAAAATTACTTTCCATTTCTAGACATTTCATTTGGTTATTTTTAACACCTCATTTTCCTTCCCACTTATGTTTGAATTTTCTTTTACAGTCGTGAGCAGATATGCCATATTTACAGTAGCCATTTAAATTCATCATTCACCAATTCTATCATTCCTATCCTTGCTGGTTCTGTTTTTTATCAATCTCCTGATTCTGAGCCACCACCCCTCCTTCTTCACCTATATGGTAATTTTTTTATTGAATGCCAGGGATTTTAAGGGTCACATTGGGAAATAGATAGCATTTTCCCTTCTGTCTTACTTTAAAGAGTGTTGACATTTATTCCAATAGACAGTACATTACTTGCCAACAAGGTTGACCCTTTTGAGACTTGTTTTTAAGTTTTCCTAGGGTGATCTGCAGTAGCGTTTACCCTGGGACTGATGTGTCCCTACTGCTAAAGCATGATCCCTTGTGTTCTGTGGTGATGGCCTCAGGAATTCCATGAGCTCTCTTGCTGGACAGATGGGATTCAGACGTCTCCTAGTCTGGTGTGAGTTCTGGGAATCATTCAGCTTCTACCTCACTGTTCCTGGTCCGGCTCCTGAGATTTCCCCACACATGCACAGATCAATATTCAGTAAAGATCGAGGGGGACCCTATGCTGGGAATTGACTGTCCTTGTTTGGGTATCTTGCTCTGTCTGGCACTCTGCCCCACCTCCGCCTCCCAAGGCCCGGCGCCTCCTCCCTGCTCCGGAACATGTGCGTGCTCTGCCTCACCCCCACCCGACTGCAAGTACAGAACTGCCTCTGGGGAAAGCTGAGTTGATTGTACAGCTTGTTTTAGTTGTTTCCTTTCTCCTTGGATCGCAGCACTGCACAGCCTGTCAGCCTCATGTCCAAATCCAGTTGTTTCTTATACTTGTCCAATTTTCTAGTTCTTTCAGGAAGGAAAAAATAATCATAATAACTATCATGAGTTCCACACCAGTTGCTCCTTCATGGTTGACTGCAAAAATTCCCGAAACCACTTTCTGTGTTTCTACCCCACTTCCTTCCTTGAGATTCCTCAGAATTGTAACTTGAGCAGGTTCGATGGATGACTACATCGACTGCAACAGATTCCTTCCAAGCTCCTGGCAGTTCCTGACCCTGAGAAGACTGGCCAGGGTGAGTGAGCATCCCCTGGGCCTGGGCAGGAGGCAACACAGCTGGGTGTGGTCCCCGAGGGGGAGCTGAGCCGGGCTCCAGAGCAGCACAAATGAAGGATGAGCGCCGTGTTCCTTGGAATTCTGACTCTGACAGTTTGTTGTTCTACATGAACATCACTAACATCACTCCCTCTTTCAAAAACGCTGAACTAAAATGAATTTTCAAACACAGAACTTTAAAGGGGGCTGACTCAGGACTTCTAACTGATAACACCCCTAGGTAAGCCACGTTTCTGAGCAGAGGGACCCAGGCCCATTGTCAACCAAACCTCCACCCCAGCACGTGGCAATCCCAGCCTTAAAGAATCCTCTTCCACCTTCCTAGGTCCTTGTGAAGCAGACTGTCAAGTTGATTAGATCTGGAGATAATTGTGTTTGGAATTTGCCTGTAGCCGCAGCCCTTCCTAAAGACCGCTGTCCAGCCCACAAACCGTGCCAGGTGAGCAGACCTTGGCTCCCATTTTACACCCGTGGAGTCCGCCCTTCTCAGTCGACTGGACCAGCACGGACATTTGACCTGAGCAGCTAGTCCCTGTGCCTGCCTGGGACCAGAGCGTGACCTATGAGGGAAATTCCTCTCCTTAATGAAATGAATCCACAGACACCACACGAACACGACGTTTGGCAGGGAGAACTGAAGCGCAAAGGACAGTTAAAGAAATGAGCTGTGAGCTCCATCTGGGGCCCCACAGGTCAGCGACACGAGAGGCCATTCCCGGGTGAAGTCACAAGTCAGTGAAATCCATAAAGACAAGGAAGAAGCAAGGGGGAGGGGTGCAGAGCCTGCTGAGGGCCCTGGAGCTGCCGGGAGCCAGGCCTCGCCGTCGGGCCCCCTGTGGGAGTCCTCTGTCTCCTTTTTTTTTTCCTGCGTGATTCTCAGCAGAGTGAGTCTTTATTCACTGATTCATTCTTTTTTTTTTTATTGGTTGTTCAAAACATTACAAAGCTCATGATATATCATCTTTCATACATTTGACTCAATTGGGTTATGAACTCCCATTTTTACCCCAAATACAAATTGCAGTATCACATCGGTTACACACTCACGTTTTTACATAATGGCATATTAGTGGCTGTTGTATTCTGCTGCCTTTCCTATCCCCTACTATCCCCCCTCCCCTCCCCCCCCCCCTTGTGAGCAAGTCCCACCCTACCTCTGAGCCAGGGAAGGCCTCTGCTATTCGCAGCCAAAGAAAGCTCACACAAAACAAAATGAGCACATCACTTTGCAGTATCGAAGTCTGAACACAGGTGAACTTACAAAATATGAATTAATTGCTGACTCTTGGCAAAGGAAAGGGTCAGGAAGATTTGGCGGGAGTCTCAAACTGGTGGCTAAAGGGCTGCATCTGATTTACACGCATGTTTTGATTGACTTGTTTGGCATTTTTGAAAAATAGAAGCTAGCAAATCCCAATATGCTGCTCCTCTTGAAATATCTAGAAGACAGGGTAAGGCTAGGCTTGCATTCCCCAAACCCAGTCGCCCCGAGCTGCGCAGCAGCCCCTGTCCTATGGGACAAGGTCTCTATGGGGCACATGTGTCCCCATCAGCGATGGGCTGGAACACACACCCGGGGGGTCACTCATGACCACTCCCCATGGGCTCATTTGTTCTGATTGCAGAACACTGGACTCCTAGAGAGGCATGCTCTGAGAGTCAGAGAGCTTGTGGCCTCCTCTGGGCTCTCAGCAAGTCACCTGACCTCTGTGCCTTGGTGGAAGAAGACCCCATGCTTCCTGGTCAGGAAGAGCTTCTTACAAGGAGACTCCTTCCCAGCAAGAAGTACACAGACCCACGCATGGCCCGCAGCTTCCCCAGGATGAAGCCTGTGCTCATTGATCAATAGAAACAAAATCCTCCTCAACCAAACTGGGTTAAATTCCTCTGTCCTCCCCTGGGCCCCTGAATTGTGCCCACCCACCCCCAGCCTGAGTCCACGGAGAGCCTCTCCGCCCCTCCCTCCTGTCCCACCACACCCGCACCTCCCGCCTCCCACACTCCATTCTCCCTCCTGTTGGCTGCTCCGCACGGGAGGAGAGGCCCTGCCGACCTTTCAGAGGCAGACCCGACTGCCCACTCACTCCGCCCTGCGTGCAGTGTCCTTCCCAGTAAAGTCTCTCCTTCCTGACATCCTGACCTGGTTTGTAGGTGACACTTGCTAAGGGCTGCTCCTACCCCTGAGACCCCATCAAGGAGGTGCAGGGCCACATTGGCCACACCGGCCTTGCCCTCCCCGCTTCCGTCTTGCTGCTGGGCCACCCCGCCCTGCAGCCAGGGCCCACACAGCCCAAACACCCGCCCGCAAGGCTGCTCCAGCACCGCCTCCTGGCCCCTGACATCCTGCTCCACACAAAGGAACCTCCTGCCCTTCCTTTGATACAGCCAGGGACCTGGCAGTGGCCAGAGCGTACTTGGACTTCCGATGAAGTCACGTGCATTTGCCGAGCCTCCAGCCGCGGACCGCAGTGCATCGCAGGCACTCGTCCTCCCCCAGCTCCATGCTCGAGGCCAAACCAAGGGGAGGATTCCAGAGCTGTCCGTCCAGAGGCCTGGCCACCAGAAACCCCAGGAGAAGTGGCCACTGCCCAGAGCTTGTCTCAAGGTGCTCTTGTGGTCCAGCCCCGACAAGGCATTTCTTGGATGCAGGTGGACAGTAGCCTGTCCCCAGGGGGCGGCATCCTCCACTTGCCCCTAAAACCAAATGGCTGCTGCCCATAGGGAGGGACGGAAACACCACGAGGTCAGAGCCACGTGCTGGGGGCACACACAAAGGGAAGAGCCACCTGAGTCCACCCAGGTTCTCCACCTGGCCGGGCCAGAAAGCCTGCCCAGGCTGTGCAAGGGCACACAGCTGGTGACGGCCCTCTCCTGGACGCAGTAACTATGGACAGACGCGGACCCTGTCCCCCATCTGCCACTGGTCCCACCCAGGAGGCCAGGCTCTGCTTCTGTTCTCGAAGAGAGTTTCCTCGGAACAGACCAGAGGGTGCGCCTGTGGGTTCACCCCCTCTTTAGAGGAGCACCCCGTGAAGTCTGCACAGCCCACCAGCCTGTGTCTGCACTGGGACTGTGTGTCCCTCACGGTCACCTGCAGTAGACAGCGTGGCTGCTGGATTCCTTTCACTCTACCACAAGCCAGGGGCTGGGCCAGAGGGGCTGGCGGTAGCATCCAGGGTGAAGCAGGGTCCATGTCACCACCCTGCTTGAGGCTGTGTCCCCGGCTCTGTCCATGCTGCGGGGAGGGCCACCACTACAAGACCCTTCTTGTGGGAAGGCCCATCCTGCCCTCCCCGCATTCCCACATGGAGGAAGCCCCCTCCAGGGTCCCAGGGTTGCAACTGTTTGAGAAAGTTAAACGCTGGGTGACCGTGGGGACCAGGGACAGAGGAAGCCCTTCTTAGGTGACAAGTAGAAGTCAGTCCTGCCCTTGAGGGAGGGGGTACCCCCTGGGAAGACACCCCTACCTTCAGTATGCAGCCTCTGAAAGGCGAGCGGGGGCTCTCCTGGGGGAGCAGGACCCAGGAAGGGAGGACCCCAGGGGCTGGGGCGGCCCGCACAGGTGTGGAGCACCGGGATGGCAGCCCTGGGGCAATCCACGGTCCAGGGCCTGGAGCCGAGCAGCTGGGTGAGGAGGGAGCAGGCCCTGGGCCCTGTGCTGCAAGCAGACAGAGTGTGTCCCCCACGTCCCTGTGTTGAAGCCCTGTCCTCCATGTGACTGGATTTGGAGACAGGGCCTTGGGGAGCATGAGGCCCCGGGCGTACCTGAGGGTGGGTCCTCGCCCTGCAGCACAGGAGTCCTCCAAGAGAAGGGGGAGAGTCCAGGGGGCACATGCTCCGTCTCCATCCCGCGCAGGACGCAGAAGGAGGCAGCCAGCTGCAGGCCCCTTTGCTTTGGACTCCAGCCCCAGCCTGAGAAGCCCCTGGGCGTGGCAAGTTGTCATGACCACGGGGGGACTGCACCGTGTGGGAGGGGAGAAGGTGAGGGTCCCCGACACCCAGCAGGATATGCCCAGGCCGCCTCCTGCAGGGCCCCCCCAAGGGCAGCTCATGGGCAGGGAGGGGTCCCTCCAAGCCAGGCAGAGGCCTGTGTGTGGCGAGTGGTGTATGAGTGTGTATGTGCCCAGCATGTGCTGTGTGAGTGAGTGTGTATAAGTGTGTGCGGGTGTGTGTGTGCTGTGACTGTGTTAGTGTGAGAATGTATGTTGTGTGATGTACTGGGTGTGAGTGTGCTCATGAGTTTGTGTGAGTGTATGAGTGGGGGTGTGAGTGTGTGATGGTGTGGAGTGTGTGTGTGAGTGTGTGTTTTGTGTGTTTGTGAGTGTGTGAGACTATGGATATGTGAATTATGTGAATGAGTGTTGCATGTGTAAGTGTGATGGTGGGGGTGTGAGTGGGTATGTGTGTGAGTCTGCATGGAGGGGTTGTGTGTGTGTGTGCAAACTTGTGAGTGTGTTAGTATGTGTGAGTGTGGGGGAGAGTGTGAGTGTGTACGCGATGATGTGTTAGTGTAAGTATGTGCAAGAGTGTGTTACTGTGGGAGTGGGAGGGTGTCTGTGTGTCAGTGTGCATGTGAGTGGGGTGTCAGTGTGAGTGTGTCCTGGCCTGCTTTCCTCCTCTGCAGAGCAAGACAAAGCCCACTGTGCTGCCTCCCCAGAGCCACCGCCCAGCAGCCAGACACAGCCCCCTGCACCTGCCAGTTCCTGGGCCTGGGCTCTGCGGCCCTCTCCTCCCCTGCCCCTGCCGCAGACCCTGGGTCATTCTGGAGAGCGCTGCAGAGCAGTGAGCTCTAGGTGAGAGGCTCTGGAGGCAGCAGGGCAGAATGACCGGTGAACAGGGGACCCTGGAAAGAACACGGGGTGGGGGGACCCTCCAGAAGCCAAAGATGAACGCCCTGCAAGCCTTCGGGCCTGACTCCTTTGCAGAAAGTGGAGTTGGGTGGCAATTTCACCCCTACAGACTAGTGCGACCCACAGGAGCACAGCGCCACTCGACAGGCGGGAACTGATGGCTAATGACTCAAAGGCGTCAAAGAAAACGCTGAAGGTGCTGCTAGCATTTCACAAGCACGCCCCTCGCATGGAGGTCCTGCCGGTTCCCTGCCCTGCTTCAGATGGGAGAGAGCCCAGGGGGCTGGGGGTGCTCCCTAATGGAGGGTGATCTGGGCAGCCATCCCCTGCCTCTCCCAGAGCCCCGTCTTCCCCTGCGGGCCACCCACCACTCCACCCTCTTCATGCAGTGTGACTCCCCTTGGATTTGAAATCCACGTTCCTGCCACACCCCTCTCCCTCATCCTTCACGGATCCTGAGAGGTAAATTCTATTTCAAGCAAAAATTACATCAGAAACTCCATGTTTCAAAGGACAATCCTTCCCTTCACTGTGAGTCTGGTTAGGTGTCTGGAGCTCCCCGTCCCCCTCCAAAAGCAATTTGATTGAACAGAGTGGGTTAGGGCTGCGGCCCCACATGGGGACCCTGGACCTCGCCCGTGCACCCCCACAGTGGTGTCTGGGGAACATGGGGAGCGTGGCTGTTGGGCTTTATGGGTTGTGAATATTTGTAACCCCTCGGGAACCAGCTCAGCTGGGGCAGGGGACACCAGCGGTGCAGTGACCCCAGAAAAAAGCAAAGAACCCCTGCCCCTCCTCTGTGGCTAGGGTAAGAGCCCAGCCCAGGCCTCTATCAGGAGGACACAGGAGGAAGGTCCAGACCAGGATGACCCACGGCTAAGACCATGGCTCAGGGGTCCATGGAGAGGGGCTGGGCGCCATGGCAGACACAGCCGTAGGCCAGGATGGCGTGTGATTGTTCACAAGAGCCAAACTTGGGGCCAGGTGGGGATGGCTCTGGCGGGAGGCCAAATGGTCCCTGATGAGAGCCACCTATATAAAGAAGGCCTAGAAGTCAAGAAAAAGACCAAAGATGGGAGCCTTGGGTGAAAGAGTTGGTGAGCGGGAACAGGGAGGGTGCTGGGCCCATGACAGGCACCGAGCCCTGGAAAGCATCGGGAAACGGCTGTTCATATGCCTCGGCCACTGGGATGGGCTAAGCGTCAGAGCCGTCGCCAGGACCCAGTTCAGCTGAGCACATGGCCCACCATATGCCAGGCCACCCTGGGGACCCTGGAAGACCCGGTACAATGCTTACAGTGGTGTCTTCTCTAATAGCCAAAATTCAGGACAAGTTCACCAACAGCAGGATGGAAAGACAGAAGAAGGCCTAGTCACACAGTAGGACACTACCCAGCACCAAAGCCATGCACCCCACAGAGGCTCCCACACAAGGCCAGGGAGACAGACAGTGTCTCTGAGATGCACCAGGCACATCCAGCTTCCTGAGCGGCATGCGGCTACGGGTGCACGTGGACATGGAAACACTGAGTGAAGCAGAGGACGTCACCGGGAGAAGCCAAGGCACCTCTCACCTGCCCGGGAGGGAAGGCACATGGGCAGGAGGCCAGGCCTGCTGCCTTGGCTGCTTATCCCACCCTTAGAGCTGCACCTGCCCCGAGCAGGGTCTCACTGAGGATGCAGAGTGGGTGGGTGGTGAGTGGGTGAGTGGGAGAGAAAGTGGGTAAGTGAGCGGGTAGGTGAGTGGGTGGGTGGGTAGGTGGGTGAGTAGGTGAGAGAGTGAGCGGGTGGGTGAGTGGGTGAGAGAGTGAGTGGGTGAGTGGGTGAGAGAGTGAGTGGGTGAGTGGGAGAGAGAGTGGGAGAGTGAGTGGGTGAGTGGGAGAGTGAGTGGGTGAGTGGGAGAGAGAGTGGGAGAGTGAGTGGGTGAGTGAGTGGGTGAGTGGGTGAGTGGGTGGGTGAGTGGGTGGGTGAGTGGGTGGGTAAGTGAATAAGTGGGTGAGTGGGTGGGTGAGTGGGTGAGGAGTGAGTGGGTGAGTGGGCAAGTGGGAGAGTGAGTGGGTGAGAGAGTAAGTGAGTGGGTGAGAAGTGAGTGGGTGAGTGGGAGAGAGAGTGGGAGAGTGAGTGGGTGGGTGAGTGGGTGGGTGAGTGGGTGGGTGAGTGAATAAGTGAGTGAGAGGTGAGAGTGAGTGAGTGGTTGAGTGGGTGAGAGAATGAGTGGGTGAATGGGTGGGTGGGTAAGTGAATGAATTGTAGGTGGGTGGGTGAGTGGGCCTGACCTGAGGGCACACGGAAGGCCTCCAAGGCCCTGGACACGGCCCTCTGCCCTGGCCCACAGAGGCCAGACATAGCTTAGGGACACAGGTGATGTTAAGCTGGTCTGTATCTATTATATAGTTCACAGTGAGAAAGTATAACTGTTTCAAAACTCCACCGTTTCTAAAAGACAATAGTGAGGGAGAACACGTGAGAACCTACCATAGATGTAGAATCACTAAAACATTGTGATTTTAGAGCAAAAATAGACAAATAAGTCAGAAGAAAATATTGCATACACTCAGCGCAGGGGAGAGAGAGAGAACCATTATTTTTTCTTTTCTGAATCCCAAAAGAGCCCAAGCAACTGAGCTGGACTGTTCTCCACTTCTTGGCAAGTATGGAGGCCGGCTGGCACACACACCCCCTCCACACGGCGCCAAGTCCTCTGACCCGGCAGTGGCCGGAGCTTTGCCCTGCAGAGTCCCTGGCCAAGCCTCCCACAGGGGCAAAGGGCAGTGCGCTAATTAGCCCAATTACCAAAGAGGTGGGGCGCCCCCGCTAACCCTGCTGCTCTGGAAGCAGGAGCGCGTGAGAGAGGGACTGTCCAGGCTGGGCACCTCAGCACACACACGCAGCTGCAGGACGCACAGTGGACCTCGCTGTCCCAGGAGCTCACCGGGGTCATGGTCGCAGAGTCGGTGACACACAGGGCCAGGCTGCCTGTCGGATTCCTCCCGGAGGCCTGTTGGCCACAGACGCTGCCCGTGTCGCCAGAGCTGGCTGGGGAGGCTCGCCAGCGGCCGGGGCAGGAAACAAATGAACAGGAAAGTCCTTTCCTTTCCTGTTAAGGCACCGTCCTTGCTTGTCCCTTTGTCATTCCTCTCATTAGCCTCCTCCAGAAGTCTGCTCCCTCCACTCCCTTCCTTCCTCTTTGAAAAGGTGCTGGGGTGCGCCCACAGCTCAAGAAGCCCCCAACTTAAAGGCTTGGACTGCTTTGCTCCTGGTGTCCATGGACGCGCTCCCCCGAGCCCACGGCGTGTGCACAGCTCTGCACACTGTGTGCACGCGTTCACGGCACGGCGTGTTCACAGTCACACACGTGTGCGCATGCACTGCACTGGCTTTTCCTGGAAACGAGTCCACGCCTTCAGATCACATTTCGGAGGCATCCTTGACCCTCTGACCCCACCCCAGACCTTCACATCACAGATAAGAGACCGAGGTCTGAACTGAGGCAGGGGGCCCACCTCCCAAGTCCGGCCGGTGGAGGGCGCAGCCCTGTGGCTCAGGAAGCCAGCGTCCCTGCCAATGTGTGCGGGAACTGCAGTGGCCGCCTCATGACCCAGCACGGAAGTGGCCTGTTTGGTCTCCCCTAGACACCTGCCCTTGTGCACACACTGCCTGGCAGGACAGGTCCCCAGGCTCTGACCTCTTGAGCACTGCTACGGGCCCCAGGACTGGGCACCGTCTCACACGCCAGGTCCTGGCCACCATGAAAGCACAGAGGAGCCTTGCCCGAGGCCCAACCAGGTTTGTTATGGTCGTTGCTCAGCCAGCAACGGTGCCACCGTAGAAGACCCAACAGCCGGAGGCAGAGCGCCCCCAGAGGGCTGTGGATCATGGAGCTGCGGAACCGGGAGGCTCAGGCCAGTGGGTTCGAGGGCTTGCCCAGAGCCAGACTGCCACCGGAGGGTCCTCAGGCACAAGGACCCCAAGCTTGGCGAAGGTTCAAAAGCATGTCCACGTTTCAGCAGGCCTCACAGAACGCCGTGCGGGCTACCTGATCCCTGGGTGTCAGGTTGCTGGGGAAGCTGACCGGTGCCCAGCAGGGGGCAGAGCTCAGGGTCAGCCTAGTCCCAGCAGCCCTCTGGTTCCAGATCTCAAAACAGAAGCCCATGTGCTGTGGATGGGATGGTGCTAATGTCACCGGCCCCAGATGGCACCACCCCAGCCAAGCTCAGCCAAGAGTTGTGACCCCTTGACCCTCTGCCCCTCCTCCACACAGGCCACCAGCGAGTGATACAGTAGGATCCCAGAATGACAGCAGCGGGCTCCAGAGCCAGGAGCAGTCCCTGGCCGCGTGGCTGGGCCGACCTGTCTGCGTCAACCTTATGGAGCTGCAGAGTGGGAGATGCTGCGACCCTAAGGTTCAGGCGTCCCAGCACAGAGCCACATCCACCACGCGATGCAGCTGACCAGCTGCTCCCATACCTCACGGGAGCTGAGGCATCTCCCTGCCCCAGGATGTCACCTTGCAGAAGCCACAAGCGTGCCCCCTCACTGTAGGCAACACCTGCCACCCAAATCCTCACTCTCTGCCCAAGGTTCACTTCTGAGGATGACTGGCTGGGCTAACACTGGTGGACATCTGAGAACCGTTCCCACTCACCGTCCGGTGGCTCTCCTCGACGGCTCCTGTAAGAGTTCCACATTTGAGCATCTCCCAGGTTTGGGTGATTAATTTGTCCTCTTTTTCTATGTCTTCATTCTCTTTGCATTGATTAAAGCCTTTATAAAATTTCTTTATTACATCTATTTTGGAAGTTGCATATATATATATATATATATATATATATATATATATATATATATATATATTTTTTTTTTTTTTTAATTTCAGCATACACTGCTAATTTAAAGTCTGAATATTTTCTCCTACTCCAGAATAACACAAGTACATGGTCCACTTGAAATCCCACCTGGCCCATATTGTAAAGCCACATTTTTTAAGAACCATCTAAAGAAGTCCTTAGGAGCTGGGTACCGTGGTGTGAGCCTATAATTCCAGCAGCTTGGGAGGCTAAGGCAGGAGGATCATGAGTTCAAAGCCAGCCTCAGCAACTTAGCGAGGCACTTAGCAACTCAGTGAGACGCTGTCTCTAAATAAAATATTAAGAGGTGGGTGGACTGGGGATGTGGCTCAGTGCTTAACTGTCCCTGGGTTCAATCCCCAGTACCAAAATAAATAAATAAGTCCTTAGGGCGAGTCTGGTAAACTCTTGGTTTTGTGCCTCCTAAACGTCTCTATTTTGTTAGCACTCTCAGTTGGCAGTTTAGCTGGGTATTTAGGTTCAAGGCTTTTTCTCTCCACAGTTGCACATAGTGTGTTTCTGTCTTCTGCCTGTATAACTAACAACGACTATTTCAGGACATAGGTTTCCTTTTTAATAAAAAGCCCCAGCACCCCACCTGGGTTCCCCTAACTCCTAGGACGGGAGCTGCGAACTTACCCTCCCGGGCACTGGCCAATGCCAGACTGTCCGCAGCTCTGCAGCCTCTGGCAGTGGCTCGCCCCAGGGTTTCTGGAGTCTTGTCTGGCACGTGCATATTTTAGGGACAAGCCAAGAATTCCGGGGAGTTTTGCTAGATCCAGGGTTCCCCCTAGCCATGTCTCCCTCTTTTCCGGACTTTCTCCCTTAATTTCCAGATATTCTGGTAGCCCTGACCTCTGACCTCTGCACACAAGACTGTGGTGTTGCTTGTCTGCAGCCCCCTCGGGCTGTCTCAGGAGGGCCCTGGGAAGAAGGTCCGGTGGGGGGCTCCCTTATCTCACGGCTCATGACCCAAAGTTTGGTTTTGTTTTTGTTTTCTTTTTGGTGGTGCAGGGGGGAGTTTCATGTTTTTTGTCACTTTTCAATCAGTGCCTTTAAATAACTGTTTCTCTTTTGTCCGGAGTTTCTAATCAGCAGACAAAAATATTGGGGGGGAAACAAAGTGCCTGGTCAAGTTCATTAAACCTGAAATGGAACCCAGGGTACCTCCAGGCCCCAGTGAAGCTTCCCTCTCTTTAGCCAGTGCTTGAAGGGAACAGTTCATCGCCCAGAAAATGCAAACAGCATTTGATATGAAGAAAGCAAGACCCATGAGACACAGAGCTGCTAAGGTGCGTTCCCCCTTGACACCACAGGGAGCTTCCAGCAACACCCGACCCTGCCCAGGTCAGAGATGTGGCACCTGGCCACATGTACGCAGGGCCACGGGAGCCCAGAGCCAGTGGCCATGGGGCTCAGGAGCACGTGCAAGGCTGGTCTCTGAAGGAGCAGAAGATGGCATCCATGTGCTGGCTTCTTTCTCCTCGTCCAGGACTTGGGGTCCAGACTCCCAGGCTTCCGGCTCCCAAGCTGTCTCCTGGCTGTACAGAGAACATGACCTCTCCACGCCAGCAGGGCCTCGGAGGACAGCTACAAGAGCCAGGCTCTTGAAGGCAGGATGCACACCTCAGCAGGGAGGTGTCCTTTGTGACTGGTGTTGCCGTTGCTCCCACCTCTTCTCATGAGCTGCTAGACACAGAGGACAATGAGGTGGTCCCGTGTGCGTCTTAACTAGCTGCACTGAGTTTATGTAAGTTTCCACCTTTCGGTTCCACCCCAGCAAACTCAGGTTTCTTGAATTCAGTCCAACCCTCCTCCAGCAAGATGGCGGACCTCGCCCATCCCCGTGGCCCTGCTTGTGACAGGCACACAGGCGCAGGCCGAGGCCCACAGGGTCACCACCTGATGGCCATGAGTCACAAGTGTGAGTCACAGATGCTAGCTCAGTTCTGAAATCAGAGGCAGATAGTGATGCCACCGCATGCAGACTGGCCACTGTCCAACGAGGCCTCCAGTCACCAGGACACCTTCCTGCTGCTCGGCCATTCAGAGAGCACAGCCAAAGGCTCCTCCCGATGGCACAGCTCGCAGCTGGCAGCCTTCAGAGAAAGTGGGAGAAGGACCCAGACCAAAATCCTTCATCTGGCAGAGGAATCGAGAAACATTCAAGAGGACCCACGGGGAAAAGGGCACCCCCAGAGGGCAGGCAGCACGGGGCAGCTCCTCACCTGACCCCCCAGGCCTGCCTTTGACCTTGACTGCACAGTAGGTCATAACCTCTGGGCAAGAAGATGGAGGCCTGCTGTCTGCAGCCCAGTTCCTTGTACACGAGGCCACACGCCTGGCCTCATGTCCCCTTGCTTCTTTCCTGGTTCACCCCCCTCCCCCATCCCCCTCCCCACCATGTGGTCTGTCACTGGCACTGACACCAAACCACCATCCAGCACAACTCTCAGCTGTCAGACATCACCAAGCAGCGCCACACAAACAGAACCCACAAGGCGGTGACGGTGACACAGATTCAGGGGCCTTTGTGGCTTCATGGCAAGCTCAGCCAAACTGACCCACCCCTGCCCACCTAAGACATTAGGGTTCTATAACTGACCTAGGTCAGTGGAGGATGCCCAGGGACATCCACAGCCTTCGATGGACGAGCCGTCCACTCTGTGCCCACCCAGTGGTGGGAAACCAGCGGGGAAGCCCCCTTCTCCTGGCTTGTTCAGGCAGGCTCAGAAACGAGAAAATGGAGCTGAAATAATTCCCCCTTTAGAAACGCACTGCGGAGAGCCCACCGAGAGCCGACTGCCTGGCTAATGAGTCAGGCGAGAGCTCCCTCCGAGGACCTCCCCCCCACCCTGTGCATGCTAATTTGCAGAAAGCTCGACTGTATTTGCCTGTCTTCCATGTGATTTCGCCTGATCACAATTGAGAGCAGGTGCAGCTCCAGCAGGCGACTTGAGCAATCAGCCAGGCCCAGCGGGCTGCACAGGAGCCCACTTAAAGGGCCCCTGCCAGCCTGGGGTTGGCACGAAGGCACCGCAAACCCAGCTCACACATGAGGAGCCAGAACATACGCTGCATGGCTGTCCCCAGTGCCACCTCCAACTCAGTGGCCATCGACCCCCAAAAAGCTACAAAGGTGCCAAGGGATGCCCTCTGCCTTCTATGTGCTCAGGTCCAGGCACCCAGATGCTACTGCTGGCCACTAAGCTATGGGCCCTATGTGCTGGCTGACCAGGGCCCTGGAGCCCCCAGCAGCCAGCCCTGAAGGAGACGGGGGCGAGCTGGAAGTTCAGTGAGCCCCTTGAAGCCCTTCACTCCCACCTGCCCTGTATCTAACCTAGGTGGCATTGTCCAGTGGCCACACCTGATGGAGGCCCCAAGCCACACCCCTCCCCAATGCTTCTCCAAGCCACCCTTCCCTAAGACCATCCTCCTTGGGCACCAAGGTCAAGAGCACTAGAAAGGTGGGCAGGGCTGGGAACCTGTGGGCTGGCAATGGGGGCATTCCACCTCACAGCCCTGAGGGAGGTTCCAGACGCCACGCCCAGGGCACAGTGTGGGACAGGGGCCTGGTGAATGAGGACCAGGGCCTGCTTCTAGGCGTGGGAGTGTGTGCAGGAGCCAAGGCTGCTTCCAGGTGTGTGAGTGTCAGTGCACATGTGTTATGCATGTGAGTGTGTGTGTGCCCGTATGAGTGAGCACGTGGGCAGGGTAGGGCTGTGGGCTTGGGCAGCATAAGGTCCCTCTCCCCAGTACCTTACCTGAGAGGGACAGGAGGGGTGGGGGAGGGAGGGGGAGGGGGAAGGAGAGGGGAGGGAGGGGAAGGGAGGGGAGGGGGAGGGGAGGGGAGAGGAGGGGGAGGGAAGGAGAGGGGAAGGGGAGGGGAAGGGAGAGGAGGGGGAGGGAAGGAGAGGGGAGGGAGGGGAAGGGAGGGGAGTGGAGGGGGAGGGGAGGGGAGGGGGAGGGAGGGGAGGGGGAGGGGCGCATACCCCAG
Organism: Urocitellus parryii; assembly: GCF_045843805.1. NCBI lineage: Eukaryota > Metazoa > Chordata > Mammalia > Rodentia > Sciuridae > Urocitellus > Urocitellus parryii. The sequence continues at coordinate 224,042,530 of NC_135532.1, read as the reverse complement.
GAGCAGCCTGCAGTGAGGACTCTGCAGCAGCACTCCTGTGCAAGTAAGCCTGTGCTTCCCTGCACCATCCCTTGCCTTGAAGCAGCTCTGGGGCAGCATCTGCATCCAAGATGGAGAGCCTCCTTGAGTGCTGGGCCCTGGGTGGTGCCCCTCAGCAGTCCCCATTCACAGAGGAGGAGCCGGGCTCGGGGGTTTAGTAACAGCTTGGTGGGGCCAATCTTGGTGGACCTCTCCAGGCAAGGTGCTCAACCCTTCTGTCCTACCCCAGAGGGTAGGTAGCCTTGTGGCCAGAGGCCCCCTACTCACTAGCCCAGGACCTCAGGCCCCACGTGTCTATTCTTCCCCAGCTCTTCTGGGCAGGGTCTCAGGAAGTTGGCCCTGCATGGAGGAAGGGGCTTTTCAGGGAGGCCCAGTCCAGGGAGGACAGGCTGCCAGCCACAGGCCTGATGCTGTCCAGGAGCCATCCCAAGAGAAGCAGGCCCTGTGCCAAGATAGAACTCCGTCCCTCACTGATGAGGGTCTGCCCTCAGAGGAGGCTGCAGCTGGCCCACAGCTCCCCACTGAGACCTCTGGGAAACCTCAGCAGCACCCAGTGTGGCCCTCAGGTCAAATCTCCCTCTCAAAACTGACCAGCTCATACCGCCAATCTTCAACAACATCCCTGAGCCTCAAGACCCCTCACTGAAAGTCACAGTGACACTCTCCTCCCAGGGCTCTGGGGAACACAAGGCAACACAGCCCAGGACCCTGCACCACACCAGACAGGAACAGGGCTTGGCAGCTCTGTGTCCTTTCTTCACTCTCAGAAATGCCAGAGTGGCTGCAGGGGACCCAGGAGCTGTGGTGCTCCACATGAAAATCAAGCTAAGTCCCTCTCGGCACAGCTCCCACTTTCTGCATTGCTGCCCATGGGCTGTGCACACACATGTGGGATCACAGCTGCAGAGATGCACACAGCGCATGCACACTCGTGCATGAACGTGTATGCGTTGAGAGTGACACACATGTACACGCACATGCTCAGGATCCCCATCACCAGGGACTGCACGGGTAGCCAGCAGGTGTATGTGTCCATGGCTGTGGGTCCCTGTCACCCCCCTCTTTGTTGAGCCAAAGGCAGACCTGTGAGGACTCTGCAGAGCTACCCTCAGCAAGGACCTTGGAACCAGGGCTCAGGCCAGCAGGATGGCCCTCCTTTTCATGCTCAACACGCAGTGAGCGTGGCAAGCTCCTCTTTTGGTTGTGCTAGCAGAAGCGGGAGGACAAGGCACAGGTGGAGAGACAGAGTTTGCACCTGTGGGAATGGGGTCCTGACTGTGCACTCTCTCTTGGGCCTTGAATTATATGCATCTACACTTTTGGGGGGACAGGGAGTGGCAGGGACAGGGTGTCCTAGGACATGTGCAGGACAAAACAGGAAAGGCCAAAGTTATGCCACATCCACTCCTCTCAATGTCCCCTTGTCTGTCTGCACTCCTCCCCTTTCCTCTTCTGGGAGGACATGGGAATACCCACCCCCCTTCTTAGTTGATCACTAGCAGCCGGTTGAGTCCCATCTGGTCCCCAACAGTCCTACAGTTGGGTTCTGTATCTCCTGATAGACAGACAAGAAACCAGAGCACCTAGGCAACTTGGCCTGGTCCCAGCAAGGGGAGGGGGAGGGGAAATGAAGTCACCTATCCTTGAACCCGAGTTATTCATGTCGGTGTCACGTGACATTCCACCGCTCACGTTTGAGTCACAGCGTGGGCACTGAAGAGCTGCGGGTGCGGTCGGGAGGGCCCCTTCTCCAGGCTGGGGTCGTGACCTTACCCAGGAGGGGGACCAGGCCAAACGGGGAAGGGGCTGTTTTCCTCCTGGTGGTCGCAGAGATCCCAGGGCCAGGGGAAGAGGTGGAGAGGCTCTAGATTCCGGGCGCCGGGAATCGCAGGGGACTGGGTTCCGGGGGGTGGTGCCACCATCGCGAGAACTGACAGATGGTCGCGCCCTGCTACCTTCCTCTCTCCTCCCCTCCCCTCCCAGGCTGCGGGATGGGTCGGTCGTGGGCACCTGGCGCCTCCCCAGCCGCGGCCCACCTTCGTGCGTCAGCCCCAGCTCGGCTGACGCCCGCCGCCGCCCGCGCTCCCGGCGGGGAGGGGGAGTCGGGGAGCCGCCTGGCTCCCGAGGGGAACGGGGCAGGAGGGTGGAAGGCGCCCCCTCTCGGCGGCGCGAAGTAGGCCGCGGTGCACCGGGGCAGCGGCCGCCGGGCGGGGCAGGGAGCGCGGGACTAACCGAACCAGCGCCGTGCGCGCCCCGCCCCACCTCTGGACCGGGCTGGGGAGAGGCGGCCGGAGGCCCGGGAGAAATGAAGGCGCCCCCCCCCGCCCGCGCCCCTTTGCAGGCCCCCATCGCTGCCTTCCCTGGGCCCGCGCTGCTGGGTTGTAAAATGGTAAGATGTCCACTTTACTTTGCCTCTCCCGAGCTGTCTGAGGCTGCTTAGGCCGGTAATGGGTGCACATCTGAAAATGCAGCCACTGGAGAGGCCAAGGCAGGCCGGTCTCAAAGTCCAGGCCAGTCTTAGCAACTTAAGGAGGCCCTGTTTCAAAATTAAAAAAAAAAAAAAAAAAAATCAAAAGTCCTGGGGATGTGGGTCAGTGGCGGGGCACCCCTGGGTTGAAGCTGGGGCTCACCAGGATGAGCCCACTCCCTCCCCCACTCCTCACATTGCTCCTGCCAGATGGGCACAGAGCCTTCTGTCCTGGACCAGTGGACCCAGCTCAGCATCCATCACAGTGGTCCTGCATCTGCACCCTGGGGACTCCATTCCAGCCCTGTCTTGTGCTGGGCTGGCATCCCAGTCCTCAGTTGGAGGACCTTAATAGCTGAGGACCCAGCAGCCCTCTGCTGCGGACAGGGAGGAGATGGAGCAGACCCCACTGGCTGGAAGGCTTTCTCCTCCCCCTCGGAGGGGCCAGAAGGGGCAACCCTACTCAGGCTGGGCAGGACTCAGTGATTCCTTTAACAGACTTGCACAGCATCTGCAGATTCTAAGAGCTCTCCTGCACTCGGACCTGGGTTGGGGTCTTCTAGGCATGATGGGTTCCAGGGCTTCACCCCTGGTTTCCAAAGTGAAACCTTGCTAGCTCCTGAGGACCCGTCCACCACTGGGTGAAGGATGCTCTTCAAGGTCAGTGGTCAGCCCCCATTTTACAGATGTGGAAACAAGTTACACACCCAAATCTCCAACCTGGAACTCTACCTAGGCCCCTGAAGGCCACCACACTTCCCAGCAGGGACCCTGGCTCTCCTGCTTCTCTGTGTCCTCACTGTAGAGCCCCGGCCCTGCCTCCAGACCCCACCTCTCCTTCTGAAGGGCCCATAGCAAAGGCTGACCCAGCCACCAACCACCCTGACCCACTCAGGGGCAGACGAGGAGCCCACACAAAGCGGCTGGCTCAGGGTCCCCATTGCCACCCACAGGGCACAAAGTTCAGTTGCAGGGACATGAGGTCAGGGGGAGAAGGGGAGTCTGGAGAGTGTGGCTGCCCGCCACAGGAAGTGCGCTGGCTGCTGTGTGGCGGTCCTCCCCCAGGTCAAGGAGATTACGGACACCACCCTTTCTGGCAGCTTCTCTCATGGGATTCCCTTCTGGGACAGGCACTGGGGAGGAAGACGCCAGAGGTCGGAGGAAGCAGAGCCCCCAGCCCTGGCCAGTCACGCCAGCTCCAGTGTGTCCGTGGACTTTTCCTAGCTGGCAGCCCTGGGAGGACTCAGGCCATTCCCTCACTGTGGGCAAGTAGCTCCCGTATGCAGGGCAAGTCTGGCCTGCCACCAACACTGGGAGGGGCCTCAGGGATTGTCTCCAAGGCCAGCCGAGGCCATCTAGCAGCACCCGGTTCAAAGAGGGCAAGACCTGGCTGGGGTTGTGGCTCTGTGGTAGGGCACTCTCCTAGCACGGGAGATACTGAGGTCAAGTCTCAGCACCACGTAAAATGACTAAATAAATAAGTAAAGGTGTCGGTTCACCTATAAATAAAACTAAAATTGTTGAAAAAAAGAGAGGGTCAGACCCACACGGTAGGGTGGGCCCAGGGCAGAAAGATGGCAGGAACCTCATGGTCTTCACACAGGTGCAGAAATGGGCCCAGGGCAACTAGGGCTAGAGACTGGCAGGGGAGACCAGATCTGCCTGTCCCTCCACAGGCCTGAGGGCTGCCAGTCAACCCAGCAGAACACTGTCCTAGCTGCCTCTGTGTCACCCATGGCGGTGCGTCCCCAGGAGCTGGCAGGAAACAGGGTCACCTGCCACTCCCCTGCCAACCGGGTCCAAACCCAGAGTCAGGGAAGACCCCATGACTCACACGGAGGAAGAGAACAGACAGGAAGAGCAGAGCTGCAGCCAGGTCAGGGCACGGCCTGGACTTGGTGGCTATGTCCAGGCCTCTCTGGCCACTCAGAGAGGCAGGTCCCTCCCCAGGCTCAAACCCCGCCTGGTGCAGTGGGGACAGCCATAGGGGAGGAGTGGATGTGGTAGCCATGGCGCTGCCCGCCGTCGGTGCCTGGGCCTTCCCCAGGCTGGCACAGCTGTCCCGGGGAGGAGATGGCGCTGGTGGTGCCGCTGGGGCTCAGGCTGGCGTTGCTCTCAATACTGCCTTTGTGCCAGCTCTGTGCATCTCCCGCCCAGGACACCACAGGGGCTCTGGCTGCATTTTTTCCATCCCTGTCACCTGCAAAACTCAAGGACACCTGTCCCTATGCTAGAAGTAGGAGCCTGTGTCCCTGTGCCGCCTGTGGGGTCGAGGCTGGCAGAGCCTCCGGTGGAAGGCTCAGGAGTCCTTCACTCATGCGCCGTGTGGGTGTGGGCCCAGCTGCTCCCCCCCCCAGCCGCAGGGAACCTGGCTCGGGCCCTCACCTTCCCCATTGGCTGCCTGCCTGCTCAGCACCCTGTGGAGGAGGCGTGGCTCTGGGTAAGGGTGTGCACTCTTGTGGAATAAGCTGGACATCCTCCTGCGAGAGCCTCCAACTCCAGGGACCACGTGGCTGGCCCTACATTGCCTCTCTTCTTGAGTGAGAGAGGTGTTCCAGCAGGTGTCCTTCGGATGGGGGGAGGGGCTGGGGCTGGAGCTTAGCAAGAAGGGCCCTGGGCAACCTTGAGGAAAGAGACCCCTCTGCCCAGTGGTGTGGGCCCTGGGGTGTGGACAGGCTGTGATCAGGCACCCCATGCCCCAGCAAAGTCCTCACACAGCACACAGACCCTCTGGGGCCCTTCTCAGACCCCCACTCCCTACCCCACACAGCTCCCCCAGGCCAGTCAGACCTGATCTTGGGGTGGGACCCAGGCCAGGCCATGTAGTGGCTCAGGGTGCTGCAGCGCACAGCGAGGGGCAGGAGGACAGGAAGGGAGAGGACCCTGGGGGGGGGAGGGTGGTCCTAATCTCCCACCAAGAGGAGGCCGTGAGCCTCACTCCGGGTCTCCCCCCCTGCTGGCAGCATCAGGCCTGCTGACTCACCGCTGGCCCTGGGAGCAGCTGGGCTGCTGTGGCCCTGACCCCGGTTCTTTCTGCTGCAGCGTGTCCTGTTCCCTGAGGTGTCTGTCACCCCATCGGTGGATCGCCGCGCCCCCCGCCCCCTGACTTCAGTGCCTGGGGCCTCACAACAGGGGTGGAGCAGATTTAAGGGGCACTTGTGCCCAATTGGGCAGCCCCTCCCATTTCCCCCTAACTGCAGACTCCACACGTGTCACATAGACTCAGCAGGAACCAGACACTTGGTGGGCTCCCCAGCACACCTCCCTCCCCCTTCTCCCCTCCAGCCCCAGGCCCGTCTCTCAAACTCACCCTCCCCCTGTGCCCAGGGCCCTCCCAAGGCTCCTCTGCACATGGCTTTGGGGCAGAGGCCCTGTGCGAGGTTTGAGGTCCTGATGTCTTCCTGGCAGAGCCGGACCTGACCCCTGACGCAGCTTCTCTGTCCCCCAGGAGGCTCCCGCGTCGTTTCCCGGTTCCAGGCACAAGTGTTTGGGGCCCTGAGGGTGGTAGCACCCTGGCCTGGGTCAGCGACTGCCCCCAGAGCCTGTTAATGGGTGACTCATTGATGGACACTAGCAGGGGTCATCTGTGGGCGGGCACCATAGATTGCCATAGAAACATCTAGAACAAAAACACAGACTTTCAAACATTAGAATGCAGGCTCAGCACTCAGGAGTCAGAAGGGGGTGGCCCTTCCATGACAGCCTCCAATGGCTGTGTCCACACCCAGCTCTCAAAGGCAGTGGGGGAGGGCAGGCTGCGGTGCTTTCTGTGGGTTGGTTGCTTGGTTGGTTGGTTTGGTTTTCATCCAATGTTTTACAAGACATTCGTTTTAATTTATCGAAAATCAATTAATCATAGACTTTCTCCTGAAGGACCTTAGGAAACGTGCCCTTCCCGTCAAGGGTCTTGGTGCCTGCCCGTTTGGTCAGCTGGTGTCTGAGCCAGGGCTGTCCCCAGGCCTCCTGCCTCTGGCTCTACACATTTCTGGGCCTCAGTTTCTCCATCTGTCCCACCTCAGGGGCTTCTTGGGCCGAAGGTGCACAGTGGTGTACGTGAGCCGTCCCTAAAGCAGGGTCAGAATAACTGGGGATGTCCTCAGTACTTGCTGTGGGTGGTCCAGGGTCCCCAAGACACATCTAGTTCTAAACTTCAGAACCCGGAAGGTAACTGCATCTGGAAAAAGAGTTGTGGCTGATAAATGAGGGGGTGAGGTCACCCCGGATTAGGGCAACCTTCATCCAGTGACTGAGTCCTAGTAAGAGAGAACTCTGCGGCCAGAGAGAAAGCTTGTGAGCAGGAGACCCCCAAGGAAGGCCAGCCTATGGAGCCAAGCTTGGAGCCCCGCTTCCACAAACCCAGGCCTGCCCCGGGCTGCCGGGTTCTGGGAGAAGCAGGAAGACACCCTGGTCCTTCTGGAGGGAACAGAGCCCTGCAGGCAACTTGATTTTAGAATTCTGGTCTCTTGGTGAATTTCTGTTGTTTTAAGCCGCCCAGCTGTGGGCGCTTGTCATGGCAGCCCCAGGACACTGGTGGCACTGCAGGACCCAGGCTGGCCCGTCACAGACACGCATCTCACAGCAGCGAGGGCAGGGCAGGTGGAGAGAGGGAGTAGGCGGGCTCGGAGGAGGCGGCTGGAGTTCTTCCCCTGCACCTGCAAAGGCCCTGCATCCTCAGGTCTCACACTTCAATGGGGAGCAGGAGAGAACAGCAGCGCCTGGGAGGGTCCCCTCTGTGCCCCCGAGCCTAGGCACAGCCCTGAACACTAACACCCCCCGAATTTGGCCACTCTTGCTGGTGACAGCCATAAGCCAGCCTGGAGTGCCTCCAAGAATGGCCGTTCCTCTCACCACCATCTGGAAGATCGCGGGGCCACCATGGCACCCCCGCTCCCTGCAGACTGCAGATGGAGTCTGGGACATCTGGTCTTCCCGCCTGGTCTGATTCCCCCTTCAGTCTGAAATGCTGCGGAAGCCGCAGGCAGAGGCCACAGGCAGAAGCCACTTTTGCAAAGTTGCGCTCAGAGGCAGACACTTTTAAACCAGCTGCCCGCTCCTGGCCAGGCAAGGTGCTCCTAGGCTCAGGCAGAGAACAGGGAGCCACCCTGCTCCTCACCGCCCTGCTTCCTGGTGCCCTTGAGGTGCCCTTGAGTGTGAGGCAGAGATTTTTCCTCAAGGTGGAGAAGCAGGAGGGCAGAGTGTGTGTGGCTGTGTCTTTCCGGACAGGGCAGCCAGCGCAGTGCAGGGCAGGGACCACCCCAGCTGGGCTGGGCCCACGGTGGGGGTGTGCGTGGGCACCTGCACAGGTGCTGTACGGCACAGGCTCCTGTGTGTTGTTTGTGTGCGTGTGTATGCCCACGCTCACATTCTGTGCACGTACGCTGGGTTGTGTGTGCTGTGTGCACGGGTACATTCATCTTTTGTTCTGCTCTGCTAATGATGGCAGCTGCACGCTGGTTGGGGCCTGCCTGCCTCCTGTGCGAGCTCAGTCCTTGGCCGGGGGTCTTGGGGAAATCCCAGTCGCAGGGATCCCTGCTGTCAGCCGGCAGCACTAACACTGAGGAAGACCTCAGGGCAGCTGCGGCTCTGGCCAAACCACCCCTTCCCTGCACCCCCAGCCTGAGGGGGGCTCCCCTTTCCAAGTGCCCACTCCCACCCTGAAGGCAAGGAGCGTTTTGGGGGATAGGTGCTACCCTGCAGAGAAGGCTGTCTGCCCTCGGAGCATGTCCTGTCCCCAACCTCCACGGCTCCCCCCCTTTTTTTTTTTTCAAACTGGGGCCCTCTGACAAGGCAGCACAAGTCCCCATGGCACCTGCCTGCCAGGGCCCCTCCCTGCTCCCCCCAGGCCTCCGCGACTGGCAGGCAGGAAGACGCTACGCTAAGTGCCTGCCAGTCTTCCTAGGAAGAGCCTGACCCTCTGGGACCCTACCAGGCTGACGTCACTGTGTCTGGGAGGAGCCCCCACCAGGGCCTGGCCCAGCTCAGCGCCGACCTGCAGCCTTTCCCAAATGACTTGGCAAACAAGCAAATGAAACTAAAAATGCTCATTGTTGAGAAACACCACTGGTTTCTCACGGCTTTCCTGTGTCCCTGGTTGGGCTTTCCTGTAGGACACAGGCTCCCAGGGTCAAGGTGGGTCTCCTACAGCCCCACGTCACACAGCCCAGAGGCTCCCAGAGCCAGGCCCTTGCAGATGTTTGTTGCGGCTGCTTCCCTGTTGTCTAGACCTGTGAAGGTGACCTCTAAGGCTGATGCTCTGCCAGTCTCCTGCCCACCAAGGTCTTGGCTCCCAGGCAAGACCTCTGCTGCCACCTGGTGGAAATTCTGAGATGCGCTGTGGTCAATGGAAAGAATCTGATATTTATTTGGTCCACCACCTTCCCTTAACCGGTAAGGATGCGAACTAATGCTCAGAGAGGCTGATAAACCTGCCCATGGTCACACAGAAGATACCAGGAGAACAGGCTTCGCATCTGCCTTCATCAGAGCCTCCCAGCTTTCAGGGTACACGTGACACTGTAATACTCTTCCACCTAGGATTGAGTCCTGGCTTTGAGGTCAAACAGACAGGTGTGGCCTCCAGCCAAAGCCCTCACCTGCTGGGGGCCTCAGACAAGGGACTCCAAGCCAGATTCCTCCATCTAATGGAACTCGGGTTACAGGATGCTGTGTGGGTGACATAAAGACTCTCAGTCACCCATGTGGCTGGCATCATGCCTGACACTGTAGGCACTTAAATGCTTTTGCCACTGTTGCTGCTGTTGATGATGACAGTGGTAATGGTGATGGTGACTGTGGTGGTGATGATGGTGATGGTGACGGTGACAGTGGTGATGGTGATGATGGTGGTGGTGATGATGATGGTGGTGGTGGTCATGTGATGGTGATGATGGTGGTGATGGTGATGATGGTGGTGGTGGTCATGTGATGGTGATGATGGTGATGGTGATGATGATGATGGTTGTAATGGTGACAGTGGTGATGATGATGGTGATAGTGGTGATGGTGGTGATGATGGTGGTGGTGGTGACAGTGGTGATGGTGATGATAATGACAGTGGTGGTGATGGTGATGGTGGAGGTCATGTGATGGTGATGATGATGATGGTGACAGTGGTGATGGTGATGATGATGATGACAGTGGTGGTGATGATGGTGGTGGTGGTGACAGTGGTGATGGTGATGATGGTGATGACAGTGGTGGTGATGGTGATGGTGGAGGTCATGTGATGGTGATGATGATGACAGTGGTGGTGATGGTGGTGGTGGTGGTGACAGTGGTGATGGTGATGATGGTGATGACAGTGGTGGTGATGATGGTGGTGGTGGTGACAGTGGTGATTGTGATGATGATGATGACAGTGGTGGTGATGGTGGTGGTGGTGGTGACAGTGGTGATGGTGATGATGGTGATGACAGTGGTGATGATGGTGGTGGTGGTGACAGTGGTGATGGTGATGATGGTGATGACAGTGGTGGTGATGGTGATGGTGGAGGTGACAGTGGTGATGGTGATGATGATGACAGTGGTGGTGATGGTGGTGGTGGTGGTGACAGTGGTGATAGTGATGATGGTGATGACAGTGGTGGTGATGGTGGTGGTGGTGACAGTGGTGATTGTGATGATGGTGATGACAGTGGTGGTGATGGTGGTGGTGGTGACAGTGGTGATGATGATGGTGATAGTGGTGATGGTGGTGATGATGGTGGTGGTGGTGACAGTGGTGATGGTGATGATGGTGATGACAGTGGTGGTGATGGTGGTGGTGGTGGTGACAGTGGTGATGGTGATGATGGTGATGACAGTGGTGGTGATGATGGTGGTGGTGGTGACAGTGGTGATTGTGATGATGATGATGACAGTGGTGGTGATGGTGGTGGTGGTGGTGACAGTGGTGATAGTGATGATGGTGATGACAGTGGTGGTGATGGTGGTGGTGGTGACAGTGGTGATGGTGATGATGATGACAGTGGTGGTGATGGTGGTAGTGGAGGTGACAGTGGTGATGGTGATGATGGTGATGACAGTGGTGGTGATGGTGGTAGTGGAGGTGACAGTGGTGATGGTGATGACGATGATGACAGTGGTGGTGATGGTGGTGGTGGAGGTGACAGTGATGGTGATGGTGGTAGTGGAGGTGACAGTGGTGATGGTGATGACAGTGGTGGTGATGGTGGTAGTGGAGGTGACAGTGGTGATGGTGATGATGGTGATGACAGTGGTGGTGATGGTGGTGGTGGTGACAGTGGTGATGGTGATGATGGTGATGACAGTGGTGGTGATGGTGGTGGTGGTGACAGTGGTGATGGTGATGACGATGGTGACAGTGGTGATGATGGTGGTGGTGGTGACAGTGGTGATGGTGATGATGATGACAGTGGTGGTGATGGTGGTAGTGGAGGTGACAGTGGTGATGGTGATGATGGTGATGACAGTGGTGGTGATGGTGGTAGTGGAGGTGACAGTGGTGATGGTGATGACGATGATGACAGTGGTGGTGATGGTGGTGGTGGTGGTGACAGTGGTGATGGTGATGATGACGGTGACAGTGGTGGTGATGGTGGTAGTGGAGGTGGCAGTGGTGATGGTGATGATGGTGATGACAGTGGTGGTGATGGTGGTGGTGGTGGTCATGTGATGGTGATGATGGTGATGACAGTGGTGGTGATGGTGGTGGTGGTGGTCATGTGATGGTGATGACGACAATGACAGTGGTGGTGATGGTGGTGGTGGTGGTGACAGTGGTGATGGTGATGATGACGGTGACAGTGGTGGTGATGGTGGTAGTGGAGGTGACAGTGGTGATGGTGATGATGACAATGACAGTGGTGGTGATGGTGGTGGTGGTGACAGTGGTGATGGTGATGATGATGACAGTGGTGGTGATGGTGGTAGTGGAGGTGACAGTGGTGATGGTGATGATGGTGATGACAGTGGTGGTGATGGTGGTGGTGGAGGTGACAGTGGTGATGGTGATGATGGTGATGACAGTGGTGGTGATGGTGGTGGTGGTGGTGACAGTGGTGATGGTGATGATGATGGTGACAGTGGTGGTGATGGTGGTAGTGGAGGTGACAGTGGTGATGGTGATGTTGGTGATGACAGTGGTGGTGATGGTGGTGGTGGAGGTGACAGTGGTGATGGTGATGATGGTGATGACAGTGGTGGTGATGGTGGTGGTGGTGGTCATGTGATGGTGATGATGATGATGACAGTGGTGGTGATGGTGGTAGTGGAGGTGACAGTGGTGATGGTGATGATGGTGATGACAGTGGTGGTGATGGTGGTGGTGGTGGTCATGTGATGGTGATGATGACGATGACAGTGGTGGTGATGGTGGTGGTGGTGGTGACAGTGGTGATGGTGATGATGACGGTGACAGTGGTGGTGATGGTGGTAGTGGAGGTGACAGTGGTGATGGTGATGATGACGGTGACAGTGGTGGTGATGGTGGTGGTGGAGGTGACAGTGGTGATGGTGATGATGGTGATGACAGTGGTGGTGATGGTGGTGGTGGTGGTGACAGTGGTGATGGTGATGATGACGGTGACAGTGGTGGTGATGGTGGTAGTGGAGGTGACAGTGGTGATGGTGATGTTGGTGATGACAGTGGTGGTGATGGTGGTGGTGGAGGTGACAGTGGTGATGGTGATGATGGTGATGACAGTGGTGGTGATGGTGGTGGTGGTGGTCATGTGATGGTGATGATGATGATGACAGTGGTGGTGATGGTGGTGGTGGTGGTCATGTGATGGTGCTACTGGTGGTGATGGTGGTGACGGGGAGCTGAGTCTGGGCCAGTTGAGAAGATACAGGGCCAGAGGTTTCAAGGGTTTGCCACTTGATGCACCAGGGCCTTGCTGCATCTCTGATGAGCCTGTGTCTTGTGTGGACAGTGGGTGACAACGCTGCTCTCCAAGCCTTCTGTAAGACGGTGTCAGCCTGGTTCTGTGGAGTCTTGTGACCCTGGCCCCACAGTAGCCGTGGTGGCAGTGAGGCCACCAGGGCCAGTGTAGGAAGACTATTGATACCCAAGCTCTTGTGAGGAGAATGGGCTGCAACCAGCCGAGACGGGGAGGGACATCCAGGGCCTCAGGGCTGGTGCTCCTTGGCCAAGGAGGGACCTCCAAGGCCTCCCTGAAGGGTCCCTGTGGGCCTACCTGCTCCAGAATCCCAGACATCTCTAAAGCAGCTTTGGGTCCTCAAGTTTAAGAAACGGGGAGCATCGGAGGCCCAGTCACACAGCCACATCTCAGGAGGCCCGCGAGGGGGCTGCCTCCCTGCCTGAGCCTCTAGGGCTGAAAGAGCACCTGTGGGAGCGAGGGCTCGGGGAGCCTGCAGCTGCCTGAGGTCTGCGGGCTCCAGGCCTCGCCCTCTGCCTGCAGACCTAGCCCCAGGTGTCTCAGGGCCAGAGCCTCCTGGGGCCTCCCTCCTTGGCTTACAGGTGCTGCCTTCTCCCCAGGTCCTACAGTCACCCTCTGGGTGTCTGTGTCCCGATCTTCTGGTGGGGACACAGCCATGCCAGTTCAGGGCCACCCTGGTGACCTCATGGGGCAGAGCCTGTCTCTGTGCAGTGACATTCTGAGGGGCTGGGGGTTAGGACTTCAGCACCAAGTTTGGAGGGTCACAGTGTCACCTACAGCAAGGTCCAAGCAGGACCCGCAGGGGTGCAGCCAGACCCAGCAGGCTGTTACCTGCCGAGCTCAGGAGGAGCCAGCGTCCTACCAGGGTGCACTTGGGGGCTAAGTTCAGAGACTTAACCAGGGGAGCGGGCTTCCAGAGCTTAGGTTTTCTAGCCCAAGTCCCTAAGTGTGGTAGCCATTTTGCACCAACCACAGGGCACCCGCTTCACGCAGAGGTGGGCTGACCAGCAGAACAGCCGGGGTGCTGGGGAGGGGCAGGAAGGAGGGGAGCCATTCTGTACATGAGGCCAGGCCAGAGCACAGGACACACATGTCCAGGAGGTGAGGGGTGTGTGTGTGTGGTGTGTGGTGTGGGGGGCCTGTGTGTGAGACGTGGGATGTGTGTCTTGTGGCTGTGTGTGAAGTGCGTGTGTGATGTGTGTTAGGTAGATGTGTGTGTGTGTGTGTGTGGTGTGAGGGGTGTGATGTGTGGCATCTGAGATCTCTGGTGCCTGTGAGTGTGTGGTGAGTGTGTGAGAATATGCTGTGCTTGCTACTATTTGTGGGGCCTGTGTGCCTGTGTGAGGGTGTGTGCAGTGCGCACCGTGCTGTGTGTGGGTGTGGTGTCTGGTGCATGCCTGTGGGGTGTGTGTTTGTCACTACTTTGTAGTGGCGGTAAGCGCTCCTGTCTGCCTGGGGGGCAGTGGTCACTCAGACATTCCCACACCCACCGCCTCCCAGGAGGAAGGTGCTGGCCATCACATGGCCAACCTGCTGGGCCTCATCACGGTCCCGGAGCCCTGTGGCCTCCGCCTCCCCCTGCCTGACTGAAGTGCTCAGGCCCCGGTGGCCCTGGCACGGCTTCTCGAGGACTCCACCTGGCCTCTGGCCTCACTGTCGGCAGCCCCCTAGAAGCCCCTGACCTGTGCCACTCCCTGTGGAGTCTGAGGCTCTCAAGAGAGTCCCCTCCCCACCTTGGGGTCTGGGCGAGAGCAGGGCCAAGCTGCTCTGGGTGGAGGGTGGAGGTGCTGCCGGACACTGCTGGTCCCCAGGAACCCAGAGGGCTAGTGTCTGCCCTGGGGATGGGGAGGCTGAGCAAGCCACGCCTCTAACGCAGGACCAGGGCCTGCTGCCCACTGGAAGTGGGCTGTGCACCCCCGAGGTAATGAGGTGACGGGAAGCCCGGGGAGGCAGGCTGGAGAGGGGCCGTCTCCCACTCCTGCTCCCACAGAGCCTGCTGAGGAGAGGCCCCTGGACACGGGAGAGAGGAAGGGACACTGGAGGCCCTGGGCAGAGCCAGCAGGAGCAGAGGCCACCCATTCCTCCCTCCGGCTGCTGACCTCCGCCCTCAGGGTTGCCCAATGCAGACAGCATGACCACCAGACAGCAAATTGCTGTGCCACCTGCTCTTTATTGGCTGCCATGGGCTGCATTCTCATGGGTGACCGGAGTCCCCAGGAGAGGAAATACACAGAGGAAGGGTGCAGGAAGACGGTCTGAGAGGAGCAGGCTGCAGAGCCAGGGGCCCCCAGCACCCACAGCACCACAGGGAAGTGGGCTGGGCCACCGAGGAGGCCACCGGTGTCCGGATCCATCCAGAGGGCTGGGCCAGGGCACCCTTGGGGCTGAGCAGAGCTGATGTCCCTCGGGAGGACAAGGTCCCATCTAGAGAAGTGTGTGATGCAATCACTCCCCGGCGGGCAGGTGTTGGGCCTGGGACACCCTGAGGTCACGGCTCCAAGCTCCCGGCCACTCTCTCAAAACCTCATTCCTCTGAGAAGACTAGGGATGAAGGAAAGGAAAGGAAGGGAAGGCAGAGGCCTTTTCTGTGGTCCCCCCGCTGGAGGGGTCAGGGGCCGAGGGGGGCAGCCGAGGCCGAGGCCTGCTTAGGACGAGGGTGCCGAGCTGGGCTTCTCCTCCCGCGACACGGGAATGGCTCTCTCGCTGTGGCCAGCGTCCAGGCCAGACTGGACCTTGGGGCCTGAGAACGTCAGCATGCCGTCTGCAGACAGGGAGCAGGACAGGGCCGACTGGTCCACGTTGGAGGGCAGGCGGTAGCGGCGGTGGAACTCCCGGGAAATGTAGCCATGGTCATCCTGGGAAGAGGCCGGGAGGGGTGGTCAGAAGCAGCAGGGCAGCTGCCATCCCCCACGCTGAGAAGGGCCCTCCCAGACCCCGTGAGGCAGCCGGGCTGTGGTGTCCTCACAGGGGCTGAGCTGAAGAACTGGAGGGCCACTGTCCAGACCTCCAGAGACGTATGGACCCATGTCCAGACCCTCTCCAGCCCTGGAATCTCAGCCCAGCCTGCTGGCTCCCTGACCTCCGAGAGAGACCTTTGACAAGAGCAGAGCACAGCAGCTGGGACTGCCCAGGGCTCTCTCTGGCCTGGCGTTGGCCCCCAGTGGGATGCCTCATGCCACTGGCCCGGCCTCTCCATCAGGTTTTCCCCTGAGGATGACCCAGGAAGACTGCTCAGGCCGGGCCTCTCACTCCCACCTGACAGGGTGGGAAGCTGCGGGGGCAGAAGGCCTTTGCTTCTGGAGGCCCTGACCCCAGATCCAGCTCCTGGGCCCTGCTTCCTCCTCCAGGTGCAAAGACCTGAGAGCTGGGAACTGGACGAAGAGGGACTGGACAGGGAGGGGGCCTCCCCTAGCCAGGGCGGGGAGGGGCAGCAGACAGGGAGCCCCCAGGGTCTCCATATGACCAGGAGTGGGCGCAGGGTGGTGACTGCAGGGGAGCCCCCACTGCCCCCTGGTACTAGCCACGGGATCCGGCAGGCGGGGGACCTCCTCAGGCTCTGGCCCTACCCTGGTTACCCCGAGATACTAAGCCCAATGTTGAAAAGGGCCACTGAGAGGTGACTCAGTGGACGTCCCTGAAGGCCAGCTGTACTGTCCTCACGGGCTCGCCCTCCAAAGTGAGGTTGTGAAAACACGTGTTGGCTCAGAAGTGCCCACGGCGGGCCCTGCCCTTTCCCGGGGTCCTTCTAATCCCATCCTGTTGCGAAGACCCAGAGCAGCCCCGACAGCCGGGAGCAGCACCCAAGGCAAGGACTCAGGAGGGAGCCGCAGGCCACATTCACAGCACTGCCCCGCCCTGCTGGGCTCAGGGGGACAGTGCCCAGGGTCCAGAGGCCTGCTGTGGGCAGGTGGAGGCGCTGTCCCGGGCGCGGAGCTCACCTGCCGCTCGTTGTGCTTGCCGTGGATCTCCACGAAGTCCTCCAGCACCTTCACCGTCAGGTCCTCGGGAGAGAAGTGCTTCACATCCAGGAGGATGACGAACTTGTCCCTGTCGGATCGGACCTGAAACCCAGACCCGCATGTGGAGCTCCCCAGAGGGCCACCAGCTCCAGGATGGAGCGGACACACCACCCAGAGCGATTGGCAGCTCCAGCACCAGCCACCGGAGCTGGCACCAGGCACTGGAGCAGACCCTGTGCTGGCCTCCTCCTCACGGGCCAGCAGAACGGAGTGCACAGGAGCCGGACTGCGGCACCCGTGCCAAGGGCAGCTGCGCCACTCACCCCAGACCTTAGGGGTAGGAGTGCTTGACCACTGCTGGGCGATAGGTGGGCTGGCCGGTCCCTGGGACGTCACCAGCGGGGTGTGGGTCCTGGTGAGCTAACTGGCTGTGGCTAATTGGCATGGCTGGCTGGCTGACACAAGTCTGCTGGCTGGTGACGGTCAGGGTGGCTGGTCATGGGCTGAATTGTTGTTTGGTGATGGCCAGGGGGCTCTTTAGGGTTGGAACGCTGGTTGCTCACGAGTTGGCATTTGGAATAAGGTGGCTGCCCCAGCTACATCTGGGCTCCGTAAGCCCCCACCGGGGCCCATCTTCCAGGTCCACCTGCTGCTGCAGCCTGCGCAGCATTCTGTCCAGCTCACAAAGCCCTCTGTCCCTTGCTCTCCCCTCCCTGCCCTGGCTCCTGGGCTCTCTCTGGCTATTCTGCTCCCGGGCATGGTTGGTAGTGCCTGGCCTCTGGGAGCCTCCTCCTTTAGGAGGCCTGCTGGCCTGGACCTGCCCCAGCTCAGCAGGAGAGGGAAGTGGCCTCAGGCCTTTCCTGGGCATGGCTGCGCACCGGTCAGCTGGGTGAGAGCCCAGTCTCTGAGCTTTGCCAGCAGCAAAAGGCAGCTGCTCTGCTGAAGTAACCCTCTCTCTGGGCCTCAGGCAGCACACCCTCCTGCACCTGCAGGGCCAGCGGGAGGACAGCCCGACCCGGGAAGCTCACACCACCCCCCGACTTGCCTTGGCGGGGTTGTTCTTGGGGTTTCCAGCATGTGGTTGGTGCATTACAAACCACATACGGGTCATGAGCTGATGGGAGGAAAAGACAGCAGTTGGGTCTGGGTGGGCTTCCTACTCCAACCCTCCCCAGGGGCGCCTCTGAAGGTGACGAGACTGGGGGAGGCAGGACGGTGGCCTACAGCCACCACCTGCTCCGGGGAACAAGATGAGTGCGCCAGGGGCAGCAGGTGGCCCCTGGGGAATCCCTAGCTGTCCTCTGCCCAGGCCGGGCCCCCCACTGACCAGCCAGGAGAAGCCAGAGGCCCCAGGACCTTACCTCGGAGATGCCAGAGTCCAGCACTGTGCGGAAGAGGGACTGGCGGTAGTAGGGGCTGATGGTGGAAGACAGGAAGGGCAACAGGTCATACTCGAAGAGGCCCTCACCAAAGAACTGGTCGAACAGCCGGCTGGGGTAGAAGGGTCCCAGTGCACGCTTGAACCAGGGGTGCTGGATGGTGACGTCCATGTTCTGCTTCGGCACTGCGGGGACTGGAGGCTGGCGACAGGGCAGGGCAGAGGCCTCTGGGCAGCGCAGTGGGGAGCCGGGTGGCCAGCCCTCCCTATATACGCCTGGACAGAATGGAGGCATTAAAGGATTTCTCTGGAAATGCCTGAGCTCAGGAGGAAGGTTGCAGAGTCAGCAGAGCCCGGCGGGGCCCCACGCCTGCTGCCCCAGCCCCAGAGGCACAGGCTGCCCCAGCCCCAGAGTCCAGGCCTGAGCTGTCTGGGCACCTCAGGGCCACCAGGAGGACAGGTGCCCCCATGTTCACCACGGGGAGACCGTGGAAAGGTCATCTGTGTGGGTCAGGGGCAGCACTGATTCTTGGCACACCTCTGTCCTGACTGTTCCTCACAGTGGCCCTTGGAGGGGAAGCTCATCGCTCTGCTTCACCAACAAGGAAACGGAGGCACAGAGGTTAGACCAGCTGTCCCCAAATCTCAGCTCCCAGGTGACGGCACGTTTCTCCAGAGCAGAATTACCTCTGTTGCTTCTTACTGATCACAAAGATGAGGCCTCCTCACATCAAGCTCAGGAAGACAGGAAATAGAACAAGCCAGCCGAGCCCTGGGGTGCCGGCAGGAGCCCTGTTCAGCCTCAGGCTCACTCCAAAGACCGTGGGCTTCCTGCAGGGGCCTGATTGAGCATGAGGAGAGGGGACCTGCGTTCCAGGCCCTCCGCGCGGCTCACCCTCCATGGACATGGCCCCCTGCAAAGCCTGGAGCCTCAGCATGACCACACCGTGGTTGCCAACTGACCACCCATCACCATGGTCACTGGCCACAGGGTCCTGCTGTTGGCAAGGCCTGGTGAGTACTCTGCTCCTGCCCATGCCCTCTCCAGTGACTCCCACTTTTAATGCTTCTAGAAGTTTCTTGACCTTGGGCAGCATTATACTTCTGCTTCCTACACCCCTACCGCAGAGGACAAAGCCTGCTCCCACAACCCGGGCTAGCTTTTGGCACGCATGACCCAGACCATGAGAAGCTGCCGGTTCCCCTTTGTGCCTCCTGCTTCCTGGCCCAGCTTCTAATCAATGTCCAGTCCATGTTTGTGGAACAAACTCTAGCCCCAGGCTCTCAGGATCTTTGCAAACTCTCTAGCCCACGGACTCAGAAGGTCATCAGAGAATAGACACCCGGCCATGAGGATGGTACATCCAGGACAAAATTGGTGTTGCAAGTGGGGACCCAGGGCCTTTGCCACGCAGTGTGAACAGGTGGGGGCTTCAGTGAAGGGGGCTTCAGGTTGCCTGTTGGGCTGGGGTCACACCTGAGCGGTGGCAGGGGTATGGACAGGGTGGGGTGCCAGCTGCCTGTTCCTGGTGCAGAGGGTGGGGGGGGGGCAGGTGGAAGCTGAGTGAGTCCTCCAGGGAGTGGCCAGTGGGGCCAGGCCCCAGGTCATGGCTGGGCGGTGCCGTCCTGTAGTGCCAGGCAAGGACAGCAGCGTTCTTTCTGTCTCCACTTAAACTCTGCTCATCACAGATGTTCTGTGCTCGTTTTGACTTTTTTCACGTTGCCTTTAGATAGGACTCATCTCGACAGCTACAGTGCTTGGCACCTCCCTGGCACTGGGCACAGAGGGAAGCATGTTGCTCTGCCTGCCGGCGCTGGCTCTGCCTGTGGGCGGTCGACAGCTGGGGCCCTCAGCAGGGATGGAGACAAGTGCCCCCTGACGCTGGCCTGAGCCTCGTCCCGAGGCTCAGCTGCCGAGGGTAAGGCCAGGTCCTCTGGTCTCAGGTGCTCACACTCCTGTACCCCGACCCCTGTGGGCCGAGAGTCCGGGGGGCCCTGGGGCATGGAGGGCCAGGCAAAGTCTTCAGGGTGAGCCAGGCCTGGGTCTGCATAACTGAACCATGAAGATTGAGACGGGGAGCTACAGCGCCAGGGCCCTCAGGGGCCCTGGGTGAGTGTGCTGCAGCTGCCCTAGGAGGCGCCACAGACTTGGTAGCTTAAAACACACTAATGCATGATCTCGAGGTTCTGGAGGCCAGAAGTCTGCTGAGCTAAAGCCAAGGAGGGCCCGCTGGTGCCTGTGCTGGGCTTAGAAGAACAGGTGGGGGCTTCAGTGAAGCCGCCCTCCAGCTCCCTCTGACTGGAGGCTCTTCTCCCACCTTCAAGGGAGGCGTGGGTGGTCCGGTCTCCCATCACCCCTCTGGCTGTCGCTCTCCTGCCCCTGACCCTGGATGAGCCAGGACCATCTCCCTGAGGCCAGCAATCCAGGGAAACCAGCCTCCTTCCCTCTGCCACGTCAGCAATAGACTAGCTCTGGGAACTGGGGCAGGGAGGCCTTGTTGCTCCTGCTGGCTAGGGAAGAGCGTGAGGTGTGGCCCAGGGCTGCCCTGGCCCTGGCCCTGGAGCACAGACTGGTGGCCTACTCTACCACTAACCAAGAAGGGCCAGTGGTGAGGGTCAACATGGAGCCTCTGACTGTCCTCAACCTGAACCCCAGGTGGCTATCAAGGGCTCCCCCGCTTCATCTCCAGCCCACTGGCCTGGGTCCTGCCAGTCTCCGTCTGCTGCTTGAGAGCACCTTCCTTCCTGGACAGACTCTGGCTGAGCCCTGTCCACACTCCACACTGTCAAGCAAAGCCTGCTCTGTGGAGCCGATGGTCTAGAGGGTGAGACAAAGAAGCGGGTGGCATCCAGGGCTCAGCAGGGACAGAGCAGGACCAGGGGGGGACCCTGGGGCTCTTCCAGCAGACACGCTTGCCGTGTCCCCACCCACCCTGGGTCTGGGCCAGGCCCCTTGCTGTGGGCCTGGGTTCCTTCTAGAAATCACGGTGAAGATGCCCACTCCAGTTGGGGTGTCAAATGTCCCCCAAGGCCCCTGTGTTAAAGCTTCGGTCTTCAGGGAGGCCCTCCTGCGAGATGGTGGAGCCGTGGCGGGGGCGGGGGGGGGGTCTTTAGGTCACTGATGGTGCCCCTGAAGAGGCCTGTGGAACCGTGTCCCTTCCTCTCTCTCCTGCTTCCTGGATCATGAGGTGGGCTCCACCAGGCACCCGCCATGGTGTGCTGCCCCCGCCAGAGACCCAAAGCTATGAGGCCACCTGCCCTGGACTGGACCCTCCAGAACCATGGGCCCAAATAAACCTTTCCCAAGTCACCTGCCTGACGCTTGTTGCTCTAGTGACAGAAAGCCACCTCACAAAACACTACTTCAAAGCCATCAAGTATAGCGGCAGGTCCAGCCACGAAGGTGCCGTGTCTGGGAACTGAAGTCAGGTTCTTCTCATGACTCCACGTCCTGCCCATCGAAACCACACAGACCAGCCCTCCCCGTCGGGGCCTAAGTTCTGCACACCACACACAGCGGGCGACCCTCACGGTTGGAGCACACCCTCTGGGGTGCTGTGAACACCGACTGAGCGAACACAGCAGAGACCAAGCCCCGGCCACAGGGGAAAGCCGAGGTCCCGCTCCTGTGAGGCCCTGACCCATCAAGACAGAGCCTAGCTTCGTGTGTCTCTAATGACACCTGATTTCTTATGTGTCGTTGGTCCGTGAATATTGACTCTGCTCCGACAGCACCATGGGGTAGCCTGACTGAGACTTCTTTAATGCATGCGTTTTCTCCATGAGAAACGGCACAGCTTCCTCATGTGCAGGACAGGGACAGCACTTCAGCACTGTACTCAGGGCACTGAAACAGCAAAATCACCAAAAACAAACCAACACACACAAAAATGAAAAACACACAGCATAAAGACACCTCAAAAAGACACAAGGTGACTGGTCAGCCTCGGCTGGGAACACGCGTCCTGGGGGACACTCGGCCACTCGGAATGACCTTGGAGGGCAGGTACACTTGAGCAAGTGCGTGAGATTGTGAGAGCAAGCAGGCACCGTGGTCTGAACTGGATCCCCAAATTCTCATGCTACGTCCTTGCCCCAGGGCCTCAGAAGGTGACTTATTTGGAGACGGGACTTTGAATTGAGGTAAGACAAGGTCATGTGGTGGAGCTTACTCCAATCTGTGTCCTCACCGTGGAAGTCTGGACACAAGAGAGACACCAGGAATGCAGGAACGCAGGAAAGACCACGTGGGGACTCAGCAACAAGACGCCCTGCCACCATGCGGAGCCGCCTCGCGAGGAACCTGCCCTCTCACACCTTCACCTTGGACTTTTAGCCTTCAGAGCAATAAAAAATAAAGTTCTGCTTAAGCAGCCCACTCTGTAGCACCCTGGGCCCCTCATCTGAGGTTGGGCTTTCTGTCATTTCAACTGCTTGCAGTCAGTCATGGTCCAAAAATATTAAATGAAAAATTCCAGAAATAAGCCATTCATGAGTGTAAAATGCACACTGTTCTGGGCAGCATGAGGAAACCTCTCGCCTGCTCCATCTGCTCCCTCCTGACCCAGGGTGGAGGAGGGGCCAAAGGCCCAGGGACCAGGCAGGGGGTGTCGGTGTCAGGGAAGGACCCCACTGATGTGGGTGGGGTGGTGTGTGTCTATGGCGTGTGCATGCTTTGTGCATCTGTGTGTGGCATGTGTGGTGTCTGTATTGGGTGTGTGTGGTGTGTCATGTGTCTATGCAGAAGTTTGTGTATATCTGTGCATGTGGCGTATGTGGTGCATGTGTATAGTGTGGGTGTCTGTGATGTGTGTGTCTGATGTGTGTGTGATTGTGTGTGTCGCACGTGCTGGGTGTGTGACTGTGTGCATGTGGTGTGTATATTGTGTGCATGTGGTGTGTGTTTTGTGTGTGTGGTTGAATGTGCTGTGTGAGGTTATGTGGGTGGCGTGTGCTGTGTGTGCGGTTGTGTGTGACGGTGACTGATGGAGGACAGCCATGACCTCGGGGGTCTTTTCTCCGCTATCTGGTGGCCCTGCCCAGGCAGGCGGGTGCTGCTGTGGTCCCTGCATTGTCCCCACGGTTTTCTCCTGTCCTCAGCATTTGCGCTTCCTGCGCCCGCTCGGCGCCAGCCTCCCCCACACACAAAGGACACACTGACTTAGGCAGAGGATTCCCAGAGCCAGCAGTCTGCCGCGCGCGCAGCCACAAAGCCCCAGCACTCCAATTTTCCACTCCAGGGCCCCCGGCTCACGCTCAAATCGCCCCCGCCCAGGGTGAGGGGCATTGTTGTGGTCAGCAGGAATGCACCCAGCTAAGCCCTGGCCCCAGCTCCTCTTGGTCATCATCGGGTCGACAGGACCTGGGATGTCGGCTGCAGACCCCACCACACCCCAGAAAGGAGCAAGGGGCCCATTCACTTCAGCCCCTCAGGAATGCGGCCTCTCGGCTGGGTGCCAGGGGAGACCCCACAGAGCTCTGAAGGTGGCACCAGGAGATGTGGCCCTCTTTGGGATTCAGAGACAAAGCCCATCCCTGCCAACACACGAGGTCACAAAAAACACACTGCTTCCAGCCCTCCCTCCTGCTTGCCTACACCTAGTGTTGTGGACGGTTTGGCCACGGAAGTGAGGAGCTGTCTTGTCAGGCTTATTTTCATTACAAAAGTGCTCACACAGTCTCCAAAGTAGAAAGAAACAACAGTACAGGAGGCGCCCTCCAGGCCTGTGCAGGTTCAACCAGCAGGATGATTCAGCCCCACTGCTGGCCTCCCCCAGGTCTGAAGTGTTTTAAAGCAAAGTGCAGACAAAGCCCTGGCCCCCCACAGATTTGAGGTTCTTCTCTGAACAATAGGCACAAATTCCACTTCCCAGTTGGCAAGATCTATAAGAACTTGACACCCCCTCAACCCTAGACACCACTTAAATCTCCCTCCTCATTTCAAATGCATCCTTTTTCAATTTTTAGAATCATGACCCCCACAAAAAACTCCGTTCACGGCTATCACTGCTCTGCAGACCCCCCTCAGGCTTCTCTGCATTACTGAAAGGCTGCCCATGGTTCCTTCCACCCGCAGGCAGAAGGAGCACAGGGCATGAATCGATTCTCTCACGGGAGACAGATCTTGCATCAAGGCCACCAGCCCAGCTTAATGGTTGTCTTAGTCTAGGCTGTCCCCAAACTGAGCCTGGGCCAAGGCTCGGGTGTTGGCCTTCACTGGGAGGTTGGCAGCTGACCCGAGGCAGAGTTAACCGAGGAGGCTGAGGGTGCAAGGCCTCGGTGGTGCCGCGCGCTGCGCGCCACTCCAGAGCACTACTGGCTGCCACTTCCTCCCACAGCCAGACCTGGGTCACAGCCACGGAGCCATGACCTCCCCAGCTTTCTGATGCTCCCCTGGGGCCCAGAACCCTCTGGATCAGACAGGTCGGCCTGAGGCTGAGGCTCTGCTGGGCCAGTGGGTGTGCGGCGGACATGGGCGCAGCGGGTTCTGGGTGCTCAGGAGCTCACCGTGAGCTCCGCGTGCTGTGCAGAGCTGAGCAGTGGCCCACACAGGGGCCTGGTCAACACTTGGGCTGACAGCATGGAGCGAGGCTGACTGAAGGTTCGTCATGTTTGTCCCCACCCAAGAGGTCGCAGTGCTCAGGGCCTGGATTCTCCGACTCTCAAAGGCGCCAACAATTCCTGAGGAAATGATCTCAAGGAGTTTGAGGGCCTTCAGGAAACTGCACCCCAAGTGAGGCAGGCACCCTGGTTCAGGTAGCCTCCCACTGGAGTGTGCACTGGGGACATGCCTGACCACACATGCCCCCAAGGTTGCTGCTGTTCCAGGAATGGACCTGCTTCTCCCCACAAAGCTCCCCAGTCAGGTCAGCTAGGGGCCAGTATGTAGGGGCAGCAGCTAAGGCTCCACAGGAGCAATGGCAGGACATTCCTGGAACCACAGGTGGAGAACAGGGGCCCATCCCAGCACCTGACGTCCTGCCCACGGTCTCAGCGAGCCTTCCTGCAAAACTGCCTGCTGCCAGTCCCACGAGTAGATCTGCAGGCCCTGGCCCGCCCACCTCTGGCTTCTCCTCAGGCATCTCAGAGAGCCACCTTGGTTCTAGCAGCCTGGCAGTGTTGGTCCCCAGGCTAAGGGCCAAGCCTGGCAGTGGACCATGTATGCACGCCGATGCCGGGTGTTGGTGACAGAGGAAACACACCGAGGGACAGGACAGGTGTGCAAAGTTCCCCGGACTCAACAGCTGGCTTGCTGTCAAGGCTGGATGGACAGGTCCCCGGGTGAGGAAGCGCTGGCTTGCCTTGGCACGCTTCTCAAGCTGCTGGCCCAGCTTTGGCCGCTAGCAGCTGCTGGGAAGCTGCCTGAGGAGGGCTGGGCTAAGGTCTGCCCTCCAGGAGCCTCAGCTGCCTGCTGTGCCCACCTGGCATTTTGGCTCCAGCTCTGGCCAGCCCTGTCCTTGCCCCCAGGGCTCCTGATATGCTGCAACGGGAGGACCCCAAGAATCCATGATGGTTCTTGGCAAAAGGCTGAACCCAAAGGTATACAAAACTCCATCTAGACTCCCCAGGAAATGCTGCAGCGGGGAGAGGATCCAGGGGCCCGGGAGCCAGCAGAGACAACCAGAATGGCAGCCGGCCTCTGTCGGTGCCTCAGAATCCCATGGGATCCCCTTAAAATGCAGCTCTTGAGTCAGGGACTCTGGGTCAGGCTGAGATTCTGTGTCCAAAAAGCCCTCAGGAGATCCTAATCCTGGGGTCAGTTGAGCACCACGCTCAGAAAGGGCCAGTGGGACAACCGACCCAGATCCCATGAGTTCTGGGTGTGGGGAGAGAAGGAGAAGGCACCTGCGAAGGCTTCAGGACCTAACTACCAATGCCAGCTGTGGGCCTCCTCACTGGGAAAGGTTTTTCTTAAACACCTGGAAAAATCTGGACACAGACACACACTTTTTCTTTGTAAGTTACCGCTGGTTTTGTCAGCTATGGTGATGGCAGAGTTGTATAGATGATCCTGTAAGAAAATTTACTTTCTAGACGGATATCTGAGGCAGGTTGGGGTGGAATGGCATGGTGTCCAGAGTTTAGATTAAAGTGCTTCCGGGGGCAGTAAGGTAACAGGATAGCTGCTGTGAATACAGGTCTTTTGATGACCACTGAATGTGCATGGTAGCTGGACAGGGCATCACTGTGCTATCTGCTCCTCACAGAATCGGGTTTTGGTCTCCAAAGATGAGGCTGCTCCATACAAGACATTTACAAACAGCCTCTTTTACATCCCTCTCCGTTTCCTGAATGTCAGTGCGTGGGCCTCTGGCTCCCTCCAGGCCCACTGGATTAGACAACAAAATAGATATGCCACTGTTTCATGCATGTTTTAAAGAAACTGCCGGTAGCAGGCCGTGGTCCTGGTTCTGTGGCACCTACGATGTCATGCTTGAAGTGAGAGGTATCAGCCTGAGCTGGGACATCAGGACTTGGAATCTGCAGGTCCGCTATGTCTGACTTCCGTTCTAGTTCTCTTGACCTCTTGGGAAGCCTGGGCTCACCCTGGGAGAAGTCCTGGATAATTACCTCCCGGCTGCAGGAGGGAGGGACTGGCCTGTTATGGTGCCACCTCAAAACAGGAGCTTCACGCCCCCTAGTGTCCACTGCCACAGCAAGTGGGGGCTTCTGGTTCCAGGATGAAAGACAGTTCTTTCAAAGATGTCACCCCAGAGATGGTAAAAGTCTGAAATTTGCAAATTCTATCCACAACTATTGCTTCATAAATACTCGCACTGCTCCTAAGACTTGGCATATCTGAGACCAGGTTTCAACAGCCACGGAACTAAAGTGATGTCAGGACACAGGGTCACCAGACTACAGCAGCACAGCCCACTTGAGGCAGCGGCTCCGCTTCTGGGAATGTATCTTGCAAGTACATGGTGCAGGTAACGGTAGAAGGCTGCTTACAGGAGCTGTGTTGGTGTTTGCAGACAGCAGACACTATCAGGAGACGTGGGTGGTTTGGATATGAGGTGTCCCCAGAGTCCCCATGTTAGTGCCAGCATGGTCAGGTGGAACGTTAGATTATGAGACTGTGAACTGTTAGTTCATCCTAGTTTGAATAGACTGACTGGGTGGTAATTGTAGGGGCATGGCTGGAGGAGGGGGTCACTCCCTGCAACCCTTTCCCCTTCTCTGTTTCCCAACTGTCATATCCTGAGCAGCACTCTTCTGCCATGTCTTGGTCAGCCTCATCTTGGGCCCAGAGTAAGGGGGTCAGCCAACCATGAACTGAACCTCTGAAAACACGAACCCCAAATAAACTTCCTCCTCTAAGTTGTCCTGGGCAGGTCTTTTGATCATAGCAACAGAAAGCTGACTGACATAAATTGTTGGGGGCTTGGGGCTTTTTCACATCCGAAGCATGACATTCCACCTGTGGCCCATAAGAGCTCATGCCCATCTCACGATACCAAATGCATTTAGTCCATCTCCAGGAGTACCCATGGTCTTAACAGTCCCAGCATTGCCCAAAAGTCCAAGTCCAAAGGCAAAGACTCAAGGCAAACTCTTACTTGTGAGACCCTGTAAAAATTTTAGAATTCCATGTATCCAAAATGCAATGACACAGAGTACACATTCGCATTCCAGAGAGAAGGAAAGGGGCCTAGAGAGGGGATGGGACCAAAGCAAGACTGAAACCCATCCACACAAACAAGTCCTACACCTCCGCATTTGGCATCTGGGGTTCATGGCACCCAGGTATAATCTCCAAAGGGCCTGGGCAGTCCTGACCCTTTGCCCTTGCTAGCTGCAGCCCACGTGGCCTCTCTCTCAGCCTGGCAGCTGACCTGGGCAGGCAGTCCATGATATGGCATCTCCTTATCCTGGGGGTCTCCACTAGAGCTTTGGCTTCCTTCCCACAGCCTCACACATTGCCCTTGCAGGGGCAGCCCATAGGGATTCCAACCGCATTACACTTTGTCTGGACTCCCAGGCCTTCCTTTGAAACATTGGTGGAAGATTCCATGACCCCCTAAATCCAGCATCCTGCATTTCTGCAGAACTAGCATTACATGAATGATGCTAAGTTCTGCCACCAGCTCGAGCAGTTGCCAGGCCCCCTTGGACCACGGCTGCAGCCTCTGAATGCCCCAGCAGCTGAGCATGGTGAGACAAATCCTGGGGAAGTGGCTTCCTAGCACCCTTGTGCAAACAGGGTGCCACCAGGGTTTGTTAGAGGACTTTTCATTTTTACACGCTAGAGCCTGCAATGGATATCAACTTTCAAATTCCTGAGCTGCCTCAAGACATCTTTCCTATTGCCTCTGTGAAAACTACCTAGTTTCTCTTCAGTGGTAGTGAACTTCAAAAGCTATAACTTCCTTGGCCCTGATTTTACATATGCTTCTCTGGCCAAACCATACAGTTTTTCCATCCTTTCTTTCTGCTTTCTGCTCCTGATTCTAACAGTAAACCTGGCTAAGAGCTGGCAATCATACCCATGCCACCATCTGAATGCTGCGTAGCCTTGGGATTTCCTCTGCCAGATTAATAAGTCCGTCACCTTTAAATCTGGCCTCACACCAGTTCTCAGCACATGGGGAGAATGTAGACAAGCACTTTGCCAGAATGTAATACTTATGCCCTCTAGCCCAATTCCCAGTTGTTCCCTCTGAGACCTCATGAGCACAGTCTTTACTGTCCACATTCCCCACATTCCACATTCTTGTCTTCTAAACTTCTGCAGAATTACCCATTAAGCTCTGCTTACAACATTCTAAGACTTATCTAGCCCATACTGCCAAACTTTCCAATTTCCTCCCACAGACCAGTTCCAGAGGCTTCTGAATCACATAGTTGGGTAGTCATAGCAATGGTCTCACTTCTGGTATCAATTTCTGTTAGTCAGTTTTTTGTTTCTGTGACTAAAATACTGAACAAGAACAACTTTGAGGAGAAAAAAATTGATTTTGATTCATGGTTTCAGAGGTCTCAGTTCATGGTCCGTCAACTCTGGGCCTGAGGTGAGGCGGTCCCTCATGGCAGAAGGGTGTGGCAGAGCTGCTCAGTTCTCGGTGGCCAGGAAGCAGACAGAGAGTGGGAGGAGCCAGGCAAAAAACATAGTCCCCAAGGCATGCCCCCAGTGACCCACTTCCTGGGCCACGTCTCACCTGCCTATGTAGTTACCCCCAGTAATCCACTCAGGTGATTAATCCATCAAGTGAATCGATCCACTGATTAGGTCACAGCTCTCATGATCTGATCATTTCACCTCCTGCATTCGGGGAGGACACCTCACATCCCAACCACAACACTAGATGTGCATCATCAGTAAAATCAAGGGCACTAGATTCTGCTGCATGGAATATTCTTCAACCACTTAAAGACAAAGTCCACAAATTCATGTTCAAAACATCATTATTCACAGGAACCAAAAGGTTGAAATTATCCAAATGTCAATCAATGGTATAAACCAAATGTGGTCTACGAAAACAGCGGAATACTATTCAACCTTGAAAACAAGGAAATCATGACACGGGTACAACATGAATGAAGCTTAAGGACATTTTCCTTAAAGAAATCAGCCAGACACAAATAGACACACACTGTAAAACTCCCCTTATATGAGGAATTTAAAAGAATTCAAATCAATAGAGACAAAAATTAAAATGGTGATTGCCAGGGGCTGGGGGAAACTGTGAATTAGTGTTTATTGGGGACAGAGTTTCAGTTTTGCAAAATGAAATAAGTCCCAGAGGTGAAGGTGGTGATGGCTGCACAACAGTGTGAATGTGCTTGCTACCTCTGAACTGTGCATCTGGAAAGTGCTAGTACTATGCTGAGCTGGTGATACACACACATGACCCCACCCACTAGGGAAGCAAGTTCAAGGCTAGCCCCAGCAACTTTAGTGAGACCCTGTCTCAAAAATAAAAAGGACTGGGGATGTAGCTCAGTGACTATGCACCCCTGGGTTCAATCTTCAGTATCCCACCCCCAAAAGTTGTGAGTTTTGCAAATTTTAGGTTATATACATATTTTTTTTCCACAATAAAAAGTGAGGACATTCTTCACATTGTGATATACATTACATAAAACTAATGTAGAGAATAGTGTGTATGGTATGCTAACATGACCAAACATAAAACATACAATCAACTGTTTATAACTACATAAAATGACTCTGGGTCCTGCATGAAACTGGCAGTACTGGCCACTCTCCCTGGGGACTGCAGGAGGCTGGATACAGAGCTGGCAGGGGATTTCTCCATTTTGAATTTCAACCCATGAGTATGTACTAACCACATGTAAAATAAGACATTAAAATAAAAACACAAAGCATAAAAAAAACCACACACACACAAAGCATAACCACCTTTATAGAAAGCTGTAATGTGGGTCACCTGTTTGTGCTGACCACGCTGCCTGCTGGAATAGAGCCACTGATCAGTCCCATTCTTCACATGGATGTCCATCAGTGTCTTAGCCCATTTTCTGCAGCTATAACAGAATTTCAGAGATTGGGTGATTTATAAAGAACAGAGATTTGTTTGGCCCACCATTCATTCTTAAGTTTGGAAGTATACGAGAACAGTGGTAGTATCTGATGAGGGCCTTGGTGCTGCCTCATCCCATGGTGGAAGGCAGATAAGAAGAGAGGGTGAGAGCGAGACAGAAATCAAGAGAGGGCCAATCCATCAGGAAATTTATCCCATGACGACTAGCCCACTCCATTTACAAAGGCAGCATCCTAGTGATCTACTCAAATCTGAAGAGCCTCTCCTCTCAACACACTGCACTGGGGACTGTGTTTTAATGCATGGGACTTTGTGCATTAAGACCACAGCAACTAACCAGGTGCAGTGGTGCACACCTATAATCCCCGTGGCTTGGGAGACTGAGGCAGGAGGATCGCAAGTTCAAAGCCAGCCTTAACAATTAGGTGAAGCCCTAAGCAATTTAGTGAGATCTTGATCAAAACAAAAACATTTTTTTAAAGGGCTAAGTGTGGGGAGCCAGTCTGAATGATTTGCATTCTCTTTCCCTGAGCCAGAGAGGCTCTGACCACCACTACATAGTGACCTGGACATTGCCCTGGTCCCGGAGGTTGAGGACACATCTTCAGACGTAGGTGTGTTGCCCCATGGATGGAGCTACGTTCACCTGTTCCTTTGTGATATTACCCCCTTGCCCTGTTGGGGATAGACTGTTCCATGGAAACGCTCTTTGTGTGTCCCCTTCTCTTGCTCTGCCCTTGGGTGTGGCCTTCCTAGATGTCAGTCAACCTGCTGACAGTGGACATCATGAAGCTAGACTCAGCCCCCTGAATCCTGACCCCTGGCCTCATTTAAATGACTTCTCCTCAATTAAAGGGGTCAGCACACACTCGCTCTTTCTTTTTCTGTGGACCCTTAAGGTCAGAGGAGCCATCACAGGAACCAAAAAAAAAAAGGTATCCCTGTCTTTTGTGTGGTTATTTCATGCAGCCCAGTTCCCCTGGAGTGACCCTGATGTTGACAGCTAAGGATGTGGCTCAGTAGTTAAGTACCTCTGTACCAAAAAAGAAAAAAATCCCAGCAACTAGCTTACACCAGCCCCAAACCTAACAAGGAACCACCACCAGACCCCCTTGGCTGCGGAGGTCCTGAGTGCCCAGGTCCTCTGCACAGCTCTCAGTGCAGCCTGAGCTCAGCTCATGCCAATTCCTGCTCGTCTTTGCTCCTGTCTTGGACATGGGCTCCCTGCAGGCAGGGACCTGGCCTTACCAGGGCCTTGAGTGGCATGTGACTCCTAGGAGATGCTTCTAAGCGTGTGATGAAGAGGCAAAGACTGGAGGACTGGAAGCTTCCAGAACCCACGCCCAGCTGCTTCCCTTCCTAGAGCACGACAGCTCATTCACCACCTGCCCCACACACGCTTGTGGGGTTTTGCTTGGTCCATTAATGGGCTGACCCTGACTTCTGCCCTTTCTCCCACGTTGTCAGGCACACCTTCCCTCCTCAGAGGAAGGCAAGCCCTCCCTTCTTGTTCTGTGAGACTTTGTGCTGTAGGACGTGTGCCACCAGCACATGCACACACCTTTTCTTCTCTTCTCCTTTGCACATGAAATGAGAGAGTAGACACACTAAGCTGGCTTTGCAGCAGAAAACATCTCTGGCCAGAAAAACACTGCAGGGACCAAGCAGCCTCTCTGCCACCAAGAGGTCATCCCTACCCAGGTGAGGGAATCCATGGCTGACAGTAGCATTCAGCTGGCTCTGGATGTCAGCTTCAGGAACTTTTAGCACTTGAGCCACTTCCCTCTGGCCCAGCTGACACACACAGCAATTGCAGGTACCAGTCAACTGGAGCCTGCCACCATTACCTGGCACCATTACAGTGACAGAGCTAGTCTTCAGTCCTAGCTGGGTGGTTGGTCCACTGGCGGCTGGGCACCCTCACACATCTACAGTCAGCAGCAGGTGGGCCTGTGGCCATGGGCAGCCTCGGTGCAGGAGGCCCTCATGGGCAAACACCCGGGCCCAGGCCCCTTACACAGCAGCTGGAAGTTCTGAGAGAGGGAGAGCACAACACTTTGGCAGCCCAGGCTCATAACTGGCACCGGTCATGTTCACCACACTCCACCATAGTAGACATTGCCCAGCCCAAAGAGGACATACCACCACCATCAGGAGAGCTGCAGAGTCACATTCCTAAGGAGCAAGGAAACAGTAGGAGTGCAATTAAAGCCACTTTGCAAACAAAATATCCAAATACACCATCCAGAGCCCAGTTAATACATAGGAGTAAACATTGTGGCTCAATGGCAGGCCCTTGACCTATCACACATGAGGCCCCGGGTTCAGCCCTCAGTACTGGGAAAAAAATGAAAGAAGAAAATACACATTGCATAACCCTCAACTGGGGTCTAGATCAGGACCCCCAAATTAAATACATTAATATTTCTACAACCAAATTCATCACTGCTAAGTGGGATAAATACCCCATAAATAGTACTGCAGCATGTTTCTGATTTATATAGGTAAAAAAGTGATTGATAAATACCAGATAATACATACTGTAAATGTTCTACTACTTCTTATTCTCTACATAGGTTCCAGTGAAGCTGCATGCCTGTGTGTGAGCATGCGGAGGGCCATGTCTGGTCTGGTGCTCAGGGGTCTTGGGAAGGGCTGGCAGTGTCATATGCTGTGGTCGGATTTAGAGGTTCCATTGAACCAGCTGTGGTGGAGCCCCAAGGCCTGACCTCAGTACAGAGACCCCAGTTGCCAGGCCCATGACCGAGCCTTCTCCTTTACCTACTGATCCAGATCGCTGAGAAGTGTCCCTGAAACTAGCAAGGTAACATGTGATGACCATACAGTCTGCAGGATCCCCAGCATCTGCAATGTCTCCCCCATTCTAGAAATTTCTCCATCAAGGGAAGAAGGCAGAGGGCTTCATCACCATGTGGGATGTTTCCTCCTGTTTTACAACTTTGGGGTCAACAATGAGGTCTGCTGTTGCCTCCTTCTGCCACTGAACCATTCAGTTTCAAGAACTGTTTGAGGTCGCAGGCTGAGCACACTAGCAGAGCTCTGCGCCCTGGAATGTCTTGTTTCACCACCAAGTCTTGGAGCATCTTTATCTCTACCCCTCATCCCTGGTGCTGGGGGTGCCAAATGACCACTCCTCTCCTGAGATACACCCCAGCCACAGAACATGTGAGGGAAGCCCTGGTCTCTGTTAATGGCATGACCCCTACCCCCAAAAAAGCATTTATGTTTGATCTTCATGGAGTGTAAGACTCCTTTCCAAATGAGAAGTAAATGCCAGATTCAGGACCATTTGAAAGACAACCAGGAAGAGAAGTGTGGAGGGCTGGGCAGAATGACAAACTGCTTCCTCTCTCCTGGGCCAGCTTATCCGAACTGAATCCAGGGTACTGATGCAAGGGATTGCCAAGCATGCAGAGAGTAGTTCTCAGGTGTTCATCTGCATAACAGGGAGAGCCCCCCCACACACACGCACACCTGTCCACACACACCTGCGGCTGCTCCCTCACCAGCATGGCCCTGCCTTCCTGGAAACCAGCACAGCCAAGCTGCTGCCTCAGCTCCAGGCACTTGTTCAGTCCACAGTTTTCATGGGACTTGATTTCAGAAAAATCCATTCCTGTAATTTTCGGCTGTTCCTTGAAGAGAAGCTTCTGGGAGACTCAGCTCTGCAGACGGTTTCACACCTTGGCACTTGTTGAATATTCATGCTCACCTTTAAAGCGCAGCTCCTCCTGCCAGTCCAGCTGGTTTCACCCCCAGCCCCCCCCCCCCCACTGTACGCATCTCCATTGCCAGCTCGCTCCATCCACTCCTGGAAAAGTCCCCGCGTACACTGGGTTCTCTGTTTCCATGGTTCTTGGTCATCATGTTCCTGTAACCCTCAACTACTTGTCTTCTGATTTCCTAAGGGCGGGGGGGGGGGGGGACTTCCCAACTTCAATGCGACTTTCTTCCCCATTATAAGGACAGTGCTTCTATGTGCCCTTCTCACAGTGAGCAATGGGGTGCATTTAACTCTTCTATGTATTCAAAGTTCAATTACAATTGCAAAGGACAAGTAAGCTTTTTAAATTAAAACACACATGTCATACTAAAACAGCAGTGGCACCTGACCAGACAGGGATGCTACTAACACCTTAGGGCGGGGCAGTTTTTGGAGCAAATTGAATTTTGGAATCAAATTTACAGGTGGACAAAATCTTTCTGCTTCCAGAGCTTTCTGCATTTTGGAATCACAGAGAAGGGACCATGCACCTGTTCTATCAGGAATCAGAATAAAAAGAACGAAGGTCTTCAGGTACCTAGAATCCAGCAGGAGAGAGATGACCATGTGCAGCAGAGCACTGTTGACCTATGACAGAGAGCTGGAATTTCAGGAGCCCTCTTGGGTGCTCAGCTCAGAACACTCTTCAAGGCAGATGCAGATGACGTGACCCCCCAACAGGGAAGATCACAGCCAAGGTCCCAGGAGATAGGCCAAAGCAAGCTTCACCCCCACAAGTAAGCAGGGAAGGCTGTGAGAACCCAAAATGAGCCACTCACCTGAGAGGTTCCTGGGGAGACCTCAGGCCAAAGTGTCTTGTTGAAAGGAGGGAGGCAGTGTGGTCAGCATAAACAAGACTGTGCAGGTGAGCAGCACAGACAGACAGGTGGACAGGTACCACAGTCTGGCTGGGCACAAATAACGGAGCCGCCACACAGCCTTATAGGTTCAAACAGCAACTCTTTATTCCCGAACTCTCACCGGCACTCTACACACACTTTCGGGGAACACACTCCCTCCACCAGGCTCCGTGCACCAATTCTCCCGGAACTCAACGGGAACTCCAAAGTAGTGGGCGCCAAGGCAGCAGAATCTGCCCTAATCCCGGAGCTGCCCTAATCCCAGAGCAGGGTCACTTTTCAACCATTCCCTTTAGCAAAATGCCAGGCGTCATTCCGACTAAACTGTGGCTCTCAACAGACAGGGGTCTGCCTTCTCAGGGACTTGGGAGCAACAAGGGCCCCCCAGGAGTAAGTATGGTGTCAGATCTGTATTCTCCCCAATCTTCCATCAGCTGGACAAACTGTCACCTGGAAAGGGGAGAAACAGTGTAGACACTGCTGTTGTGCCCCAGGTGTATTGAGAAATAGCTAGAGGACAGAGAGGGCAGAGATGGCTGAGAGAGTTGGATAGCCAAGGATGGCCCTGGCGAGCTGAAGGGTTAGATGTTAGAGCAGAAGTCTGGCAGCGGGAGGAGGAGACAAGTTGAGTTTGAGGTGTCCAGCAGACTTCTAAGTGTAGATCTGTCTTCCCTTGGTGTCTACCAACTTGCCACTGAATCTGTCCTAACAGACTTCAAATGTCATATGGACAGATTCAAGGCCAGACAAGTGGCTGAAAGACAGACAAATGGATGGGTGGACAGATAAGTGAGTGAGAGGGACTAGATAGATGGACAGATGAAGAGAGGGAAGGACAGACAAATGGGTAGATGGTGCTGGTGGCCCTGGTCTGGTCATCAGCCCTGGTCTGGTCATCGACCCTGGTTCTAGTGATTACCTCCTTGTGGGAGCTTTCTATTTCAATTCAGCTCCCATGCACAGAACTGACCCTGCCTTCTTCCAGGGACTCCACCAGAGACCCATTGCCAGGTCCAGCTCCCCAGGAGTCCCACTTCCTGCAAGGTGTCCTGCTGCTGCCCACACTGGACACAGCACTGCCTCTTGGACTGGCATCTGTCTTTTCACTTCTCTGGTCTCACCTTTGAGCCCCTGCTCTTCTGAAAGGTATCACCGTGCTGATGCAACCCTTCGCTGGGTTGGGGGTGCCTTTGCTACACTCTGCTCTAACAGGCAAGATCAATAAACCCAGATGGTCCACGTCCTGCCCACTGTTGCTAAAAGCTTGGTCCTTGTCCCTGATGCCAATCCAATAACATAACGAGGACATGGTTTTGAGAAAAATGAAAAAGATTTATTGCTTTGCTAGCAAAGAAGAAACACAATGGACTCTTGTCCCAAAGCCTAACCACAGTAACTGGGGGCTTTTATAGAGGTGATTCACAGAAAATTAAATCAGGGAGGAGAGACCAGGAAGGAGAAGAATGGGGAAAAGAAGATCAGGGAGGAGAAGTTCAGGAAAAAGAAGATCAGAAAAAAAAGAAAAAAAAAAAGGAAATAAAGTTTCAAAGCCACAGGGACATAGTGGAAGCATCAAATTGAAGCCAGATTTAAAGTTAGGTAGTCAGTGTAGTTAGGTAAATCGGGTCTAATACCGAGTGAAATCTAAAATGGAGGCCATGCTGGGAATGACTCAGGGAAAACACAGAGGACAACTCATGGAATGTTAATGAAGTCCTGAAGAGGCCCTAGGCCAAAGTCCACCTGGAAGAAGTATTAATGAATAGCCCCCAGCAGATTTGAAGATAGCCCATCACAAAGGAGTGATAATGAAGTCCTTCCTGCTCAGACCACTTCTTTGGCCCACCTGTGTCCCACCCCTCAGGCCTTCCCACCTACATTCCATCACTGAAAGAACTATAAAAAGGGGAGACAACTGCACTTCCACGGATTCCACCTTCTGGGTCCCCTTCTTCCTCTGGGAGAAGTCTTTTCTTCTGTCCTTCTTTGGTGTTATTCTTCAACATCGGGGAAGCAAGAACTCGTCACTGTAAAGGTACGGCGAAACGTCGGAGGGAGAGACCACCCAAGAGACTGACTCCATGCAATTGGCAAAAGGGGATTTATTGGGGATCCATTCCAGCGCGCTGGGACTCTGTGCTCACTCAAGAAGGGAGAGCAGCCCAGAGCCCAGAGCAAAGGTCAAGCAGAGCTTAAGTACACTTTTTGGAGAGGGCGGTGGGCTTTGCATACATCAGAACAAATCATCATGAGGTGCAGGGAAATTGAACAACAACTCTGAGACATGATTGGCACATTCATTGGCGGGAACAGGTTGGGCGGGGGTGATTGGTCATTCGTAAGCGGGTTACACATTCAGACTGATTGGTCCGGGCCCTGTGACGAACTGCACAGGGCCCTAGGCTAAATGGCCAGTAGGGTGTTGTCTTAACTATCTCAGGAATCTGGGTGTAACAGAGGAACTTAATAATACCTAATCTTTTACATTCAAGCTTTCCAGCTTAGAAACTTTACCCTTTCAGTCACCAGTCAACAGCGGTAACAAAATGAACCCCTATTAGCTACAGCCAGGTTCTCTCGCCATTCAGTGACAGAAGGCAGCAGGCCTGGAAATTAGGTGGCTGGGGTTGTGGCTCAGCAGTAGAGCACTGGCCTCGAATGTGCATGACCCTGGGTTTGATCCTCAGCACCACATAAAAATAAGTAAGTGAAATAAAGGTATTGTGTCCAACTACAATTAAAAATAAATAAATAAATAAATATTTAAAAATAAAATAAAGAAAGGAGGAACAGAATCCCTCCAACTAAAGGGTTCCAACCTCGGTGGGGGTGGGAGGAGTGTCTGAAAGGGTGTCCCAAGGCAGGTCACTGCTCTTCCAGCCACATCTCTAGATGGCCTTGGACAGGCCACAGCAAGAGTGGGGGATCGGGTTTCCCATCTGGCAAGAGTAAAGGGCAGGGCAGAGGGCTGGGGGTCCAGCCGGTAGGAGTGGAAAGTGTGGGCGAGGGCTAGGGGTCCTGTCGCAGGAGTGGGGGGAGTGGGGAGGTCCAGCCAGCAGGAGTGGTGAGAGTGGGGGAGGGATGGGGGGGTTCCTGCTGAAGCCAGATTTAAAGTTAGGCAGTCAGTGTAGTTAAGTAAATCGGGTCTAATACCTAGTGAAATCTAAAATGGAGGCCATGCTGACAATGATTCCGGCAAATGCAGGAATGTTAATGAAAGCCCAGAAAAGCCCCTAGGCCCAAAGTCCATCCCAAAGAAATGTTAATGAACAGCCCCCAACAGATTGGGAGATAGCCCATCCCAAAAGTGATAATGATGTCCTTCCTGCCCAGATTTCTTGTTTGGCCCACCTGTGTCCCACCCCTTCCCCCTTCCATTCCATCACCAAAACTATAAAAAGGGGAGAGAACCGCACTTCCACGGATTCCGCCTCTGGGGTCCCCTCCTTCCTCCTGGAGAAGCCTTTTCTGCTGTCCCTTAATAAACTTCTATTTTCTACTCTGACCTGGCCTCCGCGTGCTCTCTGGTGTTATTCTCGACATCGGGGAAGCCAGGACTCCTCACCGGCAACAGCGGTAACTCTGCCCCAGGATTGGGGGAAGTGGGGCAAGGTCTGGGGGTCCTGCGGCTCGAGTGGGGGGAGTGGGGGAGGGCTGCGGGTCCTGCCGCAGGAGTGGGGTCCTGCCGCAGGAGTGGGGTCCTGCCGCAGGAATGGGTGAAGGCTGGGGGTCCTGCCCCAGGAGCGGGGGGAGGGCTGGGGGTCCTGCCCCAGGAGCGGGGGGAGGGCTGGGGGTCCTGCCCCAGGAGTGAGGGGAGTGGGTGAGGGCTGGGGGGTCCTGTCAGCAGGAGTGTAGGGTGTGGGGCAAAAAGGAGGAGTCGCCCCAGGCGGCAGGCGACCGGAGAAGGAAGGCCAGCTCAGCGCCCAGCGCGGAGCCCGAGACGACTTTGGCGGAAACCGCTCAGCGCGGGTTCAGCGGCCTGGCGCACAGGCCCGGCCCAGGTAGAGCGCGGGCGCGAGAGGCGCAGGGCGCCGGCAGGGGGCGCACGAGCCCCCGGGGCGAAGGATCAAGTGTGCGCATGCGCCGAGTCCTGCCCACACGTGGGCGGTGCCTTCTCGGATTGGGTAGCGCCGCCACGTCGGGCGGGAGCGTCGTCGCGTCCGGTGACGTCTCCCGCGGGCGTCGGCAGGGTTGGCGGCGTCGGCAGCCGTGTCGGCGGCGGCGGGTGGGAAATGGCGGAGTACCTGGCCTCCATCTTCGGCACCGAGAAAGACAAGTGAGTGAGGGCCGTCCTCCGGCGCTCGGGCTGGGCGCGGGCAGGGCGCGGGGCCGGGCGGCAGGCAGAGCGCGGCGGGCGGGAGCGCGGCCTTCCGGCCTCGCGCGCCTGGGCCGCCGCCTCGTGGGCCACGCAGCGGGCGGGTGGGGCGCGCCGCGGCCTGGACGCCGGACTCCCGCCCGCCGTGGCCGCCGAGGGTCCGGGCCCGGCCGGCGCCGACTCGTTTTCTCCAACTTTCAGCCTGCGGCACGCCGGCCCCAACCCCAGCCTCGCCAGCGTCCGGTCGCCGGCGGCACGGGGTCGTGGTGGTCGGGGAGGTCCGCGGAGCCCGCCTGCTGCCCGCCCCAGCCATGGCGGGCCGGCGGCGCGACCCTGAAGTGGGAAAGCGCAGCCAGACGCCGGATTAGCCGCGCCGCGGCCACAGAGGCCCTGCTCCCGGAGCGCTCGGGAGTCGCGTTTCCGATGCGAGCAGAGTTTGGGGTTCTTTGGGGGTTCGTTTTTTTTCCTCCCGGTAAAGGTTGCGTGTCTTCCCTCATCAGCTGTTAGGTTAAAAGTGAAGAATCAAATTTCGCCTGTGTTTGGTTGCCGTGTTGGCACGTGTTAATTTCAGTGTGTTGGCTGAAGTTTAGGGTAAAGAGAAGTCTCCAGACGCTTTGAAGGATAATTCCTACTTTGAAAACCCAAAGCCTAAGCGTCTGGCATAATCTACTCCCAGTAAGTGGTAACCGTCTTGGCATTCTTGAGCGCCATGCAAAGCTTATGCAAACATCTGTTTTTTTCTGGTAAGCCCCTAAATTTGTCATAGATAATATTATTTGATGCCACTTTTTCAAATACTATTGAAATGTTTCTGTTTTCCAGGCTGGAGGCTGCCCTGTCAAATGTCTTCTTTACACAGGATAGAATCCCCTGTCTTGTTTGGGAGAGGGGATGTATTTCTTTCTAGAAATCTCACGCCAGAATCAGCAGTCATAGTCACTGGACAAACATACATTGGATATCAGCTATGGGACATGCTGGGAACTCAGAGATTCATAAAATTTGGGTCTTGTCTTTAGGGATTGTAGTGGGAGTGTCAAGATTAATTAAAGTAAAATACCTTAAAATATTTGAAACGCTGTGGAAGAGTGTGTATCTTAAATGCTCTGAGGTATAGGAGGTGGCTTGGGAAACAGGCCTAATATGTCCTTGGACATGGAAGCTGCAGGACTTATGCATGCAGAACCAGGGACATAAGTTCACCTTTTCATGTGTATTTCTGTGTGCTGTCACTGGGTGTTGTGAGAGGCTGTCCTGGGTGGCTTGTTACTCCAGTAACATTTTTACATTCCTGCTTTAGGCATATTTCTGCCTCTTAAGGCAGAATCACACATGTCATGGTTTCAATTCAGAAAGTTTATTATCTAGGTCACTTTTGTGCTCATTTCAGGGAGTTGCATGGGCTTAACTTCAGGAAACAAGATCAGCTCCT
This sequence comes from Urocitellus parryii, assembly GCF_045843805.1. Classification (NCBI taxonomy): domain Eukaryota; kingdom Metazoa; phylum Chordata; class Mammalia; order Rodentia; family Sciuridae; genus Urocitellus; species Urocitellus parryii. The sequence continues at coordinate 224,001,930 of NC_135532.1, read as the reverse complement.
AAAAAATGAAAGCTATGGTTTCTATTAACTTTTTTTTTTTTCCTTTTTTAATTAAAGCTAGAAGATAGATGTGGGACTACTCTACCAATTTTAAAAAATATATATGTAACTATGCACGTTAAGTTATGGCCATTTTCTAGCTTCAAGTATAAATCAGCTTTTTTAGTGGTTTGTTTGTGGTAGTAAACCTTTTTTCTTATGGCATTTCATTTTGGAGTTATACTAAGAAAATCACTAAAGTTACCCGCCCCCCCCCCCCAAAAAAAAAGTTTTGATTAATTTTACTAAGCTCTAAATAGTGAATTGGTTGAAATGAAAGGCCATCACTGGAAGTAAAGGAATGAGGGTTATTTTATCTCTATGGGATAATTGAATATTAATTGTTCAAGCAATGATTTTGCTCATTCTGACATATTTGTTAAATAAGGTATTTATTTTCACTTGAGTTCATTAATATTATCTGATCAAGTTAGGTTATCTAAAGTCAGAGTTACTTCTAAGTTTGAGAATTATACATAGTGATTATTTTCCTTTCTTGATAAATTCACAAACCTTCCCATCTTGATTACTGTCTGGTAATAGCTAACAATCTTCATGGCTAATCAATCATGTTTCATTGAAAGTTGAGGCCATTAGGGTTGACTTCCTGAACATGTCCTTGCTAAAAAATTGCATCTATAGAGCAGCACTTTCACTCTGCAAGGTGAAACTTGAATGAAGTCCATCTAGTACAATTTTATAATTCCTCACAGATTTGCCACATTACTTGGCATTACCGTCATGCAGGTGCTGATTGCAACTTGTTCTGGGTGATCAATGTATTTACAGTAGAGACAGAGATGATCTGAGATAGTTTCTAAGACATGCTTGATCCCTTGATTTCCTGTTTACTTCATACTTATTTGTAAATATTCTCTTGGTCTTATGGGTTGTAGGAGAACCTGAAATTTGTTTTCTGTTTTCCTTGGTGGTAGTACTAAATGAGTCCTGTGTATGAAGCACATATATGTTGTATCTGATTCTCAGAACAGTGTCAGGTTGGCTCCTTCTCATTTTACAGACAGCATCTGTGACCTGCAGAAGCGGGGAACTTGTCCAAGCCAGGCAGCTGGTAGAGTTGGGGTTTTTCTTCTCCCTATACCCTGCTGGTGTCCTCCAGAATTTTATCATGGACAAAATAGAGTATAGGGCTTAGGTTTAACTTATACTAAATACTTGATTTAATTAAGAAAAACCAGAAGAGTAAAAGTGAAAAAGTAATCCTAAGATATTGCCAGGAAGAGGAAGGTGCCACCCAGAAAAACTGCCTGCGCTTTTGTGAAGTAAAAGGAAAGTAGTTGGATGGTATATATATCACATTAATGGCATATTCCCTTTTGATATTGTCACAGTAAAATAATCAGCTCTTGTTTTCCCTTGCAGAGTCAACTGCTCATTTTATTTCAAAATTGGAGCATGTCGTCATGGAGACAGATGCTCTCGGTTGCACAATAAACCGACCTTTAGCCAGGTTTGTTTGTTTTTTCTTTTCTGTTTTCATGTAAATTTACCAAAATTTTGTATTTTTCAGAGGCACTTAATGGTTTCCATATATTGTCTTTTTTCCTCTAGTTTTATTTTGTATTTGTGTTCATGTGTCCTTTTGTTTAAGTGAGAATGAAGCAGGTGAACCACCCAAAGTGGGAGGTCCCTTATTCTTCTTACTAGAGAAACTTTTTAAAAATAAGTTAAATGTTTCTGTGTTGGCTGTGACTGATGTTCACTGCCCTGCCCTCCCTCCCCTGATATATGTGGTTTGGTGAGGAAAATGCCAGCTTTGACTGCACCTCTTGTCCAGGCTGTGGTGGATGCAGAGTGGGCTTTCTGCTCTTTGCTCTCTAGACAGTAGAGTGATTCAGCCACTGGACAAAGGATGTTGGCACGGTTGTCTGTCAGCAGGCCCACACACTGTGCTGCTGAGTTCCTCTGATACCCCAGAGAAGTTCCCACTTTTACACCCCAAGTTGAGCAAGCAGCACGTTGCACCATGTTGGAACCATTAAGATGAAACTTAATAGTAGAAGATAAGCATACCTTGTCCATAGCAGGCCTGTTCAATTAATTGAGAGATGCCTGTTATCTTGAGCTGAGTTCAATCTTTGTGGGGGGGTTTGGTGATTGTTTTGTTTTTGATAGTTGGTTTTGGCAGATTGAAGAAAAGGCAAGGATCTGTGCCCTACAAGGGCTTACTGATGGATTGAAAGGACAAAATACTTCTAATAGTAGCAGAAAGTGTCATTAAGTCTGTCTGGACTGAGACTGAGGAGCCCCTTTCTCATCACCCCATACACGAGGTGCACTTGGACCCTTTGGTGGCTACAGTGCATAGCTCAGAAGCTGCTGGACTCAGCCTTGAATACACACCTTTCTGTTGATGATTTATCCTTCTCAACCAGTAGAAATGAGTTGGAAGAGAGACATTGATGTTTTAAGTCTCTGGGAAAACCTTACCACAAAATGTTTTTTAAAAGAGAAGCACATAATGCCTTTTTCCTCACAACATTCCTCATGATTACATGGTTAGTGTAAAAAAAATCTGCTCTTTAATAACCAAACATGTCCCTGTTTGTTTTTGTGAATTTCGAAATATCAGAGAACTTGCTTTAAGTTTTCTATTATAATTGTGTTTTAATTTGAATTATTAGCTAAGTCTCCCCAACTAAACTAGTGGCTATAGATTGTGCAGTAACCAAGTTTTTAAAATCTACCCCGGTTTTTTATTCTGGGGAAAGTACACATCAGGTATCTGGCTGTTTTCTCCTTAAGAATGCCCTTTAACTGAGCCAGAACACTTGATTTTTCTTCTTTCTGAATCATTGATCTCTTCAGGAGGTTAAATGTGAAGTTGATTTGAATACTGTGGATTAGAACATGGAGGTGCTTCCATTAAAATTTGATGGGATCAGCAGTATGAGGTCAGTATCTTGTGTTGGTTTGGTCTGTTAGTTGGAGGTAATCCTAGTTGTCCCCAATTTTAATGGAACCACTTCACCCCTTTATTTGAAGTTTCGTGCAGCAAACAGCCACTGCCTGAGGGAGCCCTGTAGTGAGTTTTATCATTGAGTATCCAGGCTCTGTTTAGCTTATAGTCAGTGCTCACACCCGTGATCCCTGAGGAAGCTGTGTAGAATCAATTTTTTGGAAACCTCCAAGGCCCAAGATGAATTGATTCAGGGTAGCTCCTGATGGGTAGGGAGGGTGCTGGGCCCTGAGTGAAGGTGGCTGTTTTATTCTCATGGTTCAGGGTGTGCTTTCTGAGTTCAGCCCTTCCCCCAGGTGGGTTCCAGCTCAGGCCTGCAGGAACGTCCCTTGGTACCATGCCTCTTTAAAGATAGCTCAGAGTAGAACTGACTGGGTGACTAAAATACTTGAAAAATGCTTTCTTCACACCCCTGTTATTAAGAATGAATATTTATTTTTCTAAATCATGCAGTGTGTTGGTTCAGCTTGTAAATCTCTAGCATAATTCAGGGTGGGTTTCTTTGTAAGCTTCTTACAGTGATGTGGACAAGATTCATGTAATATATTAGCTTACTAACTCAAACATGGTTTGTTTTTTCAGACAACTTGATTTTAAGAAGAACGGTACAGTGTAAGGTTTCAAGTCTGCCTGATCCAGTTTTAAAGCACAAGGGCTAAAAGGATTTTTTTCCTTAAAAGAAGGATCGGAAAAGAGCAAATGTTTTAACTATTGTATTATGTAAACAGAGATCCCACCAAGAAAGTGTAAATAAGAGTCAGGTATCCATGACAACTTGGTGTGCCTGTTTTGCTAAGACCAGAGAACTTGATGTACTGCATACAGTTGAGTTATGCATTTGGTTGAGAAAAATAATTTTGTGTGGGGAATATGATTATAACGTGAGTTTTTTGACATCTTCGTGTCTGCTGGCTTGAAGTACAAGAAAATGTTAGTGTTCTATTATTTATCTTGTATTAAAGCACTTTACTATTGATAACGGGGACCACAAAACAACAGTTACAGTTTCTTCTTGGTTGCTGGCTGACTTGACCCAAGTCACTGCTCAAACTCTGTTTTCATAATATGATGGTTTTGGTATACTCTGCACAAGACAAAGTGTCTGACTTGCGGGAAAAAAACAACAAACGTTTAGCCATTTGCAAACAAATTGTCTCTTTGCAATTGTCTAATATATGCACAGCAGCCAGTAGAATTCCCCTTTTTATTTTTTTTTCCCCGCAGACCATCTTGATTCAAAACATCTATCGTAATCCCCAAAACAGTGCACAGACGGCTGACGGCTCACACTGTAAGTCCCACAGTTGGAGAAATTTTTTTAAAACGATGGTGTTCAAGAGCCCACTCTTAATTGAGACATAATGTTGGCTCTGAGCTGCTGACATAGAGCTGTTGCAAACAGGACAAGGTGCTGGAACAGCGTGGCGCACACAGCCAGAACTTGATATGGGCCATGTTCAGGAGGCTCTCCTAGGAAGGGTCACTGGCGACCTCTTCCATTGACTGACATCTGTCTGGAAAGCGTCCGTCCACGTGAAACGGGTTTTAATGTTAATAGCCGGTCATTGGTCTTTACAGTGACTGAACCCCTGGCCTTTATTAAGTTCTTTCTGTAAAATTAAAATGCTAGGAATATTGAGGAAATCAACAAGGTAAGTTTCCCAATAAGTGTGGGTTCTATTTCACCATTATAATTTTTCCTCTAGGAAGTGGAGATTTCATGAAATGTAATTATTGTATTTCTCGAATTATTAGCAATTTTTTCACCCGTTTATAGAGGTGCTTTTCTTTCTCAGTTGTTAAGCTTTCTGTCACACCTGAGGATACTGGTAGTCACCTGGCAAGCTATTTGCATTCTTACTTGGATTGGAATTTTAAAGTGGAGAGTTTTTACATTCTGTAAACAGAAGTACAGTATTGGCATCTCATGAGATCTCTGTTGCACTGCAGTGTTAGGGTAGATCAAGACAGCCACCAACTAAGGGAACATCTCTGCTTCTGAAGAAAATAACTTCCTCTTTTTTCAGCACTGACTCTCACCTGAAGCGATCGCCAAAGGCAACCGGTTAAGTGTTTACATTTAATTTTCCGTAATATAAAGTTGTTGCGTTTTGTATTTCAGACCATTGCCCTCTTGAACATTTACCGTAACCCTCAAAACTCTTCCCAGTCTGCTGACGGTTTGCGCTGTAAGTTCATACAAGTTCCTTCCCTGGTTCCCTGGGCTTGCGTGTCAGAGCTCAGTGCCCACTCCATCTGGTCTGCTGTGCTAGTGTCGAGGACCACGTTCACTAGAGGTGGCAGGAGTGTGTCCCACTGATCCCGTGGAAGCCTCTGTTGGAGATCTGAACTCCGGCCCTTTGTGCCAGAGCAACAGTGACTGGAAAGGGCACCCTTTGAAACAGTTCGGACCTGCTGCTCTTTCTTTCTCACTTGGACTGTCATCCTGGGATTGAGTTCAAGTTCTGCTCTTCCCTCTTAAGAGCAGCAGTATCTGAACGTTTCTCACTTTCTGAACTCTCAAAAACAAATTGATTTGAATTTTTTTAGGTTTTTTTTTTCTCATTAGCCTTTTCACTAAAACTCCACTTTGGAAGTCTTGCTTTTAATTGCAAGAGCTTGTTCTGTATTACCCAGTGAAGGTCTGTAGCTTGTGTAGACCTCTCAGTTTTCCTCCACATGTGTAGTGTACTCCATTCAGATAGGCGCAAGACACTGTTTGGGGCCGCCTGCTTTGCCTAGATAAAATCTCCAACTGCCGGAGTTAAGTGCTGCTTTGGGGAAATAAAAGGCACTTAGTGGGGAAACAGTTCTAAACTGGCATTCAGTAAATATTACCAGTTTCTTCCTGTATTGGGAAATCTGTTTAGGTTGTGAATATTTATAGAGTGGAAGTTTGTAAGTGTCCAGCAGTAGAACCATTGGGAATTAGTCATTTGTGGGTAAATTGAAATGAACGCCTGGACTCTAGTTAGAATAAGGAGTCAAAACCAAAGGGTCAGACCTCTCACCGGTTTATTTTAAAGTAAAAATTAGTAAAGCTATCCTTGGATAGCACAGACCTAAATCAAGCACACCCTTAAACCTGAACCTCTCCATTGTAGGATAATCTACCTTGGGTAAATGGTCTGGGGGCAGGGGGCCATTGCCCACTGGAGCTGGCCCTCAAGTAGGGGTGCCTTGGTGCACCTTTCCACGTGAGATGGGATTTTCTCGTAAACTTCCTGCTGCGATGCTAAATGTTTTTGTATGCTAATACTCACTTGATAGAGATTTCTCTCCCTGAATCTGGTAGTTGCAGGATTTACTTGGTAATCCTTGGTTTAAAATACCTGGTGTTTTGATTTTTGGTTGTTCGGTTTTTAAAAGAAATAAGGTGCCAGTAGTGGAGGGAAATAAACATTTGAGTATGGACTTTTGTTAACCCTGGGGTGAAGATAAATGAGAAATAGATGATTAACAGTTATTAATAAATCTCTGCCCTGGTTGTTCACTTGGGGACTGTGTATGCTTAATTGACCATAGTGTTGCATTAGTTTTCTTTGTATCTTTATTTGCAATTCACAGTACTCTTACTTTGCATATGCTACAAACTGAAAGTTTAGCTGTTACTAAATGTTCCAATTCTGGGGTCCATCCAGATTGTACAAATTAAATGGATTTATAATTTTGGGTTTTAGAAAGAAAATTAGTTCCTAAATGAAATCACTGGCTCTGCCCTTTCATACCTAGGAAAATTAGCTTCATGTGCAGGAATTGAAGTTAAACATGAGTCCCAGTTTTTGAGTGATACTCTTCTAAGAAAACTAGTTGATTTTCAAATTTGTGTTATTAAAATTTGTATTATTTAAAATATACTGAGTCATTTAAGTAGTTTCCATTTGGTTACTATGTACCGATCTCTGCCTTTCAAGTTATTTTCACTAAAAAATTCTAAGCAAAATGAGTGTAGCCAGTAGTTCAAAAGAGCCACCACAAAAAATTCTCAAAGCTGCTAAAACTTTAAGTTCTTTTTCTTTTCACATTCTTTCTGATACGGAAAAGGAAATGGATTGTAAATAATGTTCAAATCCACCCCTGGAATGGGCTTCTGGCTTCCTGCTGTGTTGAGTTCCACTCAGGGACCAGGTGCTCCTGACAGCTGAGTTGGGCCTTTTGTGGTTCCAGTGGCAGGTTGGCTGTCAGAAGTCATAGGTGTTGCCTAGCACATTCATTCAGTCTTGGATTGTAAGGCAAACTGAGTTTCTGGAAATTCAAAAATAACTAAAACAGCCTCCATTAATTTAAAAAGAGGACTTATTCTCAGAATAGAAGATAAGTTAGCTATTATCTTTGAGAATGAATAAAAAGGGTTTTGAGTGAGCTCAAAGGCAGCCCAGTCTGTGTAGTCACACACCCCAGTCACAGATGCCCTTGATGGGCTGCGCCAAGTGAGGTAGCGAGGTTTGTCAGCTAACCTCTCATCCAGGAGCGTGGCGTGGAAGGTAACAATTGGAGACCCAGCCAGCCCAGCCTTGAAGCCAGCTGGGCCTTTGGCCCTGACCTACCTGTTTGGAACATGACTTCATTGACCTGCCAGCTTTACGATTTCTCAAATTTAGATTACGAGAACTCCAGAATTCTAGAATAGTAAAATTTGATAGCAAAAATGATGATGGGAATAGAATGTAAATTTGCAAAATTATCCATGCAATGGGTATGATTTCACTTAGTGCATGTGAATTGTGAAGGGTGAACTTGATGAAAATAGTTCTGGGGCATAAAAGAATGCTTTTTTTCTGTAAAGCATCATGACTTTACGTTTACTCGGGGCATCCAAAATACTGAAGTTGTAACTGGTTAATGGTCCTGCTGAGTCTCTGATCGCTTGGGTTTTAATCGCATCAGAAAGAACTTTCTAGCCTTCTGTGGCTGGTAATGTATAGAAAAAACTAGTTAGGCACATAAGCTCTTAATCGTTTGCCCTGATTTCAGCTTTTATTTTAATAAAGGGGAAAAGTAGTGTGCTTACTTGACCTCTATTCTAAATCTTAAAGGAAGGAAATTTATTGTCAAGTCTTAATTTGAGAGTCACCCTTCCCTCGCATTTCCTGAAAATACAGCCCTTTGATGCTGATTAAAACTGGTTGTGATTTTTAGTAGCCAAAATTGAGACTGCCGGGCGTTCACAGTCTCAGCACGCTCTAAGTCACTGGCAAGCTGGTGCTCCTGTAGCGTGCAGCGCTGGCCTGCTGTTCCTCTAGACAATCGTGTGTGTCAATGTAGCAGTTGAACTTTAAAGAGGAGAGTTCTGGGCGGCCGCCTTCTAACCAGCAAGATCTCTCTTGTTTGTAGGTGCCGTGAGCGATGTGGAGATGCAGGAGCATTATGATGAATTCTTTGAGGTGAGACCATGGACTGCACACCTCCTCACCGTATCTGCTTGGAGGGATTAACACTCACCCCCTGAATACACATGAGTTCAGTTAGTGACGCCGGGCTTGGCTATTTCACAGTCCTTAAACCACTGTGTTCTCCCTTCAGGAGGTTTTTACAGAGATGGAGGAGAAGTACGGGGAAGTCGAGGAAATGAACGTCTGTGACAACCTAGGAGATCACCTAGTGGGGAACGTTTATGTCAAGGTAGGACACTGGTTGGCTGGCTGAGCCTGGTGACCAAGGACTGTTGCCCTTTGAGCTGCTGGCCTTAAGATCATGAATGTGGGAACTTAGGAATTTTGATGTGGTAACTCAGCTCTCCCAATCGTGGCTTTGATATCAGAGGCCGCCAGCCTACACCCTGTCAACAGGATTGGGAGGAAGGACAGAGCAAGGGACATAACTGGGTTAGAGCTGTTTTGACTAGGGGCAACTTTGTTTTGTGTCTTTTTTCTTTTTGTTCAATAAAATGCATTGCCTATGCAATCACCTTTGCTCTTAGCATGTTGAATTTGAAAATGAATGCAACATTTAGCATGGTCTTGGGCTATAATGAAATTAATAGTTTTTTAAAAAAAAAAGGGAGCCATTGACTTCTGACTTCTCAGTTGTTCTGCACCACTATTCCGTCCTAGAAATTTCACCTCAGTGTGTAACATATACCAGGATCAATGACTGAAAATGTGTTACTAAGGTGAGTGGCAAGCAGTTTTGTTTTTGTCTTTCCAGTTTCGCCGTGAGGAAGATGCAGAAAAGGCTGTGATTGACCTGAATAACCGCTGGTTTAACGGACAGCCAATCCATGCTGAGCTGTCTCCTGTGACCGACTTCAGGGAAGCCTGCTGTCGCCAGTATGAGATGGGGTGAGTGCAGGGCAGACCGCAAAGCCGCGTGTGGGCTGCGCATGCTCCAGCCCTCACAATGCATGACACACTTCTGGCTTTGACCCACAGAGAGTGCACACGAGGAGGCTTCTGCAACTTCATGCATCTCAAGCCCATTTCCAGAGAGCTGCGGCGGGAGCTGTATGGGCGCCGTCGCAAGAAGTGAGTACTCAACAACATGAATGCTGTAGAACTTAATTTCACCCAAGACTAAACAGACTTCATTCCATTCTTTAAAAGGCACCTATTATTTATGTGTATGTGCGTGTATTCTGTTTTTTAATGTGAAATATGCTTTTTGAAGAATATTCATGATTTTATTTCTGAAGTGGAAATCAAACCTTAGTTAAGAAATGTTAAGAAGGAGACCACTGAAATTCAGTGTGTGCAATAGTTTACTCTCCAGTTAGGTATTGTAGCTTCCTTTAAATACCATGTGCCTGTTGGTTCCTTTTGGTTTTGGGGGGAGTTGCTTCATTTTCTCTTGACGGGTGTCAGTTCTCTGTTTCTACTACTGACAAAATTGGGTGCAGCAGTTATGTCACAGCAGAGAAAGTCAAGGCATTAGTGGTGAATAGGAAGAGTCACGCTTTTGGTTAGGCTGAATTCTGATCTTAGAAGGGTTCTCATCCCTCTCTTGTTAAACATGTGTCAGGAAATGGAGTAGTGGGGATCCTCTGTTGCTACCAACAACAGGAAGCAGAGGAGAAAAAGAACTCTGCTCTCCTGACCCAAAATAAGCCTCCTGGGCTCAGTAGTGGGTGTCCCTGGGGGGAGGGCCTGGTCAGAGTTGGGGGCAGGATGCGTGTCAGGATCATGTATTATGGTGCTTTCCCGTGGTCATGTGAGTTGTTACTGGAGGAAGACGTAGAAGGTGGAGGGGTCATATCTTTGTCCCAAGACTATCTGAAGCGCTTCTCCCTTCAAAAGGGCTGTTGGCTGTTGCATTTTGTTGGTGCTGATTGCATGTTCCTTTCCTTGATTGCAGGCACAGGTCCAGGTCCCGATCCAGGGAGCGGCGCTCTCGGTCCAGAGACCGTGGTCGTGGTGGTGGAGGCGGTGGAGGAGGTGGGGGCCGCGAGCGTGACAGGAGGCGATCGAGAGATCGTGAAAGATCTGGGCGATTCTGAGCCATGCCATTTTTACCGTATGTCTGCTAGAAAGTGTTGTAGTTGATTGATCAAACCAGTTCATAATGGGAATTTTTTTTAAAAAACAACAAAAAAAAACACAAAGATGGGTTTCTGAATAAAATTTGTAGTGATACAGTATTCCTGGTGTAACTTTTTTCTTTTGGAAAGTTTTTAATTTAAATTTTCTTTATGCCAGTGATTCATTCTCAAGGTAAAGATTATGTGCACATCTTGCTTTGGGTATAAATGAAAGTGTTTTATATTTTGCTTAAATAAGCAAAACACACCAGGTGAGACGTTCATGCAGGAAAGTCAACTCCAGGTACATGCCTATTAGGTGGCCCAGAATTTCTCCTCCCGCCTGGTCACGAAGCCTGTGGAGTCTGTCCTCGCCAGTCAGGAGCCACCCCCTTTCAGCACATGTTCTGGGGCACAGGAGCCTGCTCTGCGGTGAGGGGGTCCCAGACATTGTCGTTTCCTCTTATTCGGTTTTGCTGGAAGAGCAACAGTGCTTGTTTAAAACAGTGACAGTTAAAACAAACGTGCTGTTGTGTACTTTCACATTGCTGTGTGTGGAAATGAGTTTTGTCTGTTCATGGTATGGCCAGAGGTGTGGGGGGGTCAGTGACAGCTCCTGGTGAGTAGGGGGTCACATTCCCATCCCTGTACTCCCCTTGACCCCAGATGTCAGAATAGGAATTTCAGTTGGTCTAACGTTCGGATGTAATTGTGCAGATTCTTGTTTCCTCAACTGATCTGAGAGGGGCAAGGTGGCAGAAGTTGTACTTTGTGTCTAATAACTACCTGCTATTAGCTTTTCCTCCATTTTAAACATCTATTTAAAATGTAAATGGAAAATGTCATTAGAAGTGTTTTCAGACATTGTTGTTGAAGATGAGCTGTCTTGAAGAGATGGCCCGAGACGCCAGAACACAGTTGCTGCTGTCTGTCGTGTCCCTAGCCAGTTGGTGAAATACAGCCTAACAGTGTAGGCTGGTACAGAGGCAAATGAAGCCATGACTTTTGTACTTCTCGGTTCAGGATTGCCTGTTTGCCAAAACAACCAGTGATTTATTTTACAGTCACAATTCAAAACACAGGAAACAATATTTTTACAGTTTCCAATGTTTCGTCCTTTGGGATGGTCTTGTATACTGCTGTGTCTTGTAGGACTCTACCATGGCTACTCTTTAGTTTCACTTGAGTCTACTGGTTCCCAAGCTGGAAGCACAGTTTGTGTAAATTCCCCAGAAGTGTGGTGCTCAGCAGAGGGTTTCCAACTCTCAGATTGCCCATTGATATTTTCTAACTTCCTTTCATCAATTTCCCCTTAATTTTGTAAAAGAATATATATTTTTTTTCTTCTGGAAATTAGGCTTCATGGGTTTGTGTTCTGTGCACAGGGACTTCTCACTACCTATGAGGAAGGCACAGCCCCTGAGTAGGCTCAACTTGCTCTCTGAGAGCCAACTACCTCAACTCCAGGGCTTTTTGGCATTCATGGGCTTCAATAGCACAGCAGGGTGTGGTGACATTCTAGGTACACACCAGACATGGGGTGAGAAGGACCTGCTGAATGCCTGGTTAGCACTTTGGATATTCCAGCTGATGGTGCAGGGGATAGCAAGGGCCTTGCCATGGTCTGCATGTGGTCAAATGCCCATTATGATTGACGACTTAGTCCTTGGGGTGGCACTGTCTGGAGTGATAGAACCCTTGGGGGATGGGGTCTAGTGGAGTTCCTTGGATAACTGGGGTGTGCTCTTTAAGGGGATTGTGGGACCCTAGTTTTTCTGACTTGCTGTTTGGCAGTGTAAGTTAAGTTCTTCCACACATACCTCTGCCAGGATGTGCTGCAGTGGAGAACTGAGCAGTGCTAGCACCATGCCCTTGAACCTCCAAAACTGAACTAATATTTCCTCTTTTTAAAGTTAGCTGGCTTGGGTGTTTTATTATAGTGAACAGAACTACACGACAGGCTTCTGCCTGTGGTTCACTTGAGCAACTTGGGAAGGGGTCTAGGAGAGGCCTTTTGTGGGGCAGCAGAATTCCAAAGGCTTTGGACATAACAAAACTGGAACTGGGCCATGAGGAATGGGTGTTGAATTACCTTCCCTCAAAACCTCTACATAGGGAAGGGGAGTTGAGGTTGACATAAGACAAAGCGGGAAGATGGCTCTTCACCCCAATTAACCCACTTGCCTTTCTGAGAATCAGAATCTCTCTCTGCAGGAGCAGAGATAGGCTGGTGCCTTGTGCTGTCATAATGTCTGATCAGCAATGCTGGTGTTCAGACACCAGACTCCAGCCTGCCCTGCCCTGCCCTGCCCCTGGAGATGGAGCTGCCTCAGGTGAATGCTAAGGTGGCTGATGAGGCCACTGACAAGGAAGAGCCAGGGCCCAGTGCTTCACATCTCATTGCCCAAATCATTGCTGCCTTTTTAATCAGAAGTCCTTTATATGGAGTGAGTGGCACTGATAGAACCCATGGCACAGAGGTACATGCAGGGACCCCAGCTGTAAAAGTGGCACAAAAGCACAAGATACCACAGACTAGCAGCACAGCATAGTACATGTGCCACATCAGAGCGGGATTCACTCCAGTAATTCAAGGATGGGCTTTTTCAAGGCTGATCTGTCCTGTGCATGGCTTCTTGGGAATACCCAGTTATGCTTATGTTGTATTTCTTCCCCATCTGATTAGTGCATGATGCATACAGCAAGGTATGCTTGCTCCTCTGTGTGCTCCACTGTGCTAAAGACGGCCAGAAGACATGAGGAGAGGTTGAAGGGCGACAGAACTGATGGCTCTGGTGGGCCATGGGAAGACCTAGCTGGGGTCCTGCCTGGTGCGGGAGGGATTGCGCTGCAGTGTGTGTGGATGTTGGAGGCAGCGTCCGGCTGCAGTTTGGAGTGATGCACAGAAGAGGGGCAAGAGTGGGGAAGCCTGACCAGGCAAGAGGGGCGGGGATTCTCCATGTTCTTAGCACTCTGATGGGGTGCACTGGTGGGTGCTGTTTTAATTTGCATATCCCTGGTGACCAGTGACTCTGCACCTTTTCACGCTGTTGGCCATTTGCATATCATTATGAAGGACTTCTTCTTTAAGTCTTGTCTATTCAAAATGTTGACTGCGTTGGCTGTTTGTGGCTTGTTCCTCGGGCCCTCCGCAGAGTGTGGAGATGAGTCCTTTGTTGATGTACACTGCACACACTTGCCCCAGTGTTCGGATTGATTTTTACCTTCCCAACTTCCTGCTGATATTTCATCAACTTTTATTACTGATGATACTGATTAAAGAAATAATTCAGGTTTTAAGGCCAACAAACTTGTAAGACCACCCCCATGCACGTGTTGGCCTTGGGACAGCCCACCTGAAGGAGGACATGGGTCTTCGGAGTGTGCGCTGTCACCAGGACGGCTGCCTGTTGCGAGGCTGGGAAAGGGATGAAAGACTAGGTCCCCAGGGTGTGAACCTTTTAAACAGGTAGTGTCCTGCAGCCCAGAAAAGTGACACGCAGAGTCAGGGCCTTGTCACCACACATTCGGACAATTCAGGAAAGAATTGTCCTAGGAAAGATGGGGCTGAGAGGCCAGGTGCAGTACTGTGGATGTCGTCTCCTGGGAACCCAGTAACCCAGTATTCCTCAGTGTCCTCTCTGCCCACTGGACTAAGAAGGTGGTCACTCAGGGTAGGCCTCTGCTACATAAAGCCACATCCCTAGTTCTCACCAATACTCCTCGGTGATCCTCCTGGTTCTCTGGATTAGCAGTTGACTTCTACTCTAGAAGGTTTTGAGCCACGCCCCAGTGAACTAATGACCACCTACAGCCAAAGTGAACCCCCTGCCCCAGCCACTGGCTCAGGTAGTAGTGGGCCCCGCTGTCCACGAGGCTCCCATCCCAGCTGCTTTGTAGGAGACCCGATGAGAATGAGCCAGCCTTCTAAAACTGCCTGAGATTGAAAATGCAGCCTTCTCACTGTCGGGTTCCTAAGAGAGAACAAACTCCAAAGCTGAAATTGCCTTTCCCCTCTTCATTGTTCAAAAAAGTGGAAGTTTGAGGTCTTTGAACTATTTTTTTTTTCCCACCATATCTCAATCAAATAATCCTGAGACCAGCCAGGTGGCAGTCTTCCCTGTACCAAGGACAGCAGGACAAAAAAATCCAGAGCCGCTGCAAGTCCACTGGGCCCTTTCAAGAGAGTCCAGCATTCAGAGCATGGCAGGACCGTGGGCCTGTCCAAGGGGGTGGTTTCTAAGTGGTGAGGGCACTGGAGGAGGGGACCCATCCCTGGGGACCCTCGTCTCAGGACAGACAGCAGTCTGGCTCAGAAGTGCCGTGTCTGCAGTGCGCTTCCCTGGGCGGGAGCACCCTGGAAGGGCACATACCAACCTCAACAGCAAAGCTTCAACGTGGAGGCGCTGCCTGTACTGGCTGGTGGAGACTGCTCAGGGAACTGGGATCCTGTGAAGTGTCCTTTTGTTGTAGGTCGAAAAAGGTCAGTGGCTGAGTCTGTTTTTTGTGTTCAACAAAAGAGCTGGGACGAGGCACTTTATAAGAGGTTTAACCCAGACTTGGTGGCATATGCCCATAGTCCCAGCTTCTTAGGAGGCTGAGGCAGGAGGACCACTTGTCTCAAGGATTCGAGACCAGCCTGGACAACATACTCCCCATCTTAAAACAAATTAATTAATAGATGTGTTTGGTCACAATCCTGGTGGCTGGGAAGTCCTTGTGAGGGCCAGTGGCTCCATGGGAGCCACCACAGAAGGGCCTCCCCAGGCCCCTGTCCCTGCACCTGCCAGAGGACTCTGCCCCTCTGGCCTTCCCTGTCGCTGGAGGCTCCCCTGGTGAGAACATGGTACCCTCTCCTGCACCCACTGTCCCTTGAGCCTCGCCTTCCTCTAGCCCTGGTCTCATTTCTGCATCCCCTTTTGTGACAAAGGGAAGTGGCTAGGGCCATGGGGGCCTTATGTCCTCATCTTCTGACCTGTCCGCTCCTCAAGCCTCTCTGAGATTTCTACCCCATTGAGCCACAGAAACCACACTGGCCACGGCTGCCCCCACCATCAAATCCAGCGTCCCGCCAAGCGCTCCTCCCACCTGGGCCCTGGCAGGGCCTGGCCGGCTGGAGTGCCCTTTTCCCTGAGCATGCCCTCCACTGGGCCTGCCTGGCCACAGCGGTCCCCGACACTCCAGGAAGTGAATGTTTTCTGGCCTCTCACTTTACCACCCCCACCCTACAGGTGGCATCTTCCCTCCCGTGGCTTCAGGTAGCACCAGTTAACTGACTCCTTCCAAATTCAGGCTCCTCTCTGAATGACCAACTAGTTTACCTGGTGGCTACTGGGCACCTCTGCCCCTTGGTGCCCAGCTGCTGGGACTCCACATGTGTAGTCCTGCACACCATCTCCTGGCCTTTCTGGGCAGACCTCACACTGCAGGCCTCTGCCTTCCAAATGCTGCTCACCAGCCTGGAGCAAGGCCACCTGCTAAAGCAGTGGACACGGGCAGCCCTTTCCCCCACACAGCCGATTCTCACAGACACAAGCCTGCTCCCGAGCGTGCAAAGCCCCAGCAGGATGAGCCAGAGTCGAGGAGATGGGTGGGGCACACGGCATAGCATTTCCCGCACATGTCTAGCTTTTGGAATGATGGTAACGATTCACACGCTTGTAAAAACAAAAGAGATGAAGGAGCAGGGACCCCAAAGCCGAACACAAACAAACGAACCTCGCTGAGGAGGCGAGTGCCCTGCTCCTGGGGCCTTTGATGGCAACACGTGGACCTTGTGCCTTCAGCTAAAGACACAGATCATGACGCAAAGCTGACTCTCATCAATGGTAATGTTTTACCCAGAGGCAAGAGTTCCAGTCCAACACTGACCCTGCACATTGTGAGATTGAGCAAGCGGGTGCTGGGCCGGACAGCATGAGCTGAAGTGGGCAAGTGGCAGTTACCAAACCCAAGTACCCTTACTGACTTGAGGAGAAGCCGGGGCTAGGAGGAAGACTTCTTTGGAAAGCCAGAATCCCAGAGGATGGGGCTACGGCCATCGAGGCCATCTTAGTGCACTGAGGCACACAACAGGCTGGACGGGAGAGGAGCAGGGGCACCAGGCAGGGAAGAACTCGGCTGGAGACTTCCAGCTGCTGCCCCATGGCCTGACAGGAAGTTGTCCTGGTGACTCTTATCTGGGTGTCTTCAGCCCTTAAAGGGAGGAGAGAGATTGGGTAAGTTCAGGTCAAAACAACCAGTATTGCTGTTCTGGACAAAATATGCCGTCAGTGATTGATATGCTGTATGCAGAGCCAAGCAGAGACCTGCCTAGAGACAAGACAGCAGAGGAGACAGATGTGAAGACACAGCGAAGGCCCTGGAGAGTCACCAAGGTCACCATTATCATCATAAGCCACACGTCATAGGTGACATCTAGAGCAAAGCCAGTGTGGGATCCATGAAGCTTTGCTCAGCTGCTGGTCAGCTGGAAGCTAGGGAAAGTGCAGGGTGTGTCCAGGCTCCCCTGGGAGACAGAGGGTGAAGGAACCCTGGCTAGGTTTGGACCTGAAGGAGTCATGTGAGCCCCCCAGAACCATCTTTCCAGCTGGTTCTGGGTAGTAACTGGTGTGGTGTGTATACGTGGGGGTCTCCCTGCATTTACTAAGAAGGTCCAGAGAGGACCACCCAGTAGCCATGAGCACATCTGGGGCCTGATCTGGTTCTAACTTCCACGGTCAACTGAGAGGAAGGACTGCTGCCCCCACCTTTAGGCAGCCAAGACTAAGTGCAGAGACCAGGTTGCTGGGGATTGAACCCAGGGTCTCATACGCATGTACTAGGCAAGAGCTCTACCACGGAGCTACGTCTGTCTCCTGCCTGTGTTTTAACTTTATTTTTGAGACAGGGTCTCAGCAAGTTGTCAGACTGGCCTCAAACTTACTATCCTCCTCCCTATCTCAAAATAAAAAATAAGAAGGGCTAAGAGTACAGCTCGGTTGTAGAGCATCCATGGGGTCAATCCCCAGTACCAAAAAAGAAAAAAAAAAAAAAAACCTGCCTCCATCAGCTCCATTCATTTCTAAAAGATTAGTACTTTCTCTTTTTTCATGGTCCTGGGCACTGAATGCAGGGGCATTCTACCACTGAGCCACAGATCTGCTCCTTTATATTTTTCTATTTAGAGACAGGGTCCCACTAAGTTGCTGAGGTTGGTCTCCGATTAGCAATGCTCCTGATTCAGCCTCCCAAGTTGCTGGATTATAGGCATGTACCACTGTGCACAACCACTGGTTACGTCAGAAGTCCAAAAGTGGGGCTGGGGGTATGGCTCAGGTGGTAGAGGGCTTGCCTCATATACACAAGGCCCTGGGTTCAATCCCCACACCACAAAAAGAAAAAAGTCCCAAGGTGGAGAGCATGTGGCGGGGGAAGATTCACCCCCACACCCAATGGAAGGTGCATCTCGCTGTGGTTTCAAAGCACAACATCTGAAGTTTAGGAATCTTTGGGAAGAATTTTTTTTTTTTTCCTTTTGTCAGTACTGGGGATGGAACGCACAGCTTTGTGCTGGGCAAGCATTACATCATTAAGCTACATCCCCAGGTCCTGGAGTTTGAACCCCCAGGGGGAAGCTTCCACTGAGCTACCACCCTATCCCTTTTTATTTTGAGACAGAGTCTTGCAAAGTTGCTGATAGTGGCCTCTAACTTGCGATCCTCCTGTCTCAGCCTTCTGAGTTGCTGTAATTATAGGTGTGTACTACTGCACCCAGATTCAGCCCCCTTTGTAATTATTTTTTAAATCATACACTTACGTGCAGTTTCTTTTTTTTTTAGCAAGAGATGGCTTACCTGTAGCTGGAGGTATAGGTAAGGGAAGGAATATTGGGAAGGGGGAACAGGGATGACTGCTAATGGGTACAAGATTTCTTTCAGGGGTGACAAAAATGTTGAAATTAAATTGTAGTGATAGTTTCACGACTCTGACTACTAAACACTTGTGTTTATTGTAGAATCCATTGTGCATTTTCAATAATAAAACATGCTTTCTTCTCCCATTTTTCTTTTGAGATGGGGTCTCCCTGTGTTGCCAGCCCCTGCCTCAGCTCCTGCGCAGCTGCACTGCAGGCCCGCAGCTTCACACCCAGCTAAATGTCTGTGTGGAAAAAAATGAATCTGTGCATCCACACTAATCTAAATAAAAGAGAATTAGGCAGGAGGCAACTCTCTTAACGCGTGTGATGCCCAGTGACAACTGGGTCTAGAAGACTCAGGGTTTGGCAGATATTTTAATAAGAACTGATTCAGATGAAATCCATTAATAAGTGTTAAAACTAGGGAATGGCTGAGTCTCACAGAGCATTCACGTCGTCATAGAACATGCCTCGAGAGACACTTATTAGTGACCAAGATAAGGCCGTAGCTTCGCACTGGAGAAGCCTGCGGAGGCTCCTTACCCAGGTCCCTGTCAGCACCACAGCAGGAGACAGCAGGACCTGGCACCCAGTCTGGACCAGGACGTACATCCCATCCATGGCCTTCAGCCAGGTGGCTGTCCCCCGGGTCTGTAATGAAGCATGAGGCACATCCAAGTCAAAATACCTTGCAAAAGGTCTGTTCTGTACACTCTGCCTGCCTCCCGGGCGAGGCCCAGCCTGTGATCCTGGCAACTCGGAGGCTCAGGCAGGAAGACAGCAGGCTGCTGGCCTGGCTGGGCAGGAGTCTTCCCAGAACAGGAAGGGCTGGAGATGCGGCTCAGGAGTCCAGCATCCTGGGCTCAATCCCCAGAGCCAAAAAGGAAAAAGCCACCTCCTGAGACACAAGGAGTGACCAAGAAACTGCTCCACAGAAGGAGAGGTGGAAGAGACCGCCCTGGGGCACTTGCTGCAAGCCTGGGGGCCACCAGAGCCAGGGGGAGCAGGGACATCACAGTCTGCAACTCCTGCTCCACTACCAAGTGGCCAGTCAGTGTGTGTGAGGAGGGGACTAGGAGGGGAGCCAGCAGACTAGTAAGAATATCAACATTTGGAAAGTTTTGCAAAAGGGCTCTGGTAATTCTTTGTATTGTTCTTGCCACTTTTCTGACAGTCAGAAATATCTATATATATGGACTTTGAAATCCAGACCCTGGCCTCTGCCCTACAGGACCCCCAGACGCCCCGGCCCTTCCCTCCCTGCCTGCAGCGGTGACTTCAGCATCTCCTCCGACCGCCCCAGGCATTACCCATGCAGTTTTCAGCCCGGAACATTCTTCTCCAGAACAAGATGTGGCTCCTCCGGTCTTGGCTCAGACGTCACCTGTGCAGTGAGACGTCGCCTGCCTCTGGTCCAACGGGAGCTCCCACATTCCTGCGCTTGCTCTCCACCCAGGGCTCCTGGTTATACCTGGCGCCCTTCCCCAGACTGAGCTCCCGCACCTGGTGAACCAAAGCCGGCGCAGGTGGCCAGCGCAGGCGCCCCTGGCAACGCCTGCAGGCACCTCCCTAAAGCCGTTACTCACTTTAGGTCCCGGGATAACTCCAGAGTCGGGGACACCTGTTGAGCCAACGGGGAGGGGGCACGGAGATCGGCCTCTTCCCCAGCCGGAGCGCAGCGTTCGGGCACCGCGATCAGCGCCCCCTCTGGGCCGGCCATCGCTGGAGCCTGGTACCGGGAGGGCTACGGGGACATTTCCGTCCCACACCGCTTCTGTGACTTTTAGTCAAGCGCCTTCCGAGCGTCAGGTGGCCCGGTCCAGCGGGAGCGGTCACCGAGCCCGGGAACCGCGGAGCCTGGGAAGAGGGGCGTTCTGCAGAGGGCCGCCGGCAGCTCGCTGGCACGGGAAGCCGCCGCGGGGACACCGACCTAGTCCCCGGGCGCCGACGTGGACTCGGCGACAAACCTGGAATCCAGCCTCAGGGGTAGCAGGACCCCCACTCTCGACACCGCTCGCTTCCTGAACTCAGCCGCAAATCCTTCTCAGACTCCAGGTGCGACAAGTTCACCAGGTGAGACCCGGACCCGGGGACTCAGGCAGCGCCACCCGCTGTCCCGCCGACGGAGGGGTCCGGGGAGTTGGGCCAGGGGAGGGGTCGGGCGGGCGGCGGAGCGGGGCGGGAGGCCGGGGCCCGGAGGTGGGGGTGGGGGAGTAAAATGGGGGAGGGCGGGGGGCCAGGATTCCCGGGCAACCGGAAGCCGGGCGCGGACCCAGGTCGGTGGGGAGGGGGCGGGGCCGAGCGGCGCGCGAGGGCCGGACGCTCTGCGCCCAGGGATTGGCCGGCACCGGCCCTCCGCCCCCGCCGCTGGGCCAATCGCCTCCGCCCACTGTCCGCCGCCAGGTCCACCGAGGCCCGCCAGCCCCCGGGGCCTTCTCCTCCTCGCCGCCGTCGGGGCTGCAGCTCACCCAGGCGCACCGGACCAGCCCGGCCCGCCTCGCTTTCCCGTTTCTGCATCCAGGTGAGCTCCGGCTCGCAGAGACCCTTGGCGCCTTGGACCGAGGGCCTCGCTGGGGTCCCATCGCCCCACCCGCACTCCCCTACCCGTGGGCGCCGAGTTGCATCATCTGCACCGGGACACGCGGAGCCAGGCCATCCCACGTGCCCGGCCGTGCTCCGGGTCTGAGCGGTGGGTCCCTTCCCGCCTCCAGCGCCCTTCCCTCTGCCGCCGGCAGCCCTCCCTTTCCTCGAGTCCAGAGGGCCCTGAAGCTCAGAAATAGGTGTCCAGTTGGCCCGGCCCCCACCCCAATCCTTGGGTCTGCGGAGCGAACCGTGCTGGCCCGGCGCGCCAGAGCGTGGAGCCGGACCGCGGGATGTCGGGGAGACTGTGTTGGTGTAGATGGTTGACTTTAAGGTGCATTTGGGTGGGAATGCACCTTAAAGTTGCTCTTACCGCAGGTGAAGCGGGGTGGGCATGTGAGGTGGTGCTGGCCGGGTACCGCGTGTTACTGGGGGTCCTTATCCCGTATGCGAGTCCAATAACAAGGACACAGTTTTGAGAAAAAGGAAAAGGAATGTTTATTGCTTTGTCAGCAAAAGAGAAACACAGGGGACTCCAGTCCCAAAGGCTGAGATTCTGCCCATTAGGGGACCAGGGCTTTTCAAGCCGAGACTCAAAGGCTACTTCCACGTGTTCTCCATCCGGGCTGTAATTCACTTGTAATTCACTTTGGGAGATAATCATTTCTGAGATATTCTGTTCCTTCCCCGAAGTCAGGATTACTTCATTCCCATGGTGGGTGTGTGCTCACACACCTCTGCCTAGGGTGGGGAGGAAAGGTGACCCTCTTTTCCCTGAGGTTAGGGAGGAGCAGGGAGAGAGGAAGAGAAAGGGATATAGCTCTGTTGGTAGAGTGCTTATCTTGCATGCACAAGGCCATGGGTTCAATCCCCAGCACCAAAAAAAG
Organism: Urocitellus parryii; assembly: GCF_045843805.1. NCBI lineage: Eukaryota > Metazoa > Chordata > Mammalia > Rodentia > Sciuridae > Urocitellus > Urocitellus parryii. Next base: position 223,980,094 of record NC_135532.1, on the reverse strand, counting down.
AAAGAAAGAAAGAAAGAAACAGGTCCATTTTAAAAATCAGTTGCAGTGGCAGAGCAGCAAGGGCCAAGTCAAAGCCTAAAAAGTGGACACTGTTACATTTCCCCACTGACAGTTTTACACTTCATTTCAATGAAAAAATCGGTGACAACATCTCCAAGCAACTACCTGTTGAAAGAGGGCAAATTGGGGAAAATAACCGGAAGTTTTGTTCTCTATCAGGTGAGGCATGGACAGTGAAGGGCATTCAGCATCAGAGCAGTCCAGAGATCCAGAGTGGTCGATACCTGGACAAGGTATCCACAGGGCAGGGATCCTGCGAAGACAACAATAGAGACAGCAAAGCTTTCCTTTTTTGTACACAATTAGCGCAGAAGCAGTTAGTATTTCAGCCAGTTTCTGAAAACCGTGAAGACAGTAACTCATAATCGTATCTGTGAAAAACAGATCCAGTTTACAATGTAGGAGGTTAGGAAGATTTGTAGATCTAGGACAGCAGGCCCAAATTAATTCAGGACAGACTGTAGCCTAGAGTCCTTTAGAACATCACTATTGGGCACTGTCACACAGAACCCTTTCTATATAGCCAACAGCTTTACTTACTTTGGGTAGGGCTGACACCATCTCCAGTTACTTCCTTTTAAAAGTCCCTATAGGACTGTGCTTTAGGCCATACTGTCTCTCCTGCCAAAACTGACCCTGTTCCTATCTACTCTTAAGAGTCCCCCGAGATGCCTCAGGGATCACTCTTGATGATAAAGCCTCCTGGCTCCCTTAGCCACTTGCCAGGATGGGTCCAGGTCTGGTTGACCCAAGTGGCTTCTCTTGGAAGCATCAGGGACACTTTCCCTCTCCAGTAACCCTTCTCTTTATGAGTGTGCACTGGTTGGCTTCCTGTCCTCTGGGTCCTCTTGGTCTCCCCATCCCCAGATCAGGTGACTCACTAGAGTTGCAGGGCCCAGAGAGGGGTCCTATCATTCTCGGGTCCTGGCTGACCTTAGAGGGCAAGGGCCAAAGTGTTGGCTGCTTTTCCTTGGCCCTTTCACTCCCTTGACTTGGGTCTCCCAGGTTTTTGATTTTAAACACCCAGCAAGCCAATTCCACCAGTGTTAAAAAGGGAGTAACAGGATATAACTTCAATATGATTTTACAGACACCCTCTTCATTTAATTAGGATCACTATTGGTCTGCAAGTCAGCATTATATACTCTGCTCTGTAGGTGGTGACTTATTATCTCATACCAGCCCAGGTTGTTTGATTAGAAGCAGTATCTCTGCAAAGCACTAACCAGCAACAGTTATAAAGTTTACAAGGAAAATAAAAAATGAAACTAACAAAGCAAAAACATTCAGTTTGTGTAATAGCTATGAGCCAAAAAAACGATTTTTATAATTTTAAGCCTTGTGCATTATATCTTGTTAATTTTGAGATCTCAGTAATCTTTTTATTTTGGTACCAGGGTTGAACTCAGGGCCACTTGACCACTGAGCCACGTCCCCAGCCCTATTTTGTATTTTATTCAGAGACAGGGTCCCAATGAGTTGCTTAGCACCTCTGTTGCTGAGGCTGGCTTTGAACCCAAGATCCTCCTGTCTATGCTCCTGAGCCCCTGGGATTACAGGCTCGCGCCACCATACCCGGCATTACAGATAATTAGAGAACACCATTCGTAAAGTGCTCCCCTAAGCTTAACTTTTAAGTTACAACTTAGAATCTGTAGGGTGGGTAACAATAATCTGAATGGGTTAGCAGTACTAGCAAAAATCAAAAGATAGGGCTGGGGATGTGGCTTAAGCAGTAGCGTGCTCGCCTGGCATGCGTGCGGCCCGGGTTCGATCCTCAGCACCACATACAAACAAAGAGGTTGTGTCTGCCAAAAACTAAAAAAATAAATATTAAAATTCTCTCTGTCTCTCCCTCTCTCACTCTCTTTAAAAAAAAAAAAATCAAAAGATAGCCTTAAATTTCATCCATTTAGGAAACAGTATTAATGATCACAAATTGACTTAGGTCTTCAAAGAACAGTGTGGCCCTTCTATTTCAGGTTCAAAAAAGAGAGCGTTTATTGGTTACCTTGCTAGAAAACCTAGATAAACTTCATTTTGTAAACATTTACATAACAGACAAGGCTCAGGTAGAGTTCTCAGAGGCATACATATATCTAGTCACGTATTTAGGGTGTCAACTATATTGTTATAACTTAAAATGATAGTTGTTTGTTTAGCCAGGTACAAAGTAATCATTTAAGACTTTAAGCTGGGTGTCGTGGCACATACCTATAATCCCAGCAGTTTGGGAGCCTGAGACAGGAGGATTTTTAGTTTAAAGCCAGCCTCAGGAATTTAGCAAGGCCCTAAGAAACTCAGCGAGACCTTGTCTCTAAATAAAATATTAAAAAGGGCTGGGAGTATTGCTCCCTGGATTCAATTCCCACTACCCCACCCAAAAAGACTTTAAAAGGTACAAACCCTAATTCCTTTAAAACTTAGTTTCCTCCAAGTAATAAAACCTAATGGATATAAGAAAATTATATTGATAGATAAAAGCAGATTAATGTTTCAGGCTTTGCTCCATACCAGTGCTTTAAAGTTCAAATAATTTTGAATGAATACTAATTACATCCATGTAATCACAAACACAGACTTTTTGAGATTTACCTTCTGCAACTTACTAAACATTCACAACTTCTTTATATCCTTAGTTCGTTCTCTTTCATCTTGGACTTTAGCACAAGAATATTACTTGACCAGACAAAATATTTTCTCATCCAGAAACATTCCTTTTATCTTCTAATTTTCTGTATTAAAATATATTTCCATGCCTATAACTTTAAAAAAATATATTTTCTAGTTTGGGATTCTTTCTTCAATTCATTCTGAAACAATCCTTTTGCGTTTTATTTGTGCATTTGATTTACACACCACATATTTCATCTCAGGAGAGGGTTGGACAGTCTGCTACTGTGCCTTAATCTTTTTCCTCCCAGGTTGCAGTCAGAGGGTTGGAGCACAGCATATATTGGAGCCTGACCTGTCTCCCTATTATCACATCCATCATCTCTAAGTGAGCTCCGCTGTCAGTTGTACCCAGAGGCTTCTTTGGGGCCTTTTCCTTACACTAAGCATATTGATAGGCCATTCCACCCTTTTTCTTTAGGCTTCTTGAAGGTCCCTTTGCAGAGGCTGCCAACAAAATTGGTTGGCCTTAGTTTCTATATTTTCCTTTTCTGGGTGCAGTTATCCATTCTGCCCGTCTCCCTGGGCATTCAGTTTGGTGGGGTACTGTCATAGCAAGAATTGCTTTGCCCCAGTGATGAATATTCTCTAAACAAATAGGATCTCCTATCAGATCTGTTTTTGGGGGTGGGAGTTGGGTTCCAGGGATTGGACTCAGGGGCACTCAACCACCAAGCCCCATCCCCAGCCCTATTCTACATTTCATTCAGAGACAGGGTCTCAACTGAGTTTCTTAGCACCTCACGGTTGCTGAGGCTGGCTTTGAACTCAGATCCTCCTGCCTCAGCCTCCTGAGCCACTAGATTAGAGGCGAGCCCCACCACACCCAGCTTCTGTCCCCAGGTCCTAAGCTAACAGAGCTGGAACCTCCTGCCACATCCCTTGTGGCCAGTAGCCCCCACCCCCCAGGGCTGGGAGGTGGGGCCGGGCAGGTTCTGTCCCCCTCTCCACAGCCCTGGCTGCTGTTCTGTTTTTTCCCAGTTTAGGGCTGGTGACCTTGATCACACTGAGATGACCTCTGGCTGCTGGGGCCAGGCTGAGCGACGGTGCTGGGGGTGCAGCACTGGGTTTGAAAGACTGAAATCCCTTTAACCCATGCTTCTGGTGTCCTGCTGTCCTTGCACACAGAGCAGTGCCTTGTGGCACTTGGGCTCCCTTCCTGCGGGCTGCACCCCATCAAGCCTGTGCAGAGTCTCTCTCCTACTTTACTCAGAAAGACCAACCTCAGTAATCCAGAAAGACCCTTGACAGGCCGATTGTGTTACAGGGACCCTTTTTCTCTTAGAGAGGCTCATCCCTAAAGGGGGCCCATGCAGCCAAGGTCTCTGTGCTCAAGAGACTACCAGAAAGATGGAGGCAGTGGCCGTGTATTAAAGGGCCAGTAACAGGACAGAGAGGACCACTGAGACCAGGGCTGGCAGGCGGGATCCTGCAGACAGCAGACCTGAGCCTGCGGACAGGCAGACCTGCGCACACACTTCTTCCACTCCCTTTACCTCTGAGAGACCAACCCCAACTGCAAGAGGGTACGATGATCCAGAAAGCTAACCAACAGCCGGACGTTATAGTAAAACCTTAGGCTTCTACCTGGAGCTGACCCTTTCTTCAGCCCACTTGACGATGGAACAGAAAGACACAGACAACCAGAGAGGAGCCCCCAAACCATGGCTGACGGACGGGCACCTTCATATTGACCTGCCAAGGTCTTCCCCAAGAGGCTCCCTACAGGATCGATGCGGTTCTGGCCATGTCTAAAAGGGCGGTTACCGAGGCAAACAGATTAGCAACCGGAGGGAATTCCTGACAAGGCCAACAAACTGATAAGAACCTAGAACAGATCAGAAGGGAGCACATATCCCTAGGTCCTAGAGTCCTGCTTCACCAGGACTCCTACACCGGTGGCCCCACAGATGTCCCCAGAAAGAGGGACTAGATGTGAATCAAGGGTCTCACTGTGCGCACCGGGGGACCTACCAGATGCCAAGGCTGTCTCGACTTTCCTGAGTTTCCTCTTTCTCAAACTGGACCACGATGGAGCCACCTGTACCACTGGGGGGAGAAGGCAGGAGTCCCCAAAGCAAAAGGAGCTTCAGGGCTGCTGGGACGTCCCTCAGTCCCTCCTTTACTCATGGGAACAGCTCCTCTGGTTCAGCCCCAGGCAACTCTCCGTCTCCTCACTCTGCTGCAGCTGGCTGTCAACCGTGTGCCCCCACCTGGCATCCTGAGCATGGGAGTGGCTTCCTGGAGAGCCAGGCCTGCCCCAGAAAGCTGGAGAGGGCCACTGGGTACCAAATTTGTTACCAAAAGCTAGTCCTTGTCCCTGATGCCCATCTGATAACAAGGACACAGGTTTGAGAAAAAGGAAAAAGAAGTTTTATTGCTTTTCTAGCAAAGGAGAAACACGGGGATCCTGTCCCAGGGCTGTGATTCTGCCCCTCAGCAGGAGCAGGGGCTGTTAGAGGTGACTCAGGCTACATTCCACGCGCTGTCCATCCAGGGCTGCAACTCACCTGTGAATATGGGATAGTCCTTTCTGAGGTCTTCTGGTGCCCTCCCCACGGAGGGTATGTGCTTAGGTAACTCTGCCTAGGGTGGGGAACAAAGGTGACCCCCTTTCCCCAGAGATTTGGGAGGAGGGGGAGGAGGAGGAGGAGAAAGAAACCCGTGCATTTAAAAACCAGTTGCAGTGGCTGAGCAGCAAGGGCCAAGTCAGAGCGTGAAGTAGACCTTGTTAGAGGGCGTGGAGCCTTGTCCTTGGCCTCACCCCAGGCGAGGTGGATTGCTGAGTCCCCCCAATGCCCAGGGAAAGCCGTGGGGTGAGGGTGCCCAAAGCACATAACGTCCCTCTGATTATCTGGGTATAGTTCTCCCACACCTTGTCCCCTGAGGGCCCCTTCTGGAAGCCACATGGCCTGAGGGCTCATGGTCCCACTTGACAATTCCCACATTAAGAGGGCTTTGCTGTGGTCCCCTCATTTGGCCCAAACTGGGCCCCTCTGGACTGGCTGGTGTGTGCCAGCAGGGCTGCAGCCGGGTGTCCACAGGGGCTGGAACTGGATGGCCCTCCTCCCCAGGATGCTTCAGCATCTGGCTACATGGAGGTGACACCCCAGCGGGTGGGAGCAGGATGTCCCACCTACTCCCCAGAGCCAACTTCTGTGGCTTTGGGTTCTGTGGGGACTCTGCCCACAGGATGGTGCCTCGGCAGGGCCCTGGTCTACAGGGCCATGTGGCTAGTCCCACAGCCGGGGTCCCTAGGCCAGCTGTTGGCCTCTGTGGGGGACACCAGTGTAGAGCAGGGATCTTGGGCCGGGAGAGAGAATCACCTGCCTGTAGGCACAGATGGCCCCTGAAGGGACGGTGCTGTACGGAGTGGGGTCTTTCTGCAATGTCGGGAAGAACGTGGCACAGCGCAGGCGGCCCGGGTGGAAGGGAGAGCCCAACCTCTGAACCCAGGCACAGCTTTCCTGGGAGTGCAGCCGCAGCCTGTGCTGTGCTGGAGGAAGGGCAGCTGGGCTCCCTCTGCCCTGGAGACGGCTGGCAAGGGCGGAGCCTCCAATTACAGTGAGTGAGGAGGAGGCCTCTTCCGTTCTGACTTGAGGGCAAAATGGCCTGGGGAGCAGGGGAGGAGCCAGGCTGGGTTCTGGGGAGACACCTGAGCCTCAGCCCCTGCCACATGCTCCTTAAAGGATGTTTCACATAATACAATGGGGGGCACCAGGGGTTGGACTCAGTTGCACTGGGCCACTGAGCCCCACCCCCAGGCCTGTGTTGTATTTTATTTAGAAACAGTCTCACTGAGCTGCTTAGCACCTGGCCACTGCTGAGGCTGGTTGACCTCACCCTCCTTCTCTCACCTCCTGCTCACCTCCTGGTTATAGGCAGGCTCCACGGCTGACCTTTTTTTTTTAAAAAAAACAGCTTTAGATTGAGAGGAAAATTGAGCAGAACCGGTTCCCACTTACCTCCCCTCACCTGGTTTCCCAGTTGTCAACGTCCTAAATTGACATGGTGGACTGTTACAAAAGGGGCCAGTTACTTTCCCGGGCAGTGACCCCCCCGGGGCTGAGGGTCCCCCACCCTGCCTCTGTCCCAGGAGAAGGGGCTCAGAGCTTCAGTGTGGTCACTTGAGCAGTCATGAGCTGGCCTTGGCTGTGGCCTGGGGACAGTCGAGGAGGAGGCCTGGTCCTTCTGGGGGTGCCGAGGCGGGAGGTGGCCAGCAGTGGAGGGCTTCACCAGGCGCCTGGTCCTCCCTGTTTCCTTTTCTTGTTTGGGTTCATTTACTCTAAGCGGCTTGTTGTGGTTGGCTGAAGTTTCCCCAGGGGCAAGGCAGAACACCAGCAGGGGCTGGTGGGGTCCCCTGGGCCGCTCTGGTGCCCCCGGGAACCCAGAGTCACCTCTGCAGGAGGGGCAGGGGCCCTGGGGAGCTGACCCTTCTGTAAATGGCGGGTGGGGCGCACATCACTCCTCCGTCTTCCCAGGACCCCCACTGTCCTATGTCCTCCCGTGGCCTGTCATCTCCAGTGGGCGGTGACGCCCCGTACCTGTCCTGCAGGTCGCTATCACAGGGTGTTCTTAAGTGCTGACCGGGAAGTGCCCACACGCACGGCTTTGCCTGATTTGCCCCTTTCTCTGGTGCTGGAGGTGGACCAGCCTGGAGTGTGCCGGGCACAGGCTCTGTCCCCAGCCACTCCCTGTCCTCCGAGCGCTCTTACTCTGCAGTTGGTTTCCCGAGGGCTGGCTGGACTTCCTGTCTGATCGTTTCTACGTGTCCCTCCTGCGGGATGAGAACTTTACCATGTGATGACTCCTCCCTCCCATGGCTCTGCTGGCCTCTTCTGCCCTCTGGGTTGCCTTTGTGGGGCGACCTCGCGGTGGAATCAGCTGTGTCTGTCTTCTCTTCATCTGGCTTCTTTTTACTCAGGGCCCACCATGTCGTAGCAGGGGTCAGAATTCCTTCCTCTTTGTGGCTGAATACTACTCCATTGCCGGGTGGGCCCCATTGTGTTTTATCCGTTCATCTGTTGGTGGACTCTTGCAGCTTCCTCCCACCTGGGAGCTCTGTAAACAACATTGCTGTGCACACGGGTGTACAAACACCTATTCCCATTTTCTGGATTGGTGCCTGGGAATCGAATTGCTGGTCCTATGGTAGTTCTGTCTAACTTCTGAGGAGCCAGAGTGTCATCTGTGGCAGCTGGAGCCTTGCTTTACGCTCTTCTTGGTGCACTGATGTGAGTGGACTCCAAGGCCCTGAGGCGCCCGATTTGCCGAATGCCCCAGCACTGGAGCCTGAGCTGACGTCTCTCCTTTCCCTTGCAGATCCCAGCATGCCTTCGGAGACGCCCCAGGTGAAAGAGGGGTCGGCAGGGTGCCCCCACCACCTGGGGAAAGGGAGCCCAGAGAGGGGGCCTCCAGGGGACAAGGAGGCCAAGGAACATCTGTGGATCCGGCCTGACCTCCGCAGCAGGTGCACCTGGCAGCTGGGCAGGCCCACCACGGACTCCCCGCACCACCACGCGTATCACCTGGAGGCTCTGTGAGTGTCTGACAGCCAGATGGGTGCTCCCTTACCCTGGCGGCAGCCGCTTGTCACCTGGAAGCCACATCCAGGAGGACCTGGGGTGGGTGACAAAGGGCTGGGCTGGCAGGGAGCACTGAGTTTGGGCAGGCCGCTGCCCAGCTGAGCTGGGCACACTGAGCTGGACTAATGTGTCAGCACACCCAGGTCAGCCTGCCCAGGTCGGTGCAGGGAGTAGCTACAGGGAGAGGTGTCCCCGCCAGGTGTCTGGGCCTCTCGCCAGGCTCCTGTCGTGGGCCCCTTTTATGGAGTTCCAGGGCCAGTGGAGGCCTTTTTTTTGGTACTGTTGATTGAACCAGGGACACTCGTCTGCTGAGCCACACCCCAGCCCTATTTCGTGTTTTGTTTAGAGACAGGGTCTCCCTGAGTTGCTTAGTGCCTCGCTAAGTTGCTGAGGCTGGCTTTGAACTCGCGGTCCTCGCCTCCGCAGCCGCTGGGAGGACGGCCTCGCATGCGCCCGGCCTGGTGGGGGCTTTCCAACCCTGTGCTGGTGTTCTCAGGGCTCTGCAGTAGGACAGCCCAGGGCTGCTCGTGTGGAAAACAGCCATCCCGGTCCCGGCAAGGACAAGCCAAGCTTGCTGTTTGAGGCTGCAGGTGACCTTAGTGCACAGTCCTCCCGATGGAGAGCAGGCTTCCAAAGTGCCTGTCCTCCCCCACTGCACGCCGCACCAGTGGTCACAGATTGAACAGTCAGCAGGAGTGTGCGGGGGCTCAGTGGCCACAGGAAGAGCGAAATTCACTCACCTGCAGGTTCTGCAGGAGGCCACTCGGGCAGCTGGCCAGAGGGATGAGTCCTTGCTGCCCAGACAGCCCAGAGCAGCGGGGCCAGGCTGGGGAGGCTGGGTGTGGCTGCAGGGCCTGGGGGAGGAGGAGAGCAGGTCCCTGGATGCTGCCTGAGCACACTGGCCTCAGGGAAGTCTTGTCCCGAAATAGCCCTGTCCCCAGTCCCCACAGTCAGGAGGGAGTTGTGGTAGAGGCCCCCGCTGGACCCAGGTCCACTAGAGGGAGACACAGTCCCTGGGGATCACTGGCAGGGAGACCCATGGGCCAGAGACAGAGCAGGCAGGTGGGGTCAGGTGCCTGGGGCCAGTTGCAGAGGTTTCCAAGATGGTGTGGGCTTATGAAGAGAGCCTGTGGGAGCCTCAGGGGAGGGCAGGCAGGTGGCCCTGTGACAGGCTGGGGTCTAAGCTACGGTCTGGGGATGCCCCGCAGCCTCCTGGCTGAAAGTGCAAGCCCTTAAGATAAGGTGAATCAAGACCTCTCCGGCCCGTCACCTGCAGACCGTGGCCTGCTGAGTGAGCACCCAGTCACCTGCCCCGGGGGCCAAGCCTGATCCTGCCCAGCCAAGCACCCCCCGCCTGTCCACTCCCGTCCTGGGTTCCGGCCTGCAGGGCAGGCAGCTGTGCCCAACCACTGGGGTGTGGCGATCCTGGCCCTCTGATGCTGAGTGGGAGCTGGCCCCCTCAGGCCCTCCACGGAGTCTTCTCAGGAGGTTTTGGCTGGGGGTGGAAGGAGCCACAGGAAGGTCATTTGGGAACCTGCCTGGGCCACACTTTGTGCACACAGACCTGTGGACAGCCGCTGGCCTCATAGCCTCCCTGTCCCTGTCACCATCTTGTCTGGTAGAGCTGCTGGCATTGTCCTGGGCCCAGGGCAGGTAGAGGCCTGGCATTTCTTGTGGTCTTGCAGTCCTCCTAGCTGGCCAGGGGTCTGAGGAGTAGAGCTACCCTAGCAGTCAGACCCTGGGAGGGGGCATTGGAATTCCCAGCAGAGATGTCCGATCTGTTGTTTCTAAGTCAAGGTTGTTGCTCACCTAGTTTCCCTCCTGTGATATGGGGAGGAAGCCGGAGCCTGGTGCCCGCTGGGCAGGTGCTCTTCCTCTGAACTACACCTCAGCCCTTTTGATTTTGAGGGACAGGGTTTCTCTAAATCGCTGAGGCTGGCTTCAAGCTTGCTGTCCTCCTGCCTCAGCCTCCCAGGTCGCTGGGGTCACAGTCATGAGCCACCACTCCTGGCTGTTGGCTTTTGTTTTACTGGAAAATTATTTTAAAACTCACAAGAAATTGCAAAAATAATAAAGGTTCTTTGCACCTGTCACCACATTACTACTGATAAGGTCTTAGGTGACCAGAGGACATGTTCAGATCAGGACACAGATGCGGTACGCTCCAGAGCCCTTGCTAATCCACAGGCATTCCCGTGTTGGGGCTTGGCAGGTGTTAGGAGGGCGTGTGCGTGCGTGCGTGCGTGTGCGTGTGTGCGTGTTGCGATGTCATTTTTCCCTGCCTGTGGCTTGTTGGGCCGTCCAGACCCTTCCCCGCAGCCAGCCCCGTGGTCCTCGGTTTGTTTTGTAAGAGGGCAGCTGGACTGCCTGCCCATACTGTTGGTGTCTGGTCTTGTTCGTCTGAGTAACTGTGGACTCCCTTTTCGTTTTAGGACAAATTCTCCAAAAATCTTGCCAGATATTCTGAGGAAAATCGGGAACACCCCGATGGTCAGGATCAACAAGATCGGGAAGAGCGCTGGCCTCAAGTGCGAGCTCCGTGAGTGCCGCCCCGCGCTCCCCGACCCTGGGACGGACCCCAGATGAGGCCTGGCCCGCAGGCGGTGGGGCAGGCGGCCTGCTGGTGGCTCAGGGGGAGGTCACGTCAGTAGAGTTGGAGAAGGAAGTGCCGCAGGGGTTCGTCAGGGTGAGCAGGGGGCCACCCGGAGCTGCCGGCAGCGGGGAGCTGACCTTGAGTGAGGAGCGAGGTGAAGACCCCAAGGCAGAGCGGAGCAGATTGTGCCCAGGGCTTCCCTCGCGCCACTTCAGGGGAAGAGAGCAAGTCCTAGGTAGGGGTGTGGCCATCAATGGACAGCAAGGGTCCATCTCTGTGTCCAGCTGGCTCGTGAGTGTTAGAACAGAGAGACAGCTGGACACACATCACAGGTCATTTTAGCCTTTATTCAGGAATGGGACCACACGGCATGGGCCCACTTCCCTGGTGGAAAATGAGCCGCTGAACAGGTCGCTTTGTGCATCGATCGGGAAGTGGGGCTTCGAGCAGGGGGCTGGTGGCCAGTGCCTGGGAGCAGTTGTTTTGGAAGAGATCAGGGTTTCTTAGAGAGTGTCACTTGTGGGTTGAAGGGGACACCGGCTTCCCCCCTTGGCTGGCATCTGGGAAGGACTTACCTTGGGTGGGAAGGAAGTCGTCGCTGTATGGCTCTTCCTTTTTCTTTCTCCCAGGCCTCACTGTTTGGGGTTTTTCATTTTCCATGTCAGTAGTGGGGACCGAGCTCAGCCAATCCCTGACGAGGCAGAAGGGGCCTGGGAGGTCAGCAGCCGCAGTGAACACTGGACCTTACCTCAGCCATTGCTGGGTAAAGGAGCTGCTCCCAGAGCAGAAGAGGCAGGGGCACCCTCCTGGGGGAGAGGTCTGCACCCCTGAGCCCCAGGGAGCGGGGTCTGGGGTCAGAATCAGCAGTAGGGCAGCCGGAAGGGCCAGGAGCCTGGGGACAGGCTGGGGACCAGGATCCTGGCTTGTTACTCCAAGGTCCCTGCTGCATGGAGAGGAGATGTCCCTGCCATGGGGTGTCCTGAGACAGCAGGAGGCACTGGGCGTGGAGGGCCTGGGGGCCTGCCTCCTGCCCGCCCCCTAGAGAAGCGGACCCGCTCCCTGAACGCTGCCAGGCACCTAGACTGCTCCAGAACAGCCCCTTCAGGAGACCAGGGCTGTGTCCCTTTGTCAGGCAGTACCGAGGTGGCTAGGCCACCAGCCAAGCTGCTCAGACCACGTCTGCACTTGGTAGTGGCCTCGAGGTGGGCCAGCCTGGCCCGGCAGCTGGATTCCCAAGCAGGG